>NC_138202.1:156586918-156932396 GCF_964194415.1 Vipera berus | reverse complement strand
ACTCATATCTGAATTTAGGGGGAAATGTTTGGGTAATTGGAAGGGATGATTCATGGACAGAAATCTACACAAGATGCATTCTGAATCCTGTAGAAGCAAGAACTGACAACTAGACTTTGATGAGAAAGTAGCATCTAATTTGGAATAGAATCCTATCATGGCACCATTTCAGTTTGCACTTTTAAAATTTATTTCAGCGAAGATGAATTTTTCTTATAACAATGACCCATCATTGCCTTAGAGAAGGGTTCCTTTCTGAGGATCTAATGGGAATGATTTTTATGTTATACTTGTCGGTCGTCTTCTTATGCATACGCTTGACAGACTGGACAAGACAAATGCCTCTTTTGTTTTTTTGGCCTGATGTGAATAACACCATTATGTTAGGACCTGCAGTTTGTAAAACCAGAATAGCTGGGGAGACCATCCAACCAAAATACTATTAAGGTTTTTCCTCCTAGAAGTGAACACCCCATTGTCTGTTTGCTCTCTATTCATATAACAAGAACCAAAGTATTTACATCTCAAAAAGTCCTAACATCTGAGATGCTTCTTGCTGGACATATCATTCCAAATCCTGTGCATTTCCTCAGGGGATATCTGATGTACTGTAATAACACGCCGATATCTGCACAGGCTGTAGGCCATCTTCCAGTGATTGAAGCCACTGTTTTGGAAAGGATGGATGCCAAGCTTCCGCAGACAGAGTCCCACATAGACGTCCTCAAGATGAAGGAGTCTAGTATGGAGGGAAGTTTTATAAATCATCTCTGCTACATCAGCAGAAAAAATATAGCCTGTGCCTGAGCAAAATGGTGGATAGTTGCTGTCAGGATACAAGTCCCTAGGCATGTACCATTTGCTCCGGACATCTCTGATGGGGCCTCCATTGATGACATAGCCAGTAAAGTACCTTCGTCTTGGTTTGGTGTTCGGTTTTAGCAACTTGTAAATAAGGTTGTCCATATTTACAAAAATGTCGCTGTCTGTTTTCATGATATACTTGGCTTTTGAACAAAATGTGGCCACCCACTTCATTCCCATTAATGTCTTCAGGGTCAGGTTATGATATGAGTCAATGAAGTCTTCCACAATGATGTCATGAAAAATTTGACTTTCTTGCTCAACCATCTGGTTTAATACAGAGTCTGTGTTTTTCCCCAGAAGAAAAAGAGTGGAAATCTTAATGCCTTTGAAGTTGTTCTCATCACCCCAGGTCTCCCGGATGGCTTGTCGAGCATCAAACTCTTTGTGTGTTGTGCTGATCAGAATAACCAAAAAGGGAACATTCTTCTCACACTTCTCTGGCTCATTTATGAGAAAATCAAACGAATGAGGGTTTATTGGTCGAGTCCTTATGTTCCCAAAGGAAACATTTTTTCGAGCCATTGAGATGCTGTCGTACGTTTTGTGAACACTGTAGGATGAAGTGTAGGAGGAAGTGGGACGTGTAATACTTAAGTACCACAAAGCACTTGCCCAACATACAACTGTCAAGACATATAAACACGAGACTTTTGAAGGCATTGTTCCTGAAGTGCTTCTAATCAACAGAATGAACCAATTGCCTTCTTGCTGCTTGCTTCCCTTGGTCTGACAGAGGTAGCATGTTATTTTTCAGATCTTAAAAATCTGACACAATAACCGTGTGCCACTTGCTCATCGAAATCCATGAAAAGGTTTTAAGAGGGATGTGTTTTCTTGCCCAGTCTAAGGATAGCTTCCATTTTTTGGGCTGAGGTGTTATTTCTGAAAAACATAAATGAAGAAAAGGCTTATTGATAGTGCTGTTTTATTCTGATATTCGAATAGCTTACCTGCAAGCTGATGTGAAAGGCTAAATTATAACCATCCCATTTTGTGCAGAACATAGTTAATAAGCAAAGTGATATGAACTTAAGAACTGCAGTTTGCTTAACAACTTTAAGAAATATAATGTTGGTCTCCAATACTTATCCAAATCATGGTAAATAGTTCCAAATCATTCCTCCTATAAGATCTTCAGCAAACCATAAAATATCCATCCCCAAATTAATATTTAAGTTGGTTTGGTTTGGAGCAAAGTCCTAGCATGATTTAAGTCACGTGAACAGCCATCTTATAAAAGGAATGAGAGAGCACAGAATTGTTGGACCTAATAGATATTTAAGAGCAGTCTTATATCCACTAATCTGACAGTAACTGTAGTTGAATTCCATGGTCCAGGAATAAGATTGCACTATTAATTATTTAAGGTACTTCTCTGCTGTATTTTCTCAGACAACTTTAAGACGCTTAAAGGAAAACATATACAGTACTACATACTACTGTATAAAGGCCAACAAATAATTCATATGTATAGATGCTTCTATTTACATGCATTCTGTCTAAATCTGTAATAAAGTATTTACTATCACTCTACAAAGAATAATACTTTAAGATCTGATGATACTAAGTTTAAAAAGAGAGAAGTTTCACCAAACCTTGCAGGTCTGGATAAATGAATAAGCAGGTATTAACAAATTCTAATAATAATAAAGATATTTTTCCTGTTGCAATTAGAGAATATTAAACAGTGATAAATTTCAGACCTTATAAAATGTATCAAATGACATTATGATATAGAATTTAGAATACGGTACAAAGTTTATTATGCTCATAGACCCAAAATGAAACACCACTATTACAAGACTGCATAAACAGAGCATTTAGCAGGGCAGAGTTTTACACATTATATAACAAAACATAGTAATATTTAGAGTCACACAATTGCCTTTGTTGTCTAAATGCCAGCATGTAAGATTATGAGGGCAGCTGGTAACAGATGTGGAGTCTCCTCATCTAAAAGATGGTTATAGATGGCTGCTCCCTTTTGGTTTTTTTAGTATTGTCTACTTTCTGTTGATTGTTCTAAAGCAGGCATGTCAAACTCGTGAAGTCACATGATGTGACTTTTTCCCCATTGCCGGCAATGGGGTGGGCGCGGTTTCAGGACGACGCGACTGGCCTGCGGGCCTGTTCTAAAGTAATGGCTGTTCTAAAGTAATGAAATTATTATTTCAGCCCATATTGTCTTTGGCTTGGTGAGACAATGTGCAGTGCTGATAAGATCAACAAAGGCATGATTATTAGATGTTTAGCAGCAATCCCTATACAGGTAGTCCTTGTTTAGTAATTGCAATTGGCATCTCGATCATTAAGTGGTTGTAAAGTGAAAAAAAATCACATGATCACAACTGTACCCATAATTTTACTTCAGCTTTCCATCGCTTTACAGTTCAGAAGACACAACCCTAAACAAGTGGCAACAAAGGGTTGTGGAATTTGATTCATGAGGAATCCGAATAAAATGGCAAACCTTATAGGCCTTTCTCCCCACTACCCCTCCCTTTGGAATGTTCAACCTGGTGCTGTATGTACATTCATTTGAGAGAAAGGGATTGCAAGAGAGTAAGCAGACACTCCATGGAGAATAGACGTTGAAGGAAATGTTCTAGACCAGAGGTGTCAAACTGCCGGCCTGTGTGCTGCTTGCACACAGCTCCAGCAATGCAAAAAAAGTCATGACATGTTGTGATATGTCACGTGATGCAGCGAGTTTGACACCCATGCCCTAGAATGTCTGCCTAAACTGATTAGAACAGACATGTCAAACACAAGGCCCGGGGGCCAGATCCGGCCCGCGAAGTGGTTTCATGTGGCCCGCGAAGCCATCCTGGAAGCAGTGAGCGAACGGCCCCCACTGCCTTGGCCCTGGCCCAGAGACCTTCCTCCTGCCAGAGACCCTCAGATCTGTCCCACTCCTGCCCAGGCCCCCATAGGAACCCTTGACGCAAATGATGTAGAGCTGGCCACGCCCACCCAGTAGGCCATACACACTCTAGCCACACCCACCCAGTAGGCCACACCCACCCTGGCCACACCCACCCAGCCCCCTGAGGGCAACCGCAATGCTGATGCGGCCCTCAATGAAATTGAGTTTGACACCCCTGGATTAGAGTATTTGTTAATTTTAGTCAGCAGCTAAGAGCTGGCAGCACATTCTAATCAACTAATTAAAGTCCCAGAGCTGAGTTTTGTTAACTTGCAGTTAGCATTGTTTAGGGATGCACTACAGAGATAGGCAGCTCAGGAGGGAGATAGCTTGTTTAGGCAATCTCTCTACTCTGCTGGAGAGGGGAAGAGGGGAAAAAAGGGGGTGGGTGGGTCAGGCACAGGACAATACATACTAACTAAATGCAGTGGGGAACATATGTCTGAGAGACGTGGCCCATAGAATTGCCCAGAGTCAGACAGAACTAAATGGATACCATTATCATCATCGCTGCAAAGGTTGTAACTGGGCATTGGTCACAAAGTTACTTCTTCATTACTGTTGTAATTGCGAACAGCTGCTGTTGGAGGCAGTTGCTAAACAAGCACTATGTGTAATGAAGAAACTCATCTACCATCCTTAGTTTACATGGGATGGTAATCTTTCTTTCCTAAAAAATATCCCCAGTATGTCATAAAGTTGGTTTCTTCCAGATGTCTCTGTAATTCCAAGACAGAATGGTTCATGCCAGGGAACGCTGTCAAACTGTGTAGAGGTTGTACAGTTAAAAAGCTCTTTGGCCTTCAGAGATTCATGTTGCAATCCAGCAGCATCTCAGAGGATCAATAATATTTTAGGGTTTTGTTTCACATGAAACAGACAGAGAAAACATTCAGAATTCATATTTCTAGTAAAATAAAATGATAATTGCCATGATAGGGCCCCTAGACAATAAGGCTGTTCTTTATAGTTGAGGATGCAAAAGTGAAACAAGGGGTGCTTTACTTAAAGAGCTGTGCTGCAATTCTTCAAACACTCTGTACAGAAACAGACCTACTTATATCTCATGTCTTAAACCCCAGCTTTGTTCTTTATTAACAAAGGTGTTGCTTTAAAACAGGACCCCTTGGTAACAAATCAAAACAAGGAAATTCAAAGAGTTGTAGGAAAAACCTTAAATAATGTTGTTGTTAAGATGATTTCCAGTTTTTGCCCACAACTTAAGATAAATTTTTTATAAAATGTTTTATAGATGGCATTTGGATGCTAAAAAGCTGTCCTGTATGTATTCCAACTTACAGCCCAAATGTTGGAGATGTGGTAGTTTGGATGCTACTTACTTTCATATTTGGTGGACTTGTAGAAATATAAAAGCTTTTTGGATTAAAATTTGGTGGAACATCCAAAAGATTTTCAAGAGAAAGATAAAGTTTACTCCACAATTATTTTTATTGGGTGTTATTACAGACGGTGATACTAAAGAAATTAATTTGATGTTGAATTTGATAACAGCTGCAAGGTTATTGGTAGGGCAATATTGGAAGAAGGATTGCCTGCCTACTATAGAGGAATGGATGCTTAAAGTGTCAAATTTAGCAGAAATGGCTAAGATTTCTGCTTACTTGAAGGATCATTCACAAGAAAGATACATTTCGGTTTGGAGAAGATGGATAGATTATATTCAGAAAAAATATGGGACTAAAAAGTTCCATTTAGCTTATGAGTAAACTTTAGATTGTTATAATTTAATTTTTTTATAAGTTGGATATTTTTAGAGTGTTTGTAATCATGTTATAGGTGGGTTAAAGCGGATTATGTAGATAGTTGATCAATGTTAGTTAGTTTATGATTATTATATATTTGTAACCCTGTAATCAGCTTTGGGAAGTGGGGGAGGGGGGATTTAGGGGTGGGTTGGGGATGGGTTAATATTGTAACTTTTATAAAACTCTTTAATAAAAAAAAGATGATTTCCAGTTTTAGTTTTTGTTTTAAATATGCCTTTACGAATGCTACTTTTCTAATTTATATTGCCAAACTCCAGCTGAACCTAGTCATGGTGATCATTTAGTGAAATCAGAGTAGTGATTATTTCTTCCTTTAAGTCAGGGGTCTCCAACCTTGGCAACTTTAAGACTTGTGGAATTCAACTCCCTGAATTCCTCATCCAGATATGCCGGCTGGGGAATTCTGGGAGTTGAAGTCCACAAGTTGTAAAGTTGCCAAGGTTGGGGACCCCTGCTTTAAGTAACACTGCTTTAACTTTTCAGCTGCTGTTGAATTACAACTTTTAGTAGCAGCAGCCAGCATGGCCAGCTTTAGGAACCTTAGCACTAGTTCAATAACCAGTTCTTGAAAATCATAGGGTCCCCAATCCTGCTTTAATTGGATTGAGGAAAATACACACAGACACACACATCATGATGGTGTAGCTGTTGTTTCAAATGCTGAAATGCTGTCTATTTCAGTTATTGATAATTAGGGTTGTTGATAGAAATCTGTAAGAGTCCACCAGTGTTATTAAGGAATTTATATACAATGCTTCAGGATAGGTTTTTAAGATATAAAAAATCTTAAGGGATAATTAAAATAGTTTATACAATTTTTATTTTTTAATTTGCTTTATTCTGAAAGAAAATATAGTAAGATGTATACATCACATACATTTTAGGAATAGCAAGACTGGAAAAAAAAGTCATCTGGAAATCAAAATTGGTGGTCAACTCTGTAATAATTGGAGATATATAGACCATATCAGTTTGTTAGCTGACTGTGAAGAAGATTTAGTTGTTATAAAACTAAAAAATGGACTATGAAAAGCTGGCTAAAGTGAAATATTAACTAGAGAAAAGTAATGCCAAACTGCACATAAACAGTTTACTGTGGAAAAAGTAGTAGAGAGTATTGTTTTTAATCAACACAAAAGATAAACAATGTATTGGAGAAATGTAATAGGAGATTAATCCCAGTGGAAAAAGCTATGACAAATTTAGATTAGATCACGAGGGATCCAATGCCAACAGATATCACAATGGTCTTTTCAGTGGTAAAGGATGACTGTGAAAGCTGGGTTCTTTTAAAGAGTGAGGAAGATAAATGGGTATGATTGAATTATGAATTTGGAAACAGACTATGAGGATCATGGACTGGAAGAAGAGGCCATCAGCCAATCCTGAAAAAAGCAAAGACTGAAGATTCACTTGAGGTAATGATCAGCCAGCAGAAATTCACATTCTTTGGGCCCATGTAAGCTGCCTATGGAGTCTAAAACATATTATGACCAGTAAGGTTGGAGGAAGAAGAAGAGAAGAAAGATGAGAGGGACAGGATTAAGGAGATTACTGGAATATCCTTGAAACAGCAGCGAGTTATTACTAAAAACAGATCAAGGTGGCGAGCATTTGCCAACCTCATTAGCGAGAGGCCAGCCTGAGTGGGTGGAGCCTAACTGACTTCCCAGCTTAATTGTGAGGCACTTTAATGCAGAACTAGTGTGGTCCTCTGAATGTGGATGAATGCCAAGATCCAGCATCACTCGGCATTAATCAGGCTGGCAAGGCACTTGGGAGGTGTAATTAGGAAGTTCCGAATGCCTGCCTGCTCCCTGCTCCTCTTAATGGCTTTGCAGTTGAGATCTGCAGGAGAAAACAATACTGTAGATATAGCATTTAATGAAGCTAACTTTTAGCATAAGCCTCAAGCAGGAAAGGAGGTACAGCAAGGATAATAAAGAGAAGCACTTTTCATGTTATGTGCTGGGTAGCATTGGTCCTTCCAGGTTTTGAGTGGAAGTCTTCTTCAGGCTTTCCTGGAGAAGGCCAGGAGAAGAACTTGAGATCTTCTCCATGCAAAATATGTACTTTGCCATTTCTTCACCCTTATACAAAATGGTATTTTTTTCATGCGTGGTCCCAGAAGCAACAAGCTTTTGCTTTCCCCTTCCCCCAGCCTCCCTGAAGTATTCTTAGACGTCTCCCTAATTCTTTGCTGTATGTTAGGTCACCCATGATTACATCAATCACAACTGGTTGCAGCGGCTAACATGTAAATTGCATCCCAGCGGGCTTATAAACTGATGCAAATTACACATTTCACCTTCAGTTACCATAGCCACTGAGATTAGTTTTCAGCTGTGAGCTGGCCCAGCAAACCTTTCCCCTTCTTGTCTCTATTAAATATAATACAAAACCTGGAGCAGCAAATACAAAAGGCCACTTCTGAGTTCTCTGAGCTCTTTTCTTTGCAAGTACGAACTCTTTCAATGCCCATTAACAAACACTTGTCTTCCCAATAACTCTGTTGACAGTATTTGCCACTAGTCATTTCAATTATCTCACAGTAATAAATCAGCCTTTCAGACATGTGGTTTCTCTGCTCCAGGTCTAATCTCTTTGATGTTCCTAAAGATGAGAATGGATGTGACAGGCTGGGGGGGGGGGTTGATTTTCAGAAGGGATGATTATGGCCTTTATGGATACAGAAGCCTTTGCTGCAGCCAGGTTTTCAATAAAGGAATGGCTGGAGCTCTGAAACTGATGTCAGGGCAAGGACAGCTGAAATAATACCAAAAATGTATGGGTAATAGGGAGGGATTCGCTTATTAAACTGGATGATGACACATCAACTCGAGATAAATCATTCCAAATGTTGACATTAAAAGGACAACTTTCTTGAGAGAGTCCTGAAGATTGATTCTTGCGGGACAAAGCGGGAGTTGTGTTTAACTGGGAAGAAGATTTAGGTGTAACTAAAGGTCTACTTGGAGCAAATGACAGCTACCAGTTGAGGTTTCTCCATTCAGTAGTAAATTGTGTATGTTGTTGTTACCAATTATATTTCCTTATCCCTATTGAACATCAAAAAGGGATGTGGTGGCTCAGTAGGTTAGGACGCTGAGCTTGTCGATCAGAAGGTCAGCAGCTTGGCGGGTCAAATCCCGAGTGCCGTGTAGCAGAGTGAGCGCCTGTTACTCGTCCCAGCTTCTGCCAACCTAGCAGTTCAAAAGCACATAAAAATGCAAGTAGAAAAATAGGGACCACTACGGTGGGAAGGTAACAGCGTTCCGTGCGCCTTTGGCGTCTAGTCATGCCGGCCACATGACCACGGAGACGTCCTCGGACAAGCACTGGCTCTTCGGCTTTGAAACGGAGATGAGCACCGGCCCCTAGAGTCAGAAACTACTAGCACGCATGTGCGGGGGAACCTTTACCTTTACCTATTGAACATCACTCGTTATAGCAGCAGGGAAATGACCAATGTGGTGGTCCAGAAGAAGATTTGAATTTTGAACCTACTTTCTCCACTATATGCATGGAGAGGACTCAGAGCATGGGAACTTGATTTAAAAAGTAATAAGAACTAAAGAAATGGTCCATATATTAAGACCCTTGATTTTTTTATTTTTATTTTTGCCAAGGAAGTCTTTCACTCCTCATTCTTACACCTCTCCCCATAATCTTCCAATGAATTCCTAATTTCAACTCTGATCTTAGGCAGGTGATCCCAGGCTAAATGGGAATAAAATTAGCTCTGATCACAAACTCACTTGCCCATAGCAAATCAAAACTGCAAAAAAAAGAAGAAGTATATATTCTGAAAGGACACCAGAAGCTGGGATTTTAAGAAATAATCCTTCTAGCCCGCCTTGAAAACAGATCAGTGATTGAATCCTGGACCCATTGAATGCAAGATAGGCACATTAAATATTAGAGCCTAGAGCTATAGAAGGTCCACTCCTGCTTGGATCCCAAAAGGATCTCCTACCTTTTCTGCAACAGGTTTTCAAGGATTGCAACATGTCAATTGTTTTAGGAAAGTGAGAGGAATGCATTGGGTCCCTTGAGATGTTCAAAGTGGGAGAGGTCAGAACTTTTGCATGTGTGAAGCTAAGTGAGATCTTCGGAGTCCTTGCTGTGTAACTGTTCTGCTGAACACATCTGAAACTCACTTCTGGTCTTCTTCTGGTCTTCTGTTCTGAGAAAATTTCTACATTGAGAGCAACTGTAAGTTTTGCTTAACTTTCCTCTTGCAAAAGAGGAAAATGGCTGCACTTCCATCTGTTGTCAAAGCAAGAACATCCGATGTTAGCAACATTGACACTGCATATTAGAGGTCAGGTAAAGGAACTAAGTTACATTGTTCCTGAGCCTTTGATGAATGGTTGCAATCTACGAGCAACTTAGCAAGGCCAGGGCAGAGACTTTTGGTTCAGGAAATGCATTTATTTTGAGTAGGGTAAATATCCACAGTTATCTAGAAATAAATAAAATTACATTGATTATGACACTATATTTTAAGTCTACCTGAGTATCTCTGGAATTTATTTTCTTTATGCAACACAGTGATTGTGGGCGTTAGGCAACAGGCCCTGACCATATTATAACTATCTTTTCAGGAGTAATTTTTTACTGCAAGTTCTTTTGAGATGCTGCCTGTGGCTTTCACAGTCCTAAGTGTAATTCCATGATCAAAGGCAGAGAGGAGGTTGAAGAAAAAACCACACAATTCCATTATAATCGAACCCCTTTCCAGAGGGGAATAAAATGAGGACAACCACTGTGCACAGGGTGCTTTTGATTGAGTCAAGAGTTTCAAAACTCTTGTATAAGAAATGGAAAATGAAAACGGTCACCAAGGAGATGTACCAGCAAGTAGTTAATATTTACAGAAAGGAAATTAGAAACGCTAAAATACAAAAGCACGTGGTAAAATATACTAAAAGCCACATAAAGAGCTTTTTCTTTTTCTTTTTGATGATGATCAATAGAAAAAGAAAGGTGTAGATAGTTGAGGAGATAGCAAAGGTCTTCAATTTCTTCTCTGCTGGTGGTGCTCATGTGGATCTGTACAGAACAATCAACAAGGGAGGGAATGGCAATACCAGTTAAGTAAAGGGCTTGTTAGAGAGCAGTTCGCTACCATGAATGAGGTTAAGTCTCCAGAACAGGACCAGACCCATTACAACTAGGAGTCCTGAAGCAGCTTACAAGATGTCAGCTCTTACAGGGAGGATAGGGCTGGTGCCAGAGGATTGGAGAAGGGTGGCATATTTATAAGCTACTTGGATGATGAAATAGCATATAGGACAGATAAACAAAGATGTGCGGATAGCCCACAGCTCAGAGGACGCTAATCAATGTTCAAAAAAAGCCTGACAAGTTGAAAAGATGAATTTCAACAGGAACAAATGCTCTTCCATTTAAATAAGCAAAATCAAGGGCAGGGGGATAAGATAGGGGGGGGAAGGAAACCATATTGGGAAGCAGTATGTTGAAAAGGATTCTGGATCCCTTACAGGGTGAACATGAGCCCACAGTGTTGGAACTGCAAAAAACAAAAAAAAGGCAAATTCTTGGCCGAATCAACAGAAGAAATATAATGATCAAGTTCATCCTTCTTCCGTGTTGCCCAGACTGCAGCTACAGTATTGGCACCACATTTTAGGAAGTACAAATTGGAGCACGCTGAGAGAACAGCAACCAAGGAGTAGGGCTGAAAGGAAAAAAGTGTCCAAAGATTGTCATGGAGAAGATGGGACCGAATTGTTACAGAAGATAGAGAAGAAATGTTTACAAGAAAGGGAATTTTTGTTGGATATTAAGAACACTTTCTATGGTAAAAGCAGTGGAACTGACTATCTTGGAAGGCAGTGAGGTCTCCACTGTATTGAGACAGAGATGGATGGCCTCAACTGGGCATGCTGTAGCAATGGATCTCTGCACTAGTCAAGGGAGTTGGTCTCAAAGGTCCTTCTATTTCTTCCATTCTGTGATTCTGCGAGACTAAGGTCTCATGGTCCTAGCCAGCATCGCCAAAATAAGGAATGCTGCTCTGTAATTTAGCTACCTTTGAAGAACTGCAGGACGCTAAAGAGAACCCTTGGAAATAAAATGTAACTTATTAATTAGAGGCTTTGCTCATAATTTGACTTGGGTATTATTAAAGATGCAGTGTTCCTTTCTTTATCAGGCCTTGAGGCTTTGATTCCTTGGAGAACTAGTCTTTGCTTATTCCTTGGCTCTTGGGTCAGCACGTTCACAAGAGATTGATCTTCTTGGTCCAGGATGTTAAAAGGCTGGTCTTGAAAAAATGTGCTGAAGTGGATGGTTGCTGGGCAGCCAGGCTGTCAGGAATGAGATTGATTATCTGGGTTGCTTTCACTTTCACTCCCTGCCTACCTTTCAGCACCTTGGTCATTTTGATAGATGGTCCTCCCTTAAAGGGAGAATTGTTTTCTCCCAGTGGATCTTTTGTGGCTTAGATTCTTATGCATTCCAAAGATGCTTTTTCAGAGGCAACTGGACTTTCTTGTTTTTCTCTGAAGACATTTCACTTCTCGTCCAAGAAGCTTCTTCAGCTCTGACTGGATGATGGGGAATGGAAGGATTTATACTCCTTGCAGACAGCTGGTCATTTGCATTCTTTTAGTGAGTTGTTAATGCTACCTGGAGGCTTATCTGTGTCTTCACAGTCACCTTAGTAGCGCAAATGTTGAGAGAGGGCTGTTCCATTTTGACAAGGATGACCTCTTTGACCCCTCTTTCATAGACATTTTTATGCATTCTTGACTATGCATTCATATGATTGTCCCAACAAAGTATATCTAATAATCAGATAAAATTTTACTCCATAATGGTAAACAACTGCAATCCCTTCTTCACATCTGATAGAAATCTTAATGGTTTATGAAATGAAAAATTAATCATGTATATTTTTTTAAAAGAAACTACATGGAATGGCATTTAATCAATGCAGTGAAAATATTGTATTTTTCTTGGTACCTAATTGACTTGGAGGAAAGAAACTGTACTTGGTTTTCTTTTTTATCTCTAAGTCTAGAGAGCCAATTAACTTCATTAATCACACCTTACAACCACCTCTCGTAGAACTGTGATTTCCCACGATCAATTATTTTCCAGTCAAGGGAAGTTCTTGAAATAAAATGTGAAACTCTCTAGCTCTTCCATTCATCCCCATTGCTGTGGCTTCTGTCATCATTCTGATTATGGCTGAAAACCTCCTATTAACACAAATAGTTCTACGGTCTTTGAACATATCTGCTGGCTGGGGTGGGTATTTCCCTGCTCCCTCCGGGGCCAATACCTAATTGGGCTACAGGGCTTAGTATGGTCCCCTGTTACAGAAATAAGACAAATAAGAAACTTGGAGGGAAGGGTGGTTTTAGAACTGGAGTAACATAGCATTCAGCTTTCACAATTACGAAATAAAATGTTCATAAAAGGAAAGGAGAGAGTTGTTGCTGGAAGGAGAAGATACTCCTTAAAATCTAAGCAAGTTCTTCCCCATTGGAGAAGGGCAAAGTTCTATTGCAATTGAGAATATTAATGTTTCCAACCTCCCATGGACAACGGTAGGAGAACTATGCTACTTTTTAGTTCTTGTTTGTAAACACATAGATTCAAACCCCTAAATGTAACAGTGACAAATATATTATCTAGAAGAAGAAAAAAAAAAAATCAGCGCATATAAATTAGAGAACAGTTAAGGCTGGGAGGCACACAGCTTGAGTTGTGTTTTTTTGTGTTGTTTTTTTTTTGCTTTGTCCATACAGATCATTCAGATCATGAACGTACAGCTGATTAAGATTATTTGATTCGGTGTTTTGTAAAAAAACAACAACAAAAAACAAAAAAAACCACACTGTCCTCTTTGATCTTTTGCAAACATCAAAGAGATGCCTCTGGCAAAATTTCTCTCTTGTAGTTTGAGGGACACAATTTTCTTGGAAGGCAGCAAAGGATGCAAAATATGGTTGAACAACCAGCTGCTGAATCTACACCTTTAGTCTGATTGTGAATGCCACTAAGATGTTTCTGCTGAGGCCCACCTTTGCTTGTGTGCTTTGGGGAACCTGCAAGATAATTTCTCTCTTCCATCTGCTCATTATCCTCATTCTCCTTCCATATTTCCTGGGTAGGGTAACTAGGAAGCCATGACCAGGACATTTTCCATATCTCTAACAGGACAGTAAAGTCCTGCCCATAATGATGTAGGTGCAAATTAAGCATCCTGCCTGAATGCTAGAAATGTTTCCAACAAAGCAGGGTAACAAGGAACATGGTTGAAAGCAAGCTACAATAGAAATGTATTTCAAATGTATATATCTCAGATGTTGCTTGCTTTTTCCTAGGGCACTCCCTTATACTGAGTCAGAACTGTGGATGATTTGTTTGCCAAGGTAAGTTATATCCTCACTTACTGACAATTCACCTTGGAGATACTGAAGACTAAATCTCGCTGCATGAGACTACCAAATACTTCTGCTTATCAGGGAGAAAAAGGCATGCAAATTGCAATATGAATAAACATAGTTTCACTGACAGTATAGTATGCTGTGGGAAGACGAATTTTTGCAGAACTCCCATTTGGGGGCAGAATCCGAGCAGTTAGCAGAGGTCAGCTGGTCGTCAGGCTGGAATCAGTCCAGTGGAGACTGCACACGCCTTGAGACTGTGTTGCCGGAGCTCCGAAAAGCAGAATGGTGGAAAGCAGCCAGATCGTCTACCACTGAGAATCTGGGTGAGTGGAAAATCCTGTCTGCAGATCAGACTGCATGTCAGCCCCAGGAGTCCCTGCCAAGCCCTCCATGAGTGCCGATGTTTCGTTTCATTACTAAGACTTTTTAGATAAATAATGCTTGCAATTTGTTTAATCTGTCTCATTTATCGGAACCATGACACACAGGTTTAGAACAAAACAACATACGCTAATGGTAGAAGACTAAATCTTTCAGTCATAATAATTAATAAATTATTAACTAATGAGCTTTCTCAAATACACATATTATTACTCCCATGTCTTTGGAAGTTACATATAAATATGACCTAGGTCAGGGGTAGGCAACCTTGGCTCTTTTATAACTCGTGGACTTCAACTCCCAAAATTCCTGAGCCAGCTACGCAGAGGGAAAAGGGAGAGGTTTCCAAGCTGAGCCATGCTGGCTCAGGAATTCTGAAAATTGAAGTCCACGAGTCATAAAAGAGCCAAGGTTGCCTACCCCTGACCTAGGTTCTCATCCTCATATAACCATGTTGGGTTAGTCATTATCTTGCAGCTCAACCTGCCTGACAGAGTGAGCAGGATAAAATTTGGGGAGACCCTCATCCTTACTCTGCTGAGCTCTCAGAAAAGGGGGGGATATAAATGCACTAAACAAATAGGCAGTTTTATCATCTTTGAATCTTTTATTTCAACAGTGATAACTTGGGTGGGTTTGGAGCAAGGATTAACAAGTCAGCTGACTGACTGCACATTACAATCTTAATCTAATGCAATATTTCTCAACCTCAACTTCTTTAAGATGCGTAGATTACAATTCCATACTGGCTGGGGAATTCTGGGAGTTGAAACCCACACATAGTTACCAAGCTTGAAAAACATGGATCTGAAGTATCCTTGACTGGAGACCTTCCATGCCTAAGAGATTAATGAAATCTTCTCCTTCTCATTACAGATAAGTAAAGTACAGTGTTCTTAGATTTGCTGAAAATTTGGATGGGCAAAGGAGAAGTAAATGGGCAGAAGTTGGGCATATCGAAAATAAAAGGCTCTTTTCTTAAATCCTTTAACTAAATAGTTGTACCAAACTCCTGGTGTAGGATAATACATATTGTGTGTCTCCATTTCAGTGACTGATAGAAACCGGGCTACAGAAATTGTCCAAAGACCTTTTCATCCCCCCCAACCCCCCAGGTTTTTAAATTATCAGCACAACTGCTACTTGCCATTTGTACCTTTATTTAGCTATTTTGTAACTACAGCGCCTTAACGTTCTTACTTTAATGAGGTTCTTTTTTGTTGGAAAATTATTTCTTTACTGCAAACTGCATTTTTTAAAGGATAGGGATCAATCAAAATGTAGAACAATCCCTCTAGAATGATGAGAAGGACGTTGTGGCACCGTTGCTTGAAATAGTGATGGTGGTTTTAAGAAGTTCTTCCTTTACAAAAGAGGAGCAAGAGAAGAGAACAGAATTGGGAAAAAAAGCAATTTGCATCTCTTTTTTTTATTTATTTTTTTTTTATTGAAAAGTTTTAAAATACAGTTTTCCCCCAAAAAACCCCCCTTCCCCCTCCCTCCTCCCCTCCCCACCTCCCCCCTATCTCCCCCCCTCCCCCTCTCCCTCCTCCCTCCCCTACCTCCCCCCCCCTACTTCCCCTCCTCCCCCCCTCCCCCCCGACTTCCCAGAGCAGAATACAAGGTATATATCTAAAAAGCAATCATAAACAATCATATACTAACAATTATAAACTCTAAAATCCATCACTCTCTAGCTTATATACAGTAAACCAATCCTTAATAATACTAAATATGTATAAAGAACTAAAATAAAAGAAAACTAGCATCATTCCCATCTATGTTCTTCCACAATTCACTATTTCCTAAACAAATTCTCATTTACACATCACAAGCACCTATCCCTATTAACCTCTCTAGCCAAAATAGGCTATAATAGATAGTTCTTACACTAATTAACCCACATTAACCCACAAAACTTTCTACCTCTTCCTCTGTAGTAAATTGTCCATTAATTCCAAATTGAAGATTCTGTTACCATACATATCATCCCAAAACTCTTAAAAACACAACTACCACTTGACTGTAAGTGTGTTGTGGAAGTTCCATAGATTTCTACTGGTCTTATTTTTTTATCTTTTTTGAGCGTTTTAAGGCAGCACGCGTCACCCTCTGTTCTCTAGGATCATCCAAAAGATTTGCAGCTTGATCTCCTCCTGTACCATTCTCGTCTATCTGTCCATCTTCATCCTCTTGATGTTCTCCTTCTCCAGATCCCTCTGCAGCTTCCAAAAGTGTTGATGAGGTTGCTTTTAAGACATTGTTGTAAAAATCATGCGCTTGCTTCACAGTACCCAAACAGTACCTTTTGCCTTCATACATGAAGCTCAACCCAGCTGGGATCTCCCATCTGAACCTTATATCTCTTTGCTTGAGCTCTTGCACAAGAAATATAAAGTCCTTCCTTCTCTTTAAAATCTTTGGAGGAATTTCTTTTAGAACCAAAACTTCTTGACCAGCAATCACAACTTTAGTATCATAGGCAGCTTGTATAACTTCATCTCTAATTTCCCTTTTTACAAAATAAACCACCACATCTCTAGGCAACTTTCTCTGTTTAGCAATCCACGAGTTCACACGAAACACTTTGTCCATGCCTTGTTTTATTTCAGATGCTGGATGGTTCAATACCACCTCAAAAGCCTCAGAAACCAGCTGCTTTAAATCTTCCTTAATATTCTCTTTTAGGCCTCTAATTCTAACAGCAAACTGCATCTGGTAAAATTGAGCCAGACTCAGTTCGCTATCCATTTTATCTTTTAAATCTTCAATTTCCAGTACTTTTGCTTCTAATATAGCATTCTTTTGAGTCAAATCTTCCACTTTGTCATCCAGCACCTCCACACATTTAGCTACTTTATGCACTGAGGACAAAATGTCTACCTTCATCTCTCTGAATTTCTGTTCCATCCTTTCTTCCATTCTCTGCTCCAATTTCTCCAATTTCTCCTCCATCTGTACAAATTTAACACCCATTGACTCCAAAATTAACTGGGTATGTTTTTCAAGGTCCTTCGATGTCAATACATCTGGAGAATGCAACACCTGCAGTAATGATTGTTGTTGCACCGGAGAATTTCCAGCACTCCGAAAAGTTCTAGGGGGAGGTTTAGCCGCCATCTTTTACTTACAATTGTGACGCACTTTCACTTTAAGTTTTAAGCAAAGTCCATCAAGCTCGAGAGTAAAATAAAATAATCCTCTTCATCTCTTCATCTTTCCCTCTTGTACTGCTCTGCCTGCTCTTTTCCTTTCATAGTCTCTCCTTCAAGCAGGGATGGTCGCAGACGCTTGGCTCTGCTCCATGAAATCCGGAGCAGAGACGCTAGCCAGCTGGGAGCAGCCCAGGCTACGGGGGAGTTCAATCCTTCAGCCGCCCAAGCTCCAAGCTCAGGCGGCCCCGGAGAACTCAACCCCTACCTGGGGGCTCACCCCCTCCTCTTCTCCCGAGGAGGGGGCTTCAAATTCGCCCGAACAGCTGATCGGCGCTGTTTCGGGCGAAAAATCACACAGCTGAGCCGCGGGCAGCCCGGGAAGGCTGTCTCCGGCGCTGCGGAGCCACCGGAAGTGCATCTCTTTTTTTTAATCTGCTAGTAGCACCTTCCTTGGGGAAAATAATGAGAGCTTTAAAAATATTAGTTCTCTAAGCATTTCTGAGCTTCTATGAGGCTGGGAGGGAAGTAATGAAAACAGCTAGACAATTGAAACAAAACAAAACAAAATTTTGTAACAACAGGGGAAAAAAATCAGCCAAATATAAAGAGAGTTTACTTTTGCTTCTTGGCAAATTGGGGGCAAGAGAACCTTTTCTAAAATAATGTACTAAGCTTTGAGGGCAACAAACTACATCTTCTCGAGTAGCTTACATATCATTTTTTTGAACCTGGTTCTGCTCCAAAGAGGCATTTACTCCACGGACATTATCTTCACATCTGCAGAAAATCTCACCATTGGCTTGTTCAGGTCCTCCCTTTCTTTCTAGCATTTCTTCAGTTGGAGACTTCCCAATCTTAGTTGGGCTTCCCTTGATCCTGTTCTTGTAAATATTCATTTCCATGGGAGCAAAAAAGAATGGGAGCAAAAACCTCAATTGGTGGCATAATAGCTAGTGGAAAAAAATAAGATTAAGCCATTGCTTGAGGTGGGGGGAACCACGAACACCAGCCGTCTCACCAGGTTAAGACAGAGCTTTGTATGAAAACTTCTGGCAGTGCTTCATTCAGTGTTTAATATATATTATAGATTTGTGGAACCACCTTTCCCTTAGAGCATGTGCCTGTCCTATCAGATCTGATAGGATGAGCAAGCTCCAGGTCCCGTCCCTGAAATCTTGCCAAAGCTTGCCTTTTCTGTGGAGACCCCTGACTTATGAAAACCCACTTTCTGTGACCCAGCAGGTTCCATAGCCTGTGAGAACCTGACTTTTCACTGGGAGAGTGCGGATGTCTGGAATTGGTTAAGGAGAATCCCAAGGGGATTATTTAGGTGCTAGGTTTTGTCTTGGTTTTATTATTTTACAGTTTATAGGTTTATATAGTTCTGGGTTGTTTTTGTTGTGATGGAAGAAGAAGGAGGAGGAGGGAGAGGAGGAGGAGGAGGAGGAGAGGAGGGGAAGGAAGGAAGGAATTGATTACAAGAAGGCATCAGACTTCCTGCCACATGGCTGGATAATCAGGTGCCTAAAAATAATGGGAGCCAGTAGAAACATTGTGCAAATAACAATGGCACAATGGTGGACATAGTTGCTGGTGAACGTAATAGACCAGGAGAGGTTAATATCAAGAGAAGAATCTTTCAAGGAGACTCACTATCACTACTGCTGTTATTGCATTGATTCCTCTATCAACAATACTGAACAAGTCAGACCGTGGCTATCAAACATCAAAAATATCTGCCAGACTATCCCCACTTCCTTTACAATAAATGATCTAAAGCTTTATGGGAAAATATCATCCTGAAATAGAATTGCTGCTCAACACTTCCCAAATATACAGTCAAGATATTGCAACTGAATTTGAACGATCAAATGTGCTGCATTGCTTTCAATGGGAGAAAAAACTGAAGGAATCAAGATGCTGTATGGAAATAATAATTAAGAGTTTGGAGGAAGAAGATCACTAGAAATACCTGGGCATCCTTCAGGCTGATAACATCAAGCACAAGGAAACCAAGACAAAAGTTAGGAGTGAATGTTTGTAAATCATCTAGAGTCACCTCTAGACGAGATAGGTGGCACACAAATCAAACCAAGTGAAATCAATAAATACATCAGAAGTTTGAACATCTTAAAGTCTAAATTCAGTGATGGAAATACCAAGAAGGCAATTAACACATGAGCAATTCCAGTCATCAGACATACAGAGAGCATAGTGGACTGGACTCAAGTTGAACTAGAAGCCCTGGATAAGAAGACTAGAGAAATAATGACTCTCCATCCATGCATCAATGTTGATGGACTCTATTTACCAAGGTGGATTGTGAGTAAGGAATGTTGCAAGTATACTAAACAGATGATGAAGAAGAAAGAGGGCATTGGAAGAATATCTGAAGGACAGCGAAGAAGATGCACTGATGCTAGTACACCATGAAAGCTTACTGAATACCAAAAAACCAAACTGGCCTATAAAATCAAGATGGAAAAGAGACATGGCAAGGCCTCCTTAAGTAACACCAGCTGCCTGCAATTAGTGCAGGTTCGCATCCCACCAGGCTCAAGGTTGACTCAACCTTCCATCCTTCCGAGGTAGGTAAAATGAGGACCCAGATTGTTGGGGGCAATTAAGCTGACTTTGTAATAATGCCGCTTGGGGTGTGTGTGAAAGCCCTAATAAGCAGGCATATACATAGAATGAAGGCTACTGCTAAGCTTGTAAGCCGCCCTGAGTCTTCGGAGAAGGGCGGGATATAAATGGAATTAAAATAAATAAAATAAAATAAAGTATTGCAGTATACTAAACACTGGCAGTCAAAGCAGATAACAACAAGACCTGGCAATAGCTAAGAGCCGAAAAGTTGAAGAAAGATCCAGAGGGGCTAATTCTGGTTATACAAAGCCAGAATTGAAAATATACAGACAACAAATGCCCCTTCTGCAAACAAACAGAAGAAACAGCTGCTGCAAGAAGACTGCACAGACTGACTACTAACAACAGCATGACAAAGTAGCAACAATGAAGATCTGCAGGAAATATCAGTTGCCTGCAAGAAAGAACTGGTGGGAGCACAAAACACACAAACTAATAGAAAAAGAAGAAGTTAAAGTGTGTTCTGGCACTTTAGAATTCAAACAGAGAGGCACCTTCCACATAACAATCCAGAGTCAGACATAGCAACAACCATCGATAAGAAAGACAAAAAAGTCTTCCCAAAAAGACACATCCAGTCTACTCCGTGTTTTCAGTCTATGTCCAAGCCTTGCTCAAAGTCCTTTCATTAAATGTTTAAAATGAAGCTCAGATGATTTGGAGGACTT
Source organism: Vipera berus (assembly GCF_964194415.1). Lineage (NCBI taxonomy): Eukaryota > Metazoa > Chordata > Lepidosauria > Squamata > Viperidae > Vipera > Vipera berus. Next base: position 156,911,534 of record NC_138202.1, on the reverse strand, counting down.
CCTTATAATAGAATGATGTCTGCCTGTAGGTGCATTGATGTGAAAAGTATTTTATTTGAATACACACATACAGGAAAACATACAGTGCTGGTGAAAAGCTCCACACCTTACGTTAACATCCTCAGTGCTTGAAAAGAAGTCACGTAAACCTGATACAATAATTTTCCCCTTCCCCCTGTTCCTGAAACTCCATTTCCAACAGAAGAGAATTCAAGGCACAGAGAGAAAAACAACAGAGTTTATTTTGTGCTTTATATCAGGGGTGTCAAACTCAATTTCACTGAGGGCCGCATCAGCATTGCGGTTGCCCTCAGGGGGGCAGGTGGGTGTGGCCTGGGTGGGTGTGGCCTACTGGGTAGGTGTGGCTAGAGTGTGTATGGCCTACTGGGTGGGCATGGCCAGCTCTACATCGTTCGCATCAAGGGTGCCTATGGGGGCCTGGGCAGGAGTGGGACAGATCTCAGGGTCTCTGGCAGGAGGAGAGTCTCTGGGCCAGGGCCAAGGCAGTGGGGGCCGTGCCCTCACTGTTTCCAGGGTGGCTTCGCGGGCTGCATGAAACCACTTCGCGGGCCAGATCTGGCCCCCGGGCCTTGTGTTTGACATGTCTGCTTTATATGATCAACAGTGGGAACAGTTCCATAACCAGTTGGAAAGAGTCTCACAAGTGCCAATTGCTGATCTTCTCCTTCAGAACAGGAGCGCTACATGAGAACAGTAATGTCCTTTAAGTCAGAGGTCCCCAAACTTTTTGCCACCACATACCGGTGGCGGGGGGGGGGGGAAAGAGGGGATGGTTTCACGCAATCTAATGCAGCAGATGCGCTAATAAAGCTTCATGCACTCGCCTGCCGCTTGTGCAACCTGGTTCCCAATGGGCCTGGAGTGGTATTGGTCCATATCCTGGAGGTTGGGGACCCCTGCTTTAAGTAACTCAGAATTTAACTCTCTTGGAAAACAGAATGAAAAGCTTTGGATCTTAGCAATAGCAATAGCACTTATAAACCCCTTCACAGTGCTTTAGAGCCCTCTCAAAGCGGTTTACAGAGTCAGCATATTGCCCCCAACAATCTGGGTCCTCATTTTACTGACCTCAGAAGGATGGAAGGCTGAGTTAACCATGACCTGATAAGACTCAAACTGCCAAACTGCTGACAGCCGGGAGTCAGCAGAAGTAGCTTGCAGTACTGCACTCTAACCACTGCGCCACCACAGCTCTTGAATCTTATTATTTCTTTAGTAGTGAATTTGTTCCATGTTTATAATTTAATTTGGAACGTGGACAATGAGGTGTTGCTGAAACTGTGATGCATTATTTTTGCCAATCATTTCCATCACTATCCAAAAGCATAAATACTTTTGGCAATTGGACAATGAGAAAAAATACAAATATGAAAGAGAGGGAGGGTGATGCAGGTTGTCTATCCATTGGAACGTGAAACATTCTAGCACGTATGCGTGCATGTGGGATGTGAGCATTCTAAGCCAAAGTGGGAATCTGATCTGAGCAATGATTAAGAAAGGAGATTTATTTATAAGAAATCCATGATAGAGGTAGGCAAAACCTAGCAGCAAGCTAGTCCCAGAAGGATAGTCCAAGAACTAGTGTTCAAACTGCAGAAGGAAGCGACCTAACGTTAGCAATTCCTATTTTCTGCTCTTTCTCTATTTTCTAATTTTTCTATTAGAGAAATTGCTGGCAGAATGATAGACAAAGAAGGACACGGAACAACTCTTTAACTCCCTCCCTATGCAATACTGCCCCCTTGTGGTCCTAAGCTGCTCAAGAGTCAATGCCCCTGCAACACTTTATCTTCTCCAGGAGGCACAATTTTCAATCAAACATCATGCGGTGAAGGCAAAAGAAACCCAATGTAAGGTATGCATGCAGTGGCCCCAAATTACTCAGTAAAACCAAATCTTTTCCTAGGCCAGATGAATTCTTTAAGAAATATTTTATCCCTCACCCCTTGAAAGCACAAATTATTCAGGCAGTGTCACTTCAGAACTGTCACTTTGCATGTCACTTGTCTATGAAGATTTTCAGGCTTGAAAATATGGAACCTTGGAAGCTATCATGGCTTTTTAGAAGCTATCATGAGGACTACACTCAGAAAAAGCCCTCCTGCTGATCTTTAGGGTAAGAATATGATTCGGTGGTAGAGTAAGACCTGAACTCAGGATAATTCATTGTGCAATGAACTTTATAAGACTGATAGAACAGCATAGTAACATTGTTAATTACTATATTGCTCTGTTAGTTTCATAAAGAGTCCCATCGTAGCAAAGTTGGTACATCAGATTACCTTGGTACATCTAGAAATGATGTATGCTCATTTGTCCTTAATATCTTTGTACCAGACAGATAAAACTTGTGACTAGCTGCTTGGACACCAATAGCAATATGGCTTGACTTTCTGAAGAGCCACAGGGGAAGTAAAAACATGTGAAGACACAGCTCAGTTCTTCTCAATTGTTCTGCCTCCTCAGGAATTTGGTAATGTCTTAGAATCCTTGGGAAAAGTTTATTTGAAATGATACTCTGGGAGCTATGATTCTTTGCATATCTTCCCATACTAAAGATATCAAATGAGAGGTATGCCAGGTATGTTTCAAGGATGAGAAATTAATGGAATCTCCAAATCTTCTAGCTTCCTTCCTCAAGAGCTATGGCTAATAGGATTGGCTGTGTAGTAAGTTGTGGAAGATCATAGATTTCTCAGCCTGGTTGTATCAGGAACAGGATGGTGTACCTGTGGAAGGTAGCCAAGTAAATTTGCAGCTGCTTTAAAGAATTGCAGACAGGCCCTTCATTCTCATGCTCTGGCATGTTCCCAATTCCTTTTGGGGAATCAAATTTCAAATACTTCACAGTCTAATCAGCACTGAAATGATTGCCTAAAGACCCCAAATCCCAAGACTAAGAAGTATGAGAAAGAGAAGAATACAAGACTCACCTAATTGGGGGAACAATATGAAGGAAATAAACCAATTCTAAGACTGAGAAGATGGTTTGATTGACAGAAGGTAGGTGTGAACTTGAGAAGTTCCACGTTTTAGCTGAGTAGCCTGGGGCAAGTGGTAGCTTTTGTTCTGATGGTCTGCACAATGGAAATAATAACTTGTGGTTGTTTGAAGACAGCATGACCACAGAGGTTCAGTCAGGAGCTGTGGTGGTGCAGTGGTTAGAAAGCAGTATTGCAGGCTGACTCTGCCCACTGCCAGGAATTCGTTCCAGACCAGTTCAAGGTTGACTCAGCCTCCCATCCTTCTGAGGTCAATAAAATGAGGACCCAGACTGTTTGGGGCAATATGCTGACTCTGTAAACTGCTTAGAGAGGGCTTAAAGCACTGTGAAGCAGTATATAAGTTTTAAGTGCTATTGCTATCAGAATGGGACAACTTACCACAGCCAACTCTCCATGGCCAACTCTCCATGGTCAACTTGCTACAGGACAACCTGCTGCAGGACAATTCAACAATTCAATTTAATTATTTTAAATAGTTAAAAAATATTTTAATGTTTGTCATTCGCATTTCATTTTGTCTCTCCTTTGGCATCCTTTTTTTAATGATTCTATTCTACTATTTCTTCGATATTAGTGCAACTCTTGTCCCACGGTGAGTTGTCTGGTGGCAACCTAGCCCTGGCGAATTGTCCCATGGTGAGTTGGCTGCAACGAGGTGGCCATAGTGAGTTGGCTGTGGCAAGTTGTCGTAGAGCCTATTGCTATTGCTATCAATGTCCGAGCCCCATTCAATTTAGTGCTGGATAGAGAAAAGATTAGGGACGCGGTGGCTCAGTGGGTTAGGACGCTGAGCCTGTCGATCAGAAGGTCGGCAGTTTGGCGGGTCGAATCCCGAGTGCCGCATAACAGAGTGAGCGCCTGTTACTCGTCGCAGCTTCTGCCAACCTAGCAGTTCGAAAGCACGTAAAAATGCAAGTAGAAAAATAGGGACCACTACGGTGGGAAGGTAACAGCGTTCCGTGCGCCTTTGGCATCTAGTCATGCCAGCCACATGACCACGGAGACGTCCTCGGACAAGCGCTGGCTCTTCGGCTTTGAAATGGAGATGAGCACTGGCCCCTAGAGTCGGAAACGACTAGCACGCATGTGCGGGGGAAACTTTACCTTTACCTTTTAGAGAAAAGATTAGATTTTTCTTCTAGAACTCTATCACAGGAAAGCTAAGGCAAAAGATTATGGAGGAGGGTACTATATTTGATAAGCAATAGAAAAAGCTGGCAGCATTTTTAATTATCATCACTGAAGAAGAAAAAAAATTTTTTAAAGAAAAAATTGCACTAAAAGATCAAGTAAATTTAAATAGCGCAGCCATGGAATTGAAAACAACCTTCTCTTTTGTTCAGAATATTTATATTTTTAGAAACCACTTTGAGCTTTTTGATCAAGCAGTGTGACACATTAATAAATCAAACCAATAAGCCCTACAGCATTTCAGATTAGTGATAAATGTCTCAGTAAGCAGATGGTTTATTTATTTTCTTTAAAAAGCTGCACTTTTAAAACATGTTCTGTATAATACAATAGTTCCCAATCTGTCTCTCTCTCCAGAAAAACTCTGAAGTATAAATAAACCCTCTCACACAAGGCACAATGACCCAGCTCCAATTATTCTTCCTTAGACACCTGTGAAGAAGGCTCCAAAGCTGGGCAAAATGAAAAGAAAGGAAAGAAGAGGAGGCCCGACTTAGTTACAGTGGCAATGGGTCCACTGTTGGGCAACGTGGGCTGGGACAGATGGACTTGGCCAAGAACCTATCTCAGTGGCTGCTAAGAGGCAACACCACCGTGACGGTACATAAACAATCAATAGATAAATCCAGCCATCCCAAATCATGGGCTGAGTTGTAAACCAAACCCACAGAATGAATTAAAGAGCGGACATTGAAATTTATCACGGGGCAGCTGATGCAGTTACAGAAATAAGTGGATCACCCATTAGCAGTCCCCTTTTGCATTCAGCAGCCTGTGTTGCTTATGCCGGTCCTGAGGCTGGATGAAGAAGTCTGCATGGCAGAGAGGATGACAAGGTTGATGGCAGTACTGATCACCCACCTGGACCGAATGAAGGTCTTTTTCATGTAAATAGGGGTGGCTTGAATTCAAAATTCCTGCCTCTGTGCACAACAACTATATATTTCTGTCAAAAACTGAATGACAGCCTGTTGACAATTAAGTCTCCAAGTCAAACTTGACTCCTACTGACTTCATAGACATTTTTTTTTTAAATTCCATTTATATCCCACCCTTCTCCGAAGACTCAGGGCGGCTTACAAGCTTAGCAGTCCATATAGTTTTCTGGACAACATTGCAAAGTGGTTTGCTCTCACTTAACTTCCGGGATGACCTTTTAAAATTTTTCCACTCTAACTTATAAATAAGGATATTCTTACGGTTTCCCACCCTAGTACCAACCACATTAGATTCTTCTTAGCTAATCAAGATCAGCTGAAGTCAGTTACGTGCTGCCACCTAGTTTGGCATAGTCAGGAATTTATAATGAAGCACAATTAGAAGGATATGCTCTTAGCCTGCCCATTTCCCTGATTTTTCTCCCCAAAATGTTGCTTTAGAAAATGATTGTCTAGCTACATAATTTGAATTGTGAAAAGAAGGGACTACCAACAGCCTCTAAGATTCATCAAATAAATGAATGGAATGGAATGGAATGGAATGGAATGGAATGGAATGGAAGAGAAGAGAAGAGAAGAGAAGAGAAGAGAAGAGGAGAGGAGAGGAGAGGAGAGGAGAGGAGAGGAGAGGAGAGGAGAGGAGAGGAGAGGAGAGGAGAGGAGAGGAGAGGAGAGGAGAAGAGAAGAGAAGAGAAGAGAAGAGAAGAGAAGAGAAGAGAAGAGAAGAGGTTTTTATTGGCCAACTGTGATTAGACACACAAGCAATTTGTCTCTGGTGCATAAGCTCTCAGTGCATGTTCAAACAACAAAGTGATAAGTCACAGATCATAAATTATAGTTACAATCATAAATCACAAGATTATATCATATTGAATCATACTGAAGAAAAGCTTGAGTTATTTAATCAGTCATGAGCCTTAACAAAAGGCTGAAATGATCACACCCATAGATCTGGATACCACACTGGAGATGGGAAAAGACAGACCCTATACTTAGGAACAATGGCTTAATCAGAAGCCACTATATTCTTTTTTTAAATCCACATGTCAAAATACCACATGGGTGCTGTGGAGAAATAATTTCCCAAATCAAATGATACTGAAAGAAAAAATGAAACAAGAGAAAAACAAAACCTTCTAGGCTTGAAGCCCATATTGATAATGAATGGAGGCAGAATAGTAGCACCAGAGACACAAAATATAATGCAGCAATTTAATGTTGTGGTAGGCTTAAATGTAGAGCAGCTGAGCCTCTACAAAGCAAGAAAAGAAGGGAAGCTGAATGTAATTAATACTCTGTTAATGTTTCTTCTAAAAGTGCTCACGCATTTGGTGTACTGTAGCATTTTACAGAATAGAGCAGGTGTATTCATTGGTGACTAAGAGTTGAGACACATTGTGGCAGCCCAGTAGGATGGACAGAGGCAAAAGCGGTCCTAATTTGGCACCCTACACAAACAGCTGGAGTCACGAGTGCTGGCAGTCAGGCAGAAGAGTCCACTGGTTTACAAGTGCAACTGATCAAGATATAAGCTACAGTAGAAGTCAAAGATTTACAACAGTGCTTCTCAAACCTGGCAGCTTCAAGATGTATGAACTTGTCCACACATCTTAAAGTTGCCAAGTTCAAGGAATACTGATTTAGAGGTATATGCGTCACATTTCATAAATGGGAAAGATCAATCAATGAAATGGCAATTAAACAATAATTGTGCACCCCTTGGGCATAAGCTATTATACTTTCCTATCATCACTTAAGGACTTCAATCTTCTTCTCTCTGTACATTGGGCGTGACAAAGAAGGTTAGCACGGAATACCTCCGTATCGTATTAAAATAATGACCAAAGTTCCACTTCCAGTGGCAAGGAATTACAAAAAAAGAATATCTCACGTACTCTCCACCACCCATTTTATCCAACTTTTTTGCTCTCATCTTTACTCGCCTCCATCTTCACTATCGCTACCCACCAAGAAAACTGACAGTGAAACAGCTGAGACATTTCAGGATGAAGTCTGGGTTCTGAAAATCTGAGAAGGATAATACTGATCACTGAACAATTGTGCACTTCTGCCTCCCTTTGTGCTTGGAGTTCAGCAATAGATTACCTCTGGGCATGTAGTTAATTGAGAAACTGATTAATGAGCCGAAATATTGAGCCAAATGCTTCCATCAACAAAAACAGAAGCTTGCTTTTCTCCTCTCTCTCAGTCGATTAGAAAACAAAACAAAACAAAAATTATCATCTGAGTAGTGCTTATTTTCACTTTTCAATATTATTTGCCATTTAAGAAAGTGGTTGAAGAGACCTTTCTCAACTGTGCCTTTGTTTAAAGTCCTTCTGTCTCCATTTCCTACTAGCATAAATGTCTTCAGTTGCGTTGGCAAGTCAATGAAATATCTAATTAGTTTTAACATGGAGGCTTGGGGAAGAAAGCTCAGAAAAGGAACAATTTTAAAAGAAAGTGGGCTTTCCTTAATTCGATAGGAAGTTCTAATCATATGTAAATCACAATTATTATTATTTTTGTTTCATCATCTATTGAAAAATGCAAAGGTTGCATTGAGTTACTTACAGTCATAATAGACAACCCTCCACCCCACTCTGTGGTGGCTATTGCTAGAGAGATGTACGGTGTACAAAAAAGCAGAGGAAAGAAACATCACTGGATTTTTTTTTTTAAAAAAAATTGTAATAACTGAATTTTGATTTTGATTCCTTCCCTGGAGAAGTCTTTGAAATTGCAGCTGTCCCAGCAGAAATGGGATAGTTGCAGGATAAAAATAGCTACTGTTTTAAATAATGAATGTTTCTCCTACAGTTAAATAGCAGCTATTTATATATATAGTATCAGTCCTTGAATATGGTGCAAAGCAGTTTCCTAAAGGCCTTTCATGGATTCTTATCAATCAGTTGCTGCCTGGAACTTCCTGTCCTGTCTCTGCTATTTATGTCTCCTAGAGAGCCTATCTAGTTACATAGTTTTGAGTCTCCTGGAAGGATGACTTCCTTGACAAATTCCACACATTTACCAGTTAGATTTTAACACTGTAAAACTGAGATGGTGCAAGTTCAGGGTAGCTGGGGACCGAGTTTTTAGATACTTGGATCATAATCCCCCGAGCCCGAGCCCAGGAAATGATTCTATGATACTAGGGCAGAAACGTTAAATATATCAACAATTGCTCAGTTTCAGGGCTATGAGGTATTATTTTTTTAAAAAACCTGTTAAAATATAGCAGGAAGAAAAGGTAATGGGTTTGAACGGCTAGATCAGGGGTAGGCAACCTTAGCTCTTTTATGACTCATGGACTTCAACTCCCAGAATTCCTGAGCCAGTATAGAAGAAGTCCATCAGTCATAAAAGAGCCAAGGTTGCCTACCCCTGGGCTAGATGCATAAGGAGGTGACGATCTACCCACTTTGACCCAAAGCAATTCATTCTTTTCTATGGCTTTGTTCTAGTGTGCAATAAGAATCTGATTTAGTTATGCCAAGTTTCTGAAAGCCACGAGCTAAGTTCAGGCTTAGGAGCCAAGCTAAGCCAAGTTGAGTTGTATAGGAATTCCTGCTGCCATTTTGCAGACAAATGGGGCCATATCCTCTGGCCTTTCTCCCTTCCGAGACTCTCAAATCTACTTGGTATTACCAAAATACATAATACCTCCATAATTTATTCATTTACTTGATTTTTTGAGCCACTTGATTCTAAAAAGACTTTGGACAGCTTACAATGTATTTTAAGACATAATTTTAAAACACAGTTAAAAACATAAGCACCCCGACAAAACAACAACATTAAAGACTTGACAGGGGTTCCAGTACACTTTAAACCCAAGTTCTGGGATCAGTCTTAATGATCTCGTGAAATAGGTTGGTACTATTAAAATAAGTAGGGGTGACTTGTTGCAAGTTCATTTCTGAAGTCAGCATTCTGAGACTCCCTGATCCGTAATCCAAATTGTAATAATTATTTGAACTCCATGCACTCATTTGAACATATGTCCTATTAAAACAGATGGGATTTACAGTATGTTGAAGGAAACATGGTAGAGTAACATTGTAAGTCAGGGATGGGGGCATGTGGGTTTCCAGATGTTTGCTAAATCTAAATTCTAGTTGTCTTACCCAATATTCCTAATGATGAGGAATGCTGGAAATTGTAGTTCATCAAGATCTGGAGAACTTCATATTTCTTCACTACTGCAAGTCATTCTGCTATCCTAGCTTTCTAAAGGTTTATTTAAATGATGCTTTTATTCAAGTATTTTTTTTTCTTCCTGAGGGCAGTCAGCTGCAAAGGACTCCAGTTTTATTTTTACAGCAGCCTTGTGGTGTGACTTGGGGTAAGATGGAGTACCCCCAAATCACCTAAGTGAGAATATGCATCTATTGTCTTACACTAGCAGACAGTGTCCATCTCTCTAGCTCTGTCTGGGCTGGTAAGCTAAGCTGGATAAGACCTGCTTAGAAGTTGGATGGAAGTTTTCCTCGTTTTAGGCATGATGAGCCCCCCAAATATTATAAGTGAAAGAAGTGAAGAGGAAAAGAAGGAGTAATTGTATAAAAGGTTACACTCTTTTCATAATTGTACAAGAGGCGAAGTGGTGGGATTCAAATAAGTGAACAACTGGTTCTCTGGGTGGATGCTGCTTCCAGAAGTCCGTTCTTGGCCTGGGCAACAAAAAATTAGCTACCAGTTCTACCGAACTGGTGTGAACCGGCTGAATCCCACCACTGAAGAGGCCACACTGCTATCACATGGTTAAAACAGGAGCATGCTACCCAAATAGTCTTCAATGTATGACCACAATTGAGCCCAAACTTTCTGTTGTTAAGTGAGACATTTTTAAAGTGAGTTTTCACCCATTTTACAACCTTTCTTGCCACAGCTGTTAAGCAAATCACTGTAGCTGATAAGTTAGTAACCCGTATTTTAAGTGAATCTGGCTTCCCCATTGACTTTGCTTGTCAGAAAGTCACGAAACCTTCTGTGACCTTGGGACACAGCAAGGGTCATAAATGTGAACCAGTGACCAACCACATGATCATGGGGATGCTGCAAAGGTCATAACTGTGAAAAATGGTCATAAGTCACATTTTTCAGTGCCGTTGTAATTTTGAATGGTTATTAAATGAACTGTTATAAGTTGAGGACTACCTGTAACAACATTTGTGTATATAGTTTTCAGAATAAAATCTATCCCTTGAAAACTGTTTCTTCCTTTCCAAAATATTATTTTTACCCCACTCCTGAATTCAAAAATCCCAATGACATTTGACATATTATTTATATCCAGCTTGAACTTCTGCCCTGCTGTCCTTTTTCATTGAATTAATTAGGAGTATATTGTACATTTGAAAATATATGATTGAACCAGTATCATAAACTTGTTCTTAGTCAACTCTGGGAAATGAAGTAGTTTTAATTTTGTCTCTACATGATCCTTAAATTAGAGATTTAATGAAAATTGATACCTCATTAATTCCTTACCAGAATGAGATCTTGCATTGCAAATAGATTCTAGTCCTGGTGAGACTTGGAAAAAAATTAAGCCTCAGAAGCTGGCAAGGAAAACAACAATAATTAATTGAGGCAAGCTTCTTAATATGGAAAAGAGGGTAGACAATTAGGAAGAAAATCTTTTGAGAGAATATAAAACTGTAAGTAGGAAGGAAAAGAAGAAATATAAGTAGAAGAGAGAGCTCTGGTCTGAAAAAAGAAAGAGAAAGGAAACTGTATTTATTTTTTAAGAAACACACAGGGAAAGATTTGCTTATCTTGGAGAACAAGCAAAACTCTGTTAAGGGGACCCAAAGGTGCTTCTTCCAGAGGCAATTGGACTTCCTTTGTTTTTCCTTGAAGACATTTTGCTTCTCATCCAACAAGCTTCTTCAGTTCTGAACTTGAATAAGAAGCGAAAAGTCTTCAAGGAAAAACAAAGGAAGCCCAGTTGCCTCTTGAAAAAGCACCTTTGGGACAATAATGGCCTGGATGACTGAGAATCTCCACAGACATCTACTGAGGAGAATTTGAGTAATTCACATAAGATTAGGGTTGATTACAAAAAAATACCCTTTTTTGAGAAAGCTTATAAATAATTTATGCATAAATACTAATGTATTATCATCATAAATATATGCAATTTGTTATGAGAATAAATATACTGAAATAGAAAATATAATATTTATTATATATCAGAATAAGAGTGCATTGGAGTTGGGCAGCTAATACATTTAACCAAATAAATAATATTTTTAAAAACATTTTATTTATAATAAATAATAATGTCACCTGCCTTACAGAACAGTCTCTCCCTGAAGTTGGTTGACCCCGAACCTGCTGATCTTTAAGAAGACCCTAGAGATCTGATTCTGCCCCTAGGTGCTGGCACAAAAAGTTTGATGTATTATGTTTTATTATTTTCCTTTGCATTTGATATTTTAACCCTTGTTAAGTCAGTCAGACAGAGTTGCCTGGTGAATATAAATTGAACAAGCAAATAAACAGTCTATTTCACATGAGGTATTAAGCACCAGGTGAAGTCCTAGTACTTACAAAGCAATGGAATAACTCAGTCTGATTACAGTGATCTAGCAAGGAAAAATAAATTAGTCTATACAACCACAGTCTTGACAAATTCTCTGTGGTGGTTGTCTCAGTCAAACCTGACGTTTGCAACCATTTTGTGTACATCATGCAAGTACTTTGACTCAAAGAGATTTTACTGGACTTGAAGAAAAGGTAAATTTCCAAGGAGTTTGAGCCCTCAGTTGGAACAAACTAAACAGTCCATGGACTTCAGCGGAACCTCCTAAAAAAGTTCATACTGAATCTGGGGCCATGTGTAACCTAATCAAGGCAACATTGTATTGGATATGATTCAGCCTTTTGTTGATTTGTTAATCAATACTTGTTCAATTGTACAGCCTCATCATGTTATTATTACCTAGCTCCTTCCATCCTTTCCAGGATACCAAATGCCAACTATTAAACTACTATTGATGATACTTTCTTGGCACAGCAGGTAGTTGCATGTCATCAACCCTGATGATCTTAAAGAAGTTAATTAAGGTTGGTTAATATTTGGCTTGGAGACCATTACAAAATCCCACAAGTGTATGCTAGTAAGAAAAGACCTCCAAAATAAAACAAAAATTACTAAACTACTTCTGTTGTGTTGCTAAGAAGGCTACATGACCTTATATTTTCTTGGGGATTTTACAGACAACGCTGCACTACTGGGGAAAAGATACATTCTTGCCCATTCACATGACCACATCCACAGGCACTTAGATTGTGATCTGGCTTGGTCCCAATGCCAGGGCAATACAGTTTCAACAAGTCCAGATATCTAGCTTTATTTACTCAATTCCCACTGCTGGGAATTCTTGCTTTGCTCCATTTCCAGCACCAGACTCAGTGATATGCTAACGTGGTTGGTAAATGTGCCCAAATGCAGATATTCTGGTATCATTACATGCCTCAAGGCATGGGAAGGCAATGGAAATTTGTCCATGGAGATTCTCAATCATCCAGATCATGGTTGTCCCAAAGGTGCTTTTTTTTTAAAAAAAAAGAGACAGCTGGACTATATTTTTCCTTGAAGACATTTTGCTTCTCATCCAAGCAGCTTCTTCTTCTGACCTAAAGAGGCTTCTTGGATGAGAAGCAAAATGTCTTCAAGGAAGAACAAAGAAAATCCAGTTGCCTCTTGAAAAAGTTCCTTTGGGGCAATGAAAATTTGTTCTTTATCTAGTTCCTTTGCTGACAAAGGAACTAGATATTTTTGCCATGAGGACTGTGATGCTTTAGAGACGCTCTTGTTGTAGTTTCAGTGGAATTCAGTTTGCATTCTTTTTTTTAAATCAACCTTCTCTCATAGTTTCCTCTCAAGGGATCTCTAAGTTTCTCCTTTGCAAAACAATGGATATATTTGCAGAAATGCAGAGAAATAACTTCAGGGAGAGAACATAAGAAGGAGAATACCAGTGGTTTGCTTTCCCTTGTGCAAAGAGGAGAAAGCTGATGCTTGTTTAGACATGGGCCTAAACAGGTTTATGAAGTCAGATGAGGGATTCAGTCATTGGCTGATTGGAAATATAGCAAGTAATCTCAGGACTACATTACTGACCCCAAAGAGCAAGTACAGATGCTTCTTTAGGAGCCCTAAGCATGCAAATAATAGTGTCCTAATGTCTAAGTAGGGGACGCGGTAGCTCAGTGGGTTAGGACGCTGAGCTTGTCGATCAGAAGGTCCGCAGTTTGGCGGGTCGAATCCCGAGTGCCGCGTAACAGAGTGAGCGCCTGTTACTCGTCCCAGCTTCTGCCAACCTAGCAGTTTGAAAGCACGTAAAAATGCAAGTAGAAAAATAGGGACCACTACGGTGGGAAGGTAACAGCGTTCCGTGAGCCTTTGGCGTCTAGTTATGCCGGCCACATGACCACGGAGATGTCCTCGGACAAGCGCTGGCTCTTCGGCTTTGAAATGGAGATGAGCACCGGCCCCTAGAGTCGGAAACGACTAGCACACATGTGTGGGGGAACCTTTACCTTTACCTTTAATGTCTAAGTATATTTGAATGTGTGTGTGTATTCGTTTTGCTTATTAAATTTATAGCTTCTTTTCCTGCAGAAAGCTCAAGCCTGTATATATTGTGCTCCCTGCTTGCATTATCCTCCCAACATTGTAAATCATTGTGCGCTTGTAAAAAAGGCTGGAATGATTTGAAACATAAATGGTATTCTAACAAACATTGGCATCCCTTTATTGAAGCATTAGTAGAGAACATTAGGAAGGACAATAATAATCCAGGTCTTAATTCAAACCAAAACACACAATTCAATAAAGTTGTTTGCAAATGATGACGAATTGGGGTTTTTTCCCCTTCAGAATTCCTAAAGCAATGACCCAATTATGATTTGAAATTTCAGGCTGTAAAAAGATTAGGAAATATTTTCCTATAAGTAAGATGGTATTCTAATCAAACCAGATATAGAGTAATAGAGATGCGCTCAAAAAACAATTGGGGTACCTGCACATTCAGGTGAATTTAGCTATTTAGAAATACTTTATTACTAAACGCTGAAAGTAATTTAAAGGGTGCTATGCCTCTCTTTCCCAACAGCTTGAATGTATTCAGTAAATATATAATCAATGGAAAACATAATATTATTAAGACATATTCAAGCTAATATTCCTGTTATTCTCCTTTCCTTTAAAGGGTAGTCATCAATGTTATAGATATTTGCCTCTGAGTCAGTCTTGACTTCTGGTAACGTAATGGGCTGGTCTGTGAAGTTTCCTGAAAAGTACTGCAAAAACTGCTTTGTCATTGTCCTTTTCCAGGATGCTGGTGTTTTTTTCTTTTTAGTTTTGGGCAGAGAGAGAATTGTTGTTGTTGTTAGCTGCGAAGTCGTGTCCGACCCATCGCGACCCTATGGACAACATTCCTCCAGGCCTTCCTGTCCTCTACCATCTTCTGGAGTCCATTTAAGCTCACGCCTACTGCTTCAGTGACTCCATCCAGCCACCTCATTCTCTGTCGTCCCCTTCTTCTATTGCCCTCGATCTTTCCCAGCATTAGGCTCTTCTCCAGTGAGTCCTTCCTTCTCATTAGGTGGCCAAAGTACTTGAGTTTTAGCTTCAGGATCTGGCCTTCTAAAGAGCAGTCAGGATTGATCTCCTCTAGGACTGACCGGTTTGATCGCCTTGCGGTCCAAGGGACTCGCAGGAGTCTTCTCCAGCACCACAGTTCAAAGGCCTCAATTCTTTGGCGCTCAGCCTTTCTTATGGTCCAACTTTCACTGCCATACGTTGCAACTGGGAAGACCATAGCCTTGACTATACGCACTTTTGTTGACCGGGTGATGTCTCTGCTTTTTAGTGTGCTGTCTAGATTTGCCATGGCTTTCCTCCCCAGGAGCAAGCGTCTTTTAATTTCTTGGCTACAGTCCCCATCTGCAGTGATCTTGGAGCCCAGGAAAATAAAATCTGTCACTACCTCCATTTCTTCCCCATCTATTTGCCAGGAATTGAGAGGGCCAGATGCCATGATCTTGGTTTTCTTAATGTTAAGTTTCAACCCAAGTTTTGCACTCTCCTTCTTCACCTGCAACAAGAGGCTCTTTAGTTCTTCTTCACTTTCTGCCATTAGAGTGGTATCATCTGCGTATCTTAGGTTGTTGATATTTCTTCCGGCAATCTTAATTCCAACTTTTGATTCATCTAGCCCTGCCTTTCTCATGATGTGCTCTGCATATAAGTTAAATAGGCAGGGCGACAGTATACAGCCTTGCCGGACTCCTTTCCCAATTTTGAACCAATCAGTGGTTCCGTGTCCCGTTCTCACTGTTGCTTCTTGACCCGCATATAGGTTTCTCAAGAGACAAATAAGATGGTCTGGTACTCCCATCTCTTTAAGAACTTGCCACAGTTTGTTATGATCCACACAATCAAAGGCTTTAGCATAGTCAATGAAGCAGAAGTAGATGTTTTTCTGGAACTCCCTAGCTTTCTCCATGATCCAGCGTATGTTGGCAATTTGATCTCTAGTTCCTCTGCCTCTTCGAAATCCTGCCTGCACTTCTGGTAGTTCTCGATCCACATACTGCTGAAGTCTAGCTTGTAGGATTTTAAGCATGACTTTACTAGCATGAGAAATGAGTGCAATGGTGCGATAGTTTGAGCATTCTTTGGCACTGCCTTTCTTTGGAATTGGAATGTAAACTGATCTTTTCCAATCCTGTGGCCATTGTTGAGTTTTCCAAATTTGCTGGCAAATTGAGTGTAGCACTTTTACTGCATTGTCTTTTAAGATTTTGAATAGCTCAGCTGGAATACTGTCACTTCCACTAGCTTTGTTGTTGCTCAGCTTTTCTAAGGCCCACTTCACTTCACATTCTAGGATGTCTGGCTCGAGGTCAGTGACCACCTCATTGTGATTATCAGGGACGTTAAGCTCATTCTTGTATAGTTCTTCTGTGTAATTTTGCCACCTCTTCTTAATCTCTTCTGCCTCTGTTAGGTCCCTGCCATTTTGGTCCTTTATCATGCCCATTTTTGCATTAAACGTTCCCTTCATTTCTCCAATTTTCTTGAAAAGATCTCTGGTCCTCCCTATTCTATTATTTTCTTCTATTTCTTTGCACTGTTCATTTAAGAAGGCATTCTTATCTCTTCTAGCTATTCTCTGGAATTTTGCATTGAATTGGGTGTATCTTTCTTTTTCTCCCTTGCCTTTCGCTTCCCTCCTTTCCTCAGCTATTTGCAAAGCTTCCTCAGACAGCCATTTTGCTTTCTTGCATTTCTTTTTCTTTGGGATGGTTTTGGTTGCTACCTGTTGTACAATGTCGCGAACCTCTGTCCATAGTTCTTCAGGCACTCTGTCTATCAGATCTAATTCCTTAAATCTATTTGTCACCTCTACTGTATATTCAACAGGGATATGATTTAATTCATACCTGAGTGGCCTAGTGCTTTTCCCTACTTTCTTCAGTTTAAGCCTAAACTTTGCAAGGAGAAGCTCATGGTCTGAGCCACAGTCAGCTCCTGGTCTTGTTTTTACTGACTGTATAGAGCTTCTCCATCTTTGGCTGCAGAGCATATAGTCAATCTGATTTCTGTGTTGACCATCTGGTGATGTCCATGTGTAGAGCCGTCTCTTGGGTTGTTGGAAAAGAGTGTTTGCTATGACCATTGTATTCTCTTGACAGAATTCTATCAGCCTGTGCCCTGCTTCATTTTGCACTCCAAGGCCAAACTTGCCTGTTATTCCAGTTATCTTTTGGCTTCCTACTTTAGCATTCCAATCCCCCATGATGATAAGAACATCATTTTTTGGTGTTAGTTCTATAAGGTGCTGTAGTGCTTCATAGAACTGGTCAATTTCATCCTGTTCAGCACTGGTGGTTGGGGCATAGACCTGGACTACTGTGATATTGAATGGTTTGCCTTGGATTCGAACTGAGATCATTCTGTCATTTTGAGGATTGTATCCCAGTATTGCTTTTCCTACTCTTTTATTGACTATGAAGGCTACTCCATTTCTTCTGAAGGATTCTTGCCCACAGTAGTATACCTGATGGTCATCTGAATTAAATTCACCCATTCCTGTCCATTTTAGTTCGCTGATACCTAAGATGTCAATGTTCAGTCTTGTCATCTCTTGTTTGACCACGTCCAGTTTTCCTTGATTCATGGATCTTACATTCCAGGTTCCTATGGAGAAAAAATCTTTACAGCATCGGACTTTCCTTTCACCACCAGACATATCCACAGCTGAGCGTCCTTTCGGCTTTGGCCCAGTCGCTTCATTCTTTCTGGCGCTACTAGTACTAGCCCTCTGCTCTTCCCCAGTAGCATATTGGACACCTTCCGACCTGAGGGGCTCATCTTCCAGCGTCATATCGTTTTGCCTTTTGGTACTGTCCATAGGGTTTTCATGGCAAAGATACTGGAGTGGTTTGCCATTTCCTTCTCCAGTGGATCACGTTTTGTCAGAACTCTCTGCTATGACCTGTCCGTCTTGGGTGGCCCTGCACGGCATAGCTCATAGCTTCATTGAATTACGCAAGCCCCTTCGCCACGACAAGGCAGTAATCCATGAAGGGGGAGAGAGAATTATTCCCCCCCAAATCACCCATACACCTTTTGTTCCTGAGCCTCCTTATTCCAATCTAGCACCTTAAACACTGGTTCTACCTCTTTCCTTTTTCAAGATCCTCTCTCTCCTCCTGCCCACCAGTCTTGCTTTGTACATTTTAAAAAAAACCCTCTCCACATTTGAGCACTTAAAAAGATATTTGTCATATGTTTAAGGTTTAGCTTAGCCTTGATAATGGATAAGAATTTTAACTGCCATGACAACATTTGACGCCATTATATATACATATACATATCATATACGTATACATGCACATACACACACACGTGCATGCATGCGCGCATGCACACACACACCCCTATCCAATAATAACATTTTTCAGGAATTTGGTGTATTGGTTAAGGTGCTGGGCTAAAAACTATGGAGATGTGGGTTCTACTCCTGCTATAGGCAACTCGGTGACTTAGGGCAGGGCTTTTCAACCAGTGGTACGGGTACCACCTGTGGTACATTGGCACCTGGCAGGTGGTACGCGACCATCCTAGAAAAGTGGTAGTGGGGGAGAGGAATGAGCTGAACCAGTGGCAGCACCGCACAAGCCTGAGCGAGAGACGGCTGGAGCTGCAGGGCTGTCAGGGCTCGGCGAAAGCGCTAGGATCAGCGCTTCTTCAGGGCTGTCAGGGCTGAGTGGGAGCACCAGGATTAGCGCCAGGCTCCAGCTGAGCTCGGTGTTGAGCCCAGAAGAAGCGCCGATCAGCTGGAACTGTTGGAAGTCGAGGACTACCTTTACTTCATCACTTTTTTTCCTTTTTTGGGGCGGGGGGAGGTGTCAGCAAGTTTTTGACACCTTGCTAGGCGACTGGTGGTACTCGGATGTTGCCATATCCTAAAAGTGGTACAATAGGTGAAAAGGTTGAAAAGCCCTGACTTAGGGCCAGTCACTCTCTCTCTCAGCCCAACCCATCTCACAGGATTGTTGTTGTGGGGAAAAGAGGAGGAGGAAGGAGTATTAGGTAAGCTTACCCCCTTGAGATTACTTATAAAGTAATAAAGGTGGAATAAAATACTCATAAATAAATAAACATTTTGGTTTGCATAATTACTAGAGCTTTTCAAGTGTGAACTGGGGAGAGTGCCCCTCTTGTGTGGCTTGCACAATGTAGCACATGTTGCAATTGGGTCTCAGTTGTGTTATTCTTTACTAGGTGATAGGAGATCCCGGGAAAAGAGAGGGAGTAGAGGTTTTCATAACTTTTCCCTAAGAAAGAATGGTTGCTGCTAAGCTGGTGAAAAGAGGAGAAAGACGGAAACCACAGAGAAGTCTTCTGGGAAGAAAAAGAAGAACAAGGAAATAGCAATAGCAGTTTAGACTTATATACTTATATACTGTACTTATATACTTATATACCACCCCATAGCCCTTTCGAGCACTATCTGAGTCAGCATCTTGCCCCCAACAATCTGGGTCCTCATTTTACTTCCCTCAGAAGGATGGAAGGCTGAGTCAACCTCAAGCTGGTCAGGATCGAACTCCAGGCGGTGGGCCGAGTTAGGTTGCAGTACTGCATTCTCACCACTGCACCACCAGGGCTCCGGATATGGAGGCGGATCTAGACTGATTCTAGGCCACGTTGGTGGTTGAAGATTTGTTGTTCTTTCCAAGAGAGTTCAAGGAAAGAGTTTTGAAATGATTGTGAGTGGGAAAGAGCCCAAAGACCACTGAAGGAAGCAAAGGACCCACGTGGGACAAATCTACCCAGTGGAGAGCCAGAAGAGGGAGAATCCTAGCCATCTTTATTTCAGAAGTAGTTATACCTACATGGCCTAGGCCCGGGATATTTGCAGGACCGTCTGCTGCCGGGAACGACTTCCCATCGCCCAGTGTGCTCACACAGAGAGGGCCTCCTCAGGGTGCCGTCGGCTAGACATTGTCAGCTGGCGACCCCCAGGGGGAGGGCCTTCTCTGTGGGAGCGCCAGCCCTGTGGAACCAACTCCCCCTTGAGCTCCGGATGGCCCCAGATCTCCGGTCCTTTCGCTGCGGCCTTAAAACATTCTTTTTTCATCAGGCTGACCTGGACTGACGACAGGGATTTTTAAAATGTTTTTTTTTAATTTTTAATTTATTAATTTTAATTTATTTTATTGGACCTGTTAATTTAATTCTTTTTAACTTTTGTATCACTGTATTTTATTGTTGTTAGCCGCCCTGAGTCCTTCGGGAGATAGGGAGGCATATAAGTCCCAATAAATAAATAAATAAATAAATAAATAAATAAATAAATAAATAAATAAATAAATAAATAAATAAATAAATAAATAAATAAATAAATAAATAAATAAATAAATGAATGAATGAATGAATGAATGAATGAATGAATGAATGAATGAATGAATAAATAAATACCATGTTCAGCAATGTTTTTCTCCCAAGCAAATTTGCAACCTGAGTCCACCCATCTATAGCATAGGTCAATTGAGTTCAAGAATAAAATAAGGACATGGCATGGGGTATGTTTCTCAGATAGCTCCAGAGAAATTAACACTTGCCTCCCAAGGGATTTGATTGCTCTAAGCATTTAGTTACATGTTGGCCAAAAGAAAAAAATATCCGTTATGATAACTGAGATATCCAGATATGAGCTGACTGTGTGGATTTTGCCATTGCACACACAGTTTAGTTTCCAAATGCATTGGAAAAATATATTTGTAAAGTTTAAACTGAACAGGCAGTTAAACGGGCAGTTAAGGGCGAAAGCTAAGGCAGCAATGGCACTTGACCGAGAGTAGCATGCTTGCAAATGGGGAGAATTTGAAAGAAAATCGGGAAAGTCAAACATTTTAGTGGAGTAAAACTTATCTTTGTTTCTTCTTGGTTAGAATTAGATTGCAGTTGCCACTAACTGCTAGCAAATGTGATCATCATTTACTCCTCCTCATAATCACAATCATCAATATTATCATAATTGTCACCGCGGCTGCTCAGTAAAAGTTGTTCCTCCCACTAATGTCCTTTCCAGAAATATTCCTGCCATAAATATTAGAAAATATCATTCATGGTGAGCACATTTCAGTCACTAATCAGATTAATGCTGTTCATGCTACTTTTTTTTCTGCCATTACTGCCACTAATGGATCTTCAGCTGCTGAAATCTTGCTTGGCTCCTTGGAAAATCTCAAAATGTGTTTTAGGCAGGCCCGGATTCAGTGGGATTAAAGATCAAGACGGAAGGAAGTGACAGCTGAGCTTGACAGTGCGTCTTGAAAATACACTGCTTCTCTGCAAGGAGAATGGCATTGAAAAAAGTGATTTATCACCGTTTTTTACAGTTATGACCTTTCCATCATGTCCAGGGTCACATGATCAAAATTCAGATGTTTGGCGTCTGGTTCATATTTATGACCGTTGCTGTGTCCCTGGGTCATGTGATCGCCTTTTGTGACCTTCTGACAAGCAAAGTCAATGAGGAAGCCAGATTCACTTAATAACTGGGTTACTAACTAATCAACTGCAGTGATTCATTTAATAACTGTGGCAAGAAAGGTATTAACACGGGGCAAAACTCACTTAACAAATGTCTTGCTTATCAACAGAAAATTTGGTCGTAAGTCAAGGACTATCTGTAGTTATAGTGATGGGATGCCTAGAGAAGCTCAATTTCTTCGGGGCCTCTCTAGGATTTTATCTAAAGAAAACTGGATGAAAGTTGGATTAAACTCTTGGATTGAAAGTTGCTTAATTTCACAGTCACTGTTTCCCATAATATGGTTGATTGATGGGGGTTAGTTTAAACCTGGGTAAGGCTATTTAGGGCTTGACTTAATCTCTTCAGTATTTGTTGGGTCATTTGATCCTTGGTTTTGGAATTCCTACAACCAACCCATGCTGGCCTAGTTCAAGTGTGTCATAAGCATGGGCTCTGGAAGTAGGAATACATCCTTGAAGTAATAATTCACCAAATGTATTTTTATGTATATTTGTTTTGGGGGATGTCAAGAAGGACTGGATAGGAACTACTGGCTTGTATCTTTTTTGGGTCACTGTCATTTGGGGGCGAGTTCCAAAGATTTTGCTAATGCAACTAATTCTGCACTACAAACCTGGTTTGTTTTCAACGGTTATCCCTTCAGAGTACCAAAATAGCAGAGGTTTTCTTGTTCTTTTTTCCCTCTGAACTCTGTCTCCCTGTCTTAGCAAATAAATTACCTAGTTTGCTTCCTTTGGTCTGAATAATGTCACTGCTACAGAGAGGAGGTGGGTGGGTGGGAGACCACAGCTGCAAATCTGAGCTAATATATGTTTATTCTTTGGGAGATATTTCTCCTGTGAAACTTTGAAAAACACTTCCCTTTGATTCTGAACTGTAGCTCATGATATATGACTAGGGGTATTTTTAATCAGACTAGATCTATTTGTTTCTGCTCTCGCTTGCCCCCAGAATGCAATGAATCTACCAGTCCTAGATGTAATTTCTCTTCTTTTGGGAGGGCAATATTAAGGTAAAATAAAATCCTGTATTAACTCTCAACCTTCTATCTATTCTTTTATGTAATTGTCCCTTTCCTGTTTCATGTCCCTCTTCTGTCCAGTCCTAGATCAACTAGTATTACTGAAATATGGTTGATAAGCACAGGCAAAGAGGCTGATGTTGATATGTGTATACCACAAGCCTACTATGCAAGACTTGAGTGGTTATTCTAAATGTTAACCTAGTTATTATCAAGAGTGTGAAGTGAACCATCCACAAGATTTCTTTCAAGAGTTTATCAAGAGTTTTCAAAATGTCTCCATTTGCTGCCTATTAAATCACTCTTTGTGTGAATTGCTTGGTACACAAATTTAAAGCATGAGTTGTTAAATGGTTGAGTGTATGTGCATAGGTGTGTGTGTCTATGTGTATATAAAGACTTTTCTGTCTCTTAGTCTTTAACTGGCAAAACGGGGCAACAATTTTTGAACCAAGGTGTCTTTAATGGATTAACTCACAGAATGATAGAACCCATTAATCCGGTGGAAAGAAATTTGGCAACATTGTGGCCACTTCAGTGCCACTGTGCCTTCCAACTACATTTCCCAGAAACCCATAGATTTCATGGCCCAAGGGAAGAGGAGACGGCCCTTGATCCCTGCCCTCTTTCCCTGCCTCCCTATGGTTAATGTTTTTAACATTGTAAGAAGCACAGAGCCGCTTTGCAAGGAGATCGGCAGCAAACAAATTAAATAATTAAATATTCTAATAATAATAATAATAATAATAATAATAATAATAATAATAATAATAAGAAGAAGAAGAAGAAGAAGAAGAAAAAGAAGAAGAAGAAGAAGAAGAAGAAAAAGAAGAAGAAGAAGAAGAAGAAGTTGGAAGGGACCTTGGAGGTCATCTAGTCCAACCCCCTGCTCAGGCAGGAAACCTTATACCATTTCAGGCAAATGGCTGTCCAGTCTCTTCTTAAAAACCTCCAGTGTTCGAGCATTCACCACCTCTGGAGGCAGGTTGTTCCACTGGTTAATTGTTCTAACTGTCAGGAAGTTTCTCCTTAGTTCTAGGTTGCTTCTCTCCTTGACTAGTTTCCATCCGTTGCTTCTTGTCCTGCTTTCAGGTGCTTTGGAGAATAGCTTGACTCCCTCTTCTTTGTGGCAGCCCGAGATATTGGAACACTGCTATCATGTCACCCCTCACTCTTCTCTTCGTTAAACTACACATACCCAATTCCAGCAACCGTTCCCTATATGTTTTGGCCTCCAGCCCCCTAATCATCTTTGTTGCTCTTCTCTGTACCCTTTCTAGAGTCTCGACATCTTTTTTACATCGTGGTGACCAAAACTGGATGCAGTATTCCAGGTGTGGCCTTACCAAAGCATTGTAAAGTGGTATTAGTACTTCACTTGATCTTGATTCTATCCCTCTGTTAATGCAGCCTAGCACTGTGTTGGCTTTTTTGGCAGCTGCAGCACACTGCTGGCTCATATTGAAGTGATTGTCTACTAGGACTCCGAGATCCCTCTCACAGTTACTACTATTGAGCAAGGTACCACCTATACTATACCTCTGCATTTGATTTTTCCTGCCTAAATGTAGAACCTTACTTTTTTCACCATTGAATTTCATGTTGTTAGATAGTGCCCAGTGTTCGAGTCTGTCCAGATCCTTCTGTATCTTAAGCCTATCTTCTGGAGTATTGGCTATTCCTGCCAGCTTGGTGTCGTCTGCAAATTTGATGAGTTCCCCATCTATCGCCTCATCCAAGTCGTTAATGAAGATATTGAAGAGCACTGGGCCCAGAACAGAGCCCTGGGGCACCCCACTACACACTTCCTTCCATGTAGATGCAGTTCCATTGAGGACCACACGCTGAGTACGGCCTGTCAGCCAGCTACGAATCCATCTGGTGGTGATGCTGTCTAACCCACATTTTTCTATCTTATCAAGTAGTAGGTTGTGATCTACTTTATCAAATGCCTTACTGAAGTCCAAGTAAATTATTTATTTATTTTAATTCCATTTATATCCCGCTCTTCTCCGAAGACTCAGGGTGGCTTACAAGCTTAGCAGTAGCAGGGGATTGGACCAGATGACCTCCAAGGTCCCTTCCATCATCATCATCATCATCATCATCATCATCATCATCATCATCATCATCATCATCATTATTATTATTATTATTATTATTATTATTATTATTATTAATTATTATTATTATCATCATCAACAAATGCCTTACTGAAGTTCAAGTAAATTATATCTACAGCATTCCTCTGGTCCACTAATTTTGTCACTTGGTCAAAGAATGTAATAAGATTTGTCTGGCATGATCTGTTTTTGACAAACCCATGTTGACTTTTAGTGATGACTTTGTTTGCATCAAGGTGTTCGCTGATTTGTTGTTTAATTATCTTTTCCAGAATCTTCCCAGGTATTGAGGTCAGGCTGATAGGTCTGTAGTTTCCTGGATCTATTTTTTTCCCTTTTTTGAATATGGGAACTACATCAGCTCTCTTCCAGTCCTCTGGTAGTTCCCCAGTGCTCCAGGATCTATGAAAAATATAGTTCAGTGGTTCTGAGATCACGTCTGCCAGTTCCTTGAGAACCTTGGGGTATAATCCATCTGGTCCTGGTGATTTGAACTCGTCTAGGCTGGACAGGTGTTCACTTACCATTTTTTTGCCTATCTTAACTTGCGTTTCTATTCTGTTTTTTATGGCACTGGTTTTGGTAGGTTGGACTGTTTTTTCCCTTTGTGTAAAGACAGATGCAAAAAACGAGTTAAATAGTTCTGCTTTCTCCCTATTGCTTGTCACCTTCTTGCCACTTTCCCCCACTAATGGACCAATCATTTCCTTAACTTTTCTCTTGTTTTTTATATGTTGAAAGAAGCATTTTTTGTTATTTTTGACTTTGGTCGCAAGTCTTAGTTCATTTTGAGCTTTAGCTTTCCTCACTTCATCTTTGCAGGCACGGGCTATTTGCTGATATTCTGACTTAGTTATGTGCCCCTTTTTCCAATTCTTATACTTGTCCTTTTTATCTTTCAACTTATCAGAGAGTTCTTTATGCAGCCATGCTGGTTTCTTTTGAGAGCTGTTATTTTTCTTCTTTGTTGGTATTGTACTAGACTGGGCCTTTATTATCTCACTTTTCAAAATTTCCCAAGCTTCTTGAGTTGTTTTCCCCTTTAGGATTCTCATCCATGGAATTCTTCCCATGGTCTCTCTAAGTTTATTGAAATTAGCTCTTTTAAAGTCCAAGACTCTAGTTTGGCTGTGTTCTATTGCTTGTGCCTCCAGAATGTTGAATTCCAATATTGCATGATCACTTCCCCCCAAGGTTCCTGTGGCTTCGACACCTTCTATTATTTCATCTCTGTTTGTGAGAATTAAATCCAATATGGCTAATCCCCTAGTTCCCTTCTCTACTTTTTGGGAGAGAAAGTTGTCTGCTAGGTTTGACAGGAATCTGTTTGATCTTCCACTTTGTGCAGTTTGTCTCCCAGTTGATATCAGGGTAATTAAAGTCCCCCATTACCATTGTGATGTGCTTCTTACATACCTTAGTTAGCTGACTAGCAAAAAGTTCATCTATTTCCTCTGCTTGGTTGGGCGGCCTATAGTATACACCTATGGCAATGTCATTTCCCCCCCCCCCCAAATGCATTCAAGTTTACAGTTTGCGTCATTGTTGTGCTCTATTTCTGTAGAGATAAAGTTATTTCTTATATATAGAGCAACTCCACCTCCTCTTTTGTTTAGTCTGTTTCTTTTAAATAGTTTAAATCCCTCTAGCTGTGTGTTCCATTGTTAGGTTTCGTCCCACCATGTTTCTGCAATGGCAACAATATCATATCTGCCCTCATGTACCTGAATTTCTAGTTCACCCTGCTTACTGTTCATACTCTGTGCATTAGTGTATAGACATTTGAGTCCTTTATGACTGACCCTGTGTTTACTTGCTGCATAACTTGTGTGGTGCCTGGCTTCCCCTATTTTCTTAGATTGCAGGGGACAGTGATGTTCTGTATCAATTAACTCACTATCCCCATTATTTAGTTTAAATGTTCCTCCAAAAAAGCTGTGATTTTATTGCCAAGTAACTCAGTCCCTTTCTTGGATGGGTGCAGACCATCTCTTTTATACATTTTTTCATTGGACCAGCTACAGACATGGTTTGGATGACTATTAGATGGGAGATTGATGTTTGCTGACTAAAAAAAACCTGATTAAAGCAATAAATAATATATATCAAGTATCACCCCTTTAAGGTACTCCAGCCAAGAAGCACAAACCATGAGTAGTAATGCTACCTTTATTGTAAGGTTACAGTAACACAATATTGCAAGTCTTGAATGTATTTGTCCTCTCTTTTATTTTTACTTTCCAGGACATTAGGGAAAGATCTTCAGAAACATTTCCCACCTCCCTTTTTCTACTGTTGGCATGATGGTTGTCTACTTTGTAGCTCTTCCTCCTGTCTCCCAATGTCATTTCCATGTACATTACATTAAGACACTCCCTTTGTGCATGTGGCAAGCATATAAGCAGACATGAATATGTCCAGAGTTATCTGTCAGAAACCATTGTCCAAATTAGGGCAGGGCTTAGACAGAAAGTAAATATTAGCAGAATGAATACTTACTAGGAATGTTCATACATTCAGAATCTATTTTACATTTTAAAGAATCCATTGATTAAGATTAATGTAGCTCTTAAAGCAAAGGGTCTTGTTTTTCAGGCTTTTACCTCCTTGGCAACCTGAAAAAATTCAGGCTGCTTTCATGAATAGCAGAGAGGTGCCGTGGTTGTGCCATGGTTTGAAGCACTTTCACCACTTCATTTCTGAAGCATGAACAGCCTTATAATTACTAATGATTAATTGCCTGTAAACTAATTGATCTCTCCTCTGTTTATATCAATCAATCTCTCCTATACACATGTAGAATATGCAAATATTGCTTCAGGGAAATAGCAATTAAAAAGAAAATACAATGGTGCTGGAGTAAGGGAACAGAACAGGTAGAGCAGGAATGGAAAAGGAAGAGAAAGGGAAAATGGAAATCAAACAGATATGAAGAAGGGGAAGAAATGATTGGTCAAAGAAAGGAAAGGAAGGAAGGAAGGAGGGAAAGAGTTGGAAGCCATGTTTAGGGTTGATGGAAAAAGCTTAAGATTGAGACAGCCCCCGGCCAAGGATACTTTTCAAATCCTTTCCCCCAGGATTTGTATCTCCCTGTTCTGTACCAGCCTGCTACCGGCCCTGCAGAAAAGGCAGGGACAACCCCTTTTACAAGAAGGCAAGAGGCTGGAATTATGCCTGCCAAATTTATTACCACAAAAACAAATGGAACAAGACAAACCAAGAAACAGGAGCTTTAAGAAACATGAACTATCCAAGCGGTTGCCTTCAGCAAACCAGCCCTCCCACACATTCCCCTTATATAGAGTTCAGGGCGTGGCTTCTCTGTGCCTCCTTCCGAGGAGCCCCATTGCCTTCCTCTGTTTACTCCTAATTGACTGCCTCCTGCGTCGGGCGTCCTTGAACAGGGCCAGCTGTGGGTCATCTTCATCCACACTGTCAGGCTCACACAGCTGGGTCTCCATGGTGACCAAGTGGGAGGGGCCTGGCTGAGGGCTCTCATCAGCAAGATCTTCAACCCCCTCAGCAAGGTCTTCAACACCCCCCTCCTCCTCTGAGTCGTCCGACCCAACTGCCGAACCCACAGGCTGACCCTGAATCACAACACTCCCGCTCATTTGCTTGTTTTCAATAGTGCCTTCTTTTCTCACCAAATGAATATTGGGGTGGGGGGGGTCAGAGAAACTAAATGGTTCACATCAGTGTCAGGATTATAGCATAACTGGAAATTCCAATGTTTAAGAAGGTGGTCCTTTGTAACATAAGAATAAATTGTTCATTCCATCTTTCCCATTACTTTGTCTCCTGTTTCTGCTCTAACCTCTGGAAGTGATTGCTTCATTTATCTTGTTCTACTTTCAGTCTAATTTCAAAGCAATAAACAAGATGAACATTCAACGATGACGGCTGTATTGTGGCCCTACGTGTCTATCCACACGACACTTCAGCAGGAGTAAATCTGAATACATATACAAATGCATATATAATCAGCAACAGTGTGATTATATTAGAGACAAGAGAGACCAACGACTTAACCATCAAGACTTGGAGGGACAAAAATCAGATTGCAATTTGTCTGGGAAGGGACACAGAGGTTCTGTCAACCCTAGGAAGGAGGCAATGGCGAACCACTTCTGAAAAACTTCACAAGAAAACTGCTGGAGGTTCTCCATGCAAACTCTGAGTTGGACATGGAAGAAAAAAAATCTCTTCTAGGTCAATACAATAAGTAAATGATAAAATAGGCTTAGATTTGATTTCTAATCACGTACTTTTCATGTTGTCTCTTGCGGCAAATCTTAGTTCTGCTGCATTTTCGCTCATTTGGATAATATTATATTCCCACTAATTAGACATTGATTGAGGGGGGGATTTCTAGCCAGATAATCATTCATTTAAATGAAACTCGGATATGATATATACTAGAACAATCCAGCCTATTATTTTTCCAGTAGGAAGTCTTCCAAGTCTACAAGGTTAAAAATGTGTTTTAAACATGCTAATTGGCTAACTGCATTACATTAATTTATACATCTCCTCTCCAGAATGGAGGAAAGACTTTACATTTCCCAAATAATCCTACATTATGTTCATGTAACTTGATGTGACATTTATCTTCAGAGCACATGTTGTAAGTGACATTCACAGATTGCAAGGGCAAGGTTATTGCAGAGAGAGAAAAATGCCCCTTTACCAAAAACTCCAAGACACTAAAACATATTTTTTATAAAAGCCTCCATTTACTTAACAATATAAGTTTTAAGGCAGCACAACATAATTGCATTTTCTTTGCATGAGAGTAAACTGATGATATGATTTGCAAGCCCCACTGAAAGCAAGTAAAAATATATGCCATGCAGCAGAATTCCAAATCATCCATCTGTGTGCCAAACACAGGTCCTTGTATCTAGTTCTAGTCAACTTTGATTTACAGTTTTGTATTCCCATCTTGCCTTTAGCCCCCTGCTACACGTCTCTCTGTTCCTCTGTAATAAAACCCAATAGGCATTGCATTCCAGAGATTGGGGGAGATATAAAGATTCTAAGTTATAAAGCATGTGTACACTACTTTTGCTAAGCCCCATTTATCTACTAATAGGTAAGCAAGCAAAAACACCGTCATGAACAGATTTAAAATAAACAAGACTCACTGTAAAATGCCATTTTGCTCTTTTCAGCATTGGGAGCTTAACACGTTTGATGTCCTCACGGCAGTATAAATAACACAGAGTCACAATTTTGCTTTCTCTTAGAGGCAACAACATGTGTGACATCTTTAAACTCCACATCTCTCTGGCATTCATGTTCTCATAGCATGAACAGCTGAGGTCAGAACTACTCCTGTAACAGTCGTTCTGTTTCCTATCTGAAACATTTTTGAAAAGTGTGTTTGATACCTACACTGGGAAAAAAATCACATATATTTACCTGTAAAACTCAAAGGGCCCATCTATAAGGAAGAAGTATATATGATATACGATTAGTATCAGTGCTTTTTTTGTAAAAAAAAAAAAACGGTGCCGGAACTCACACATGTCATACAACCCGCCTTGCCTACCCTACAAGGTTCCATCAAAAAAAGGTGCCGGAACTCCATTGTGGGCGTTCTATGACAAAAAAAGGCCCTGATTAGAATGAAATAGAAAGGGTACACAAAAGGGATGATGGTAAGCCTTCATACACACAGACACAAAGGCAGGTAAGCATACACCATTCCCCCCCACCCCAACCCCAGCACACATTCTATATTTTATGATGTTACAGTTGGCAATCATATAATTAGATCTCAACAGATAGATCTATTAAATGATAGTTTACTAGGTACTTCTTACAACTCTGCAGGCTTTTCAACTTTCATGAGGTAAAAGTGAACAACTGAAAATATGAAGTTCTAAAAGTAGTTATATTTAGATATACT
Source organism: Vipera berus (assembly GCF_964194415.1). Lineage (NCBI taxonomy): Eukaryota > Metazoa > Chordata > Lepidosauria > Squamata > Viperidae > Vipera > Vipera berus. Next base: position 156,881,230 of record NC_138202.1, on the reverse strand, counting down.
TCCTGTGCCAAACTCAGAACATGTCATTGTTAGAAATAAGATACTGAGATACATACAGAGGTACTGTATCAATGACACGTTGGCCAGTAAATCATTCAATTCTCTCGGTACTTATTTGAAGGTCACTCACACTGAACAAACTACAACTTGTCATTAGTACAAATTCCCTGGAGTCACTGTCTTTTTGTCTGGCACTAGCTAGAAAACAACCGAAGAAAACCTTCTTGCATTCAACAAGGGAGAATATTAAAATAATACATTCCTAAAATAAAATTTAAAAGAGGCAGGCTCTTTAGCTCCCAGATTTGCAACATGTTATGGAATCAAGATGGGAAAAACTTTTCAAAAATGTCTAAAACTGGAGAAAGAAAGCATTCTATTTTTCAGTCTGTGGACCCTAAATCAGTATCTATATTCTTTTTCCTGTGAATAATTTATCATCATAATTTCACATTACATCGGAATATTTAACTACCTGAATGCAAAGCTTTAGAAGAGGCAATTATTAAACATCCTGTATGTTGATGATGAGTGTGGCTTTTTAAATCATACTTTGAGAAAACACAGCTATTTTCAGACAGATATGAATATGTTCAAACTAAGTCTTGCAAAATTTTCCAGAATCCCTTGCAAAAACTTTAAAACTTGAAAAGATCTTAGGAAAGAAACCTGAAATATCCCAAAAATATCCATTAAATGAGCTTTGGTACTTTCATTCAAAATATCCTAAAGTTCATAAACTTTAGAAAGATTTCAACCATTTAAATTTTGCCTAAATTGTTATGCTACATTAAGATGGGAAGGCAGCATTTAGAACTACAGTATGATGGACGCTATGGTACCTGTCAGTCATTTGTTTCTGACCCCAAGATAGATTTCTTGTCCCAACATATCAACAATTATAAATTCAAACTATACAAAAGTTTCACACATCCATCCATCCATCCATTGAGTTGAAAAATCCTTAGGCACTGAAGCTTAAGGGTTCAAATAGTCTTGTGCTAGAATGAAAATGTTATGCAAAGTAGTAGAGCTAAAGTCAATTTCTCATTTGAAATAGAGTGAGCTGTTGGGAGAAGACTGTCCCCTTTTGCTTTTGTGGAACACAATAAGAATGTTCAGCATGTGCCCTATAAATATTCTAAATAAAGCTGTTCTTAAAATGTTATGTTAAATTAGATTTGTTTGAATTGAGTGTGAATTCATTATGTTCCCTGCAAGACTTCAGTTTACTTTGTGGTAATAAAGCTGAGAAATAATTGAACTAGGCTGGTATTAAATACAAGAAAAGTCAACCCACATTTCAAGGAAAAAATCCAGATGCTAAAAGGGAATGTTGATAATTGGAAGTGTGGAGAACGGGAGGAACAAGAAGGTCACCACACAAAGCAGTTTTTAGTTCAATATATTTGGCGAAATATTTTTGTACTCCAATGCTTCAAATGGCTCTCTCCTAAGGGTCAATTGCTCCATTCACTGAAATGGAAAGAGCCTTAGGCACAGAATGGGTACTGATGATAAAACAATTACCATGGCCTGTAAATCAGCAACTGGTAAGTTGACAGTGTTGTTCTGTTGTGTGATCAGGAGAGCTGAAATTATAGTAGAATTATAGAAATCATGGCTATCGTGCTATCAAGTGGAAGTACAGTAGAAATGTCCTTGTTAAATCATTGCTGGGCCACCTGATCAGCCTCACACGGTCCCTCAATGACCTACTCACTATCCATTCAACAGCGTTCTCTTTCCTCTATCCATGTATCTCCCCTATGCATGCATCTTGTTCCTTTGCATTCCCCTTCCCTCACTCTTCAGGATCACTATGAAATGGTGATCAGCACACAAGTAAATTAGTTTCTTGATGGGCAGATACTATATTTCAGTTCCTCAAATTAGGCAAATACAGTACTCATATGAGGATGGACTTGACACTATTCGAATGGAGGCAATCCATACAACTTCAGGACCAGTTAAACAAAACACCAGTTTTGTGAAACTAGAACAAGAGCTCTAGTGGGTCAGGTCAAAGGTGTATTGAATTTATAGTAGGAGCAACCAGATGCCTTTGGAACCCTTAAGCAAGACATGAAGCTGCTTGTTCTTAATTCCAGATGCAAGTTTGTATAACCTTGTAGATAGCACAAAGTCTTTACTTTTAGAAGGAATGTATATTCGTCCTTCATTAATTTTTCTAATCTTTTTCTAAAGCCTCCTTAATTGGTTGCTTATTTCAATGGGTAAAGATCTTTTAACATATACAATTTTATTTATTTGTATCCTGAAGCAGCTGCCTCAACCTGCCTAATAATAGAGGTGGTTTTGAATTATGCAATCCCCCCCCCCCAAAATTACAATTTTAAAAAATGCTCTTCAGATGCTTAGGTTTCAAAATCAAACTTCATGTTGGTATCATGAAATGTTCAGTGCAGTGAATAACAACATGGCTTTCTGTTCCATAAATAATTTAGTTTAGTGATGTTTTGCAGAAGAATCTTCATAATGGTTTATGGAAGCTGACCAATGGTGACCCAGCTTGTTCCTGGAAATTGAGATAGATCTTGGCAGAGGTTATAAACTGCACATGCCTTTGTGTAGGTCTACAATTGTTTCCTTTCTGGTCACATACCATGTTTACTACTCAATAAATAAGGAGGAATGTTGTCCATAGGGTCGCGATGGGTCAGACACGACTTCGCAGCTAACACAACAAAATAAAAAAATTTATTTGATAAGAAAGAATGAAAAATCATTCAATAATAGCCACATGTGTATCTTGCATCTGTGGTAAGTTTGCAGTAAATTGTATTTCCTTAAAGCTATATTTGAACACATATTTTCCTGGAAATAAGTCCAACTCTCCTTGGTGGCCTTTGTTCATATAGAAAACTTTAGAATTTTGGTTTTGATTATTGTTCCTGACAGTCTCTATATGCTGTACTGTATGGCACTACTTTTTATAATTATTTAGATTTTCTTCCAGATATAAGTACCTGATAGGCTTAACCTCCTGCTGCCTCTCCTCAAGAAGCCTGCCCTGGACCCGGCTATTTTGAACAACTATCGTCTGGTCTCCAACCTTCGCTTTCTTGCGAAGGTGGTTGAGAGCGTGGTGGCACTTCAGCTCCCTCTGTTCCTGGATGAAACTGATTATCTGGACCCGTACCAATCGGGTTTCAGGCCCGGGTACAGCACGGAGACAGCATTGGTTGCGCTGGTGAATGATCTCTGCCGGGCTCAGGACAGGGGTTGTTCCTCTGTCCTAGTCCTATTAGACCTCTCAGCGGCTTTTGATACCATCGACCATGGTATCCTACTGCGGCGTCTCAGGGAGTTGGGAGTGGGGGGCACTGTTTTACAGTGGTTCTCCTCCTACCTCCTGGGCCGCTCGCAGTCAGTGTTGACGGGAGGGCAGAGGTCTGCCCCGAGGCCTCTCATTTGTGGAGTTCCTCAGGGGTCGGTCCTCTCTCCCCTCTTGTTCAACATCTATATGAAGCCGCTGGGTGAGCTCATTCGTGGTTTCGGGGTGGGGTATCATCAGTATGCTGATGATACCCAGCTTTTTCTTTCCACCCCGAACCAACTCAGTGATGCCCTCGACGTGATGTCCCGTTGCCTGGAGGCGGTCCGGGTTTGGATGGGGAGAAACAGGCTTCGTCTCAATCCTGCCAAGACTGAGTGGCTGTGCATACCGGCATCTCAGACTAACCAATCTTTTCCATTGTTAACTATGGGGGGTGAGGTGTTACCCCCCGTTGATAGGGCCCGCAACTTGGGCGTCCTCCTGGATTCACGGCTCAGTTTGGAAGATCACATAGGAGCCGTGCCCAGGGGGGCTTTTGCCCAGGTTCGCCTGGTGCACCAGTTACAGCCCTATCTGGACCGAGATGCCCTACGCACAGTCACCCATGTGCTCGTGACCTCCCAGCTAGACTACTGCAATGCTCTCTACATGGGGCTGCCCCTGAGGACCACTCGGAGGCTTCAGCTGGTGCAGAATGCAGCTGCGCGAGTTGTGATGGGAGTCTCCAAATACTCCCATGTAACACCTCTTCTCCGCGAGCTGCATTGGCTTCCAGTTGCCCTCCGGGTGAGATTCAAGGTGCTGGTGATGACCTATAAAGCCCTAAATGGCATGGGCCCGGATTATCTGAGGGAGCACCTGCTCCAGCATCAATTTCCCATCGTCCTGTGTGCTCCCACATGGAGGGCCTTCTCAGGGTACCGCCGGTCAAGGATTGCCGACGGGCGATCCCCAGGGGGAGGGCATTCTCTGTGGGCGCGCCTGCCCTATGGAATCAACTGCCAACGGAACTCCGGACTGCCCCCGACCTTCATTCATTTTGCCGGGACCTAAAAACCTGGCTCTTTGAGCTATCTGGCCTGGACTGAGGGGTTTAATGTTTTAAATTGTGATTTTAATTTTTTGCGGCTAGACTTAATTTAATTTTATTTTAATTTTATATTGTATTGTTTTTAAATTTTGCCTTGTAAACCGCCCTGAGTCCTTTGGGAGTAGGGCGGTATATAAACCGAATAAATAAATAAATAAATAAATAAATAAATAAATAAATAAATAAATAAATAAATAAATAAACTTATGCTGTGGTGGCGCAGTGGTTAGAATGCAGTATTGCAGTCTAACTCTACTCATTGCCAAGAGTTCGATCCTGACCAGCCCAAGGTTGACACAGCTTCCCATTCTTCTGAGATAGGTAAAATGAGGACCCAGATTGTTGGGGGCAATGTGCTGAATCTGCAAAACACTTAGAGAGGGCAGTAAAGCACTGTGAATTGGTATATAAGTCTAAGTGCTATTGCTAGAATATATGTAATTATAATATTATAACCTGCATTTTCACAGAATTGAGAGATAAACTAATGCTGGGAGGGGGCGGATGATAACTTTGTAGCCATATCTTATTAATCCCAGTCTACATCATCAAGTATAATAGAAACTAATCCTACAACATCTGGAAAACCATAGATTGTCTAAAACTATGTTTTTGCATTTTTATAGCTTTTGTAGTAGAATCCTCAAAGAATATATCAAGATATTTATAAAGGTGTAGACATTAGGTTACAATTAATATGACTTTGTCTAATAAAATGTGTACAGAATCTGTTTTTCATGGGAAAGTAATGTCTGCTTTTTCACAATTTTTGGAAAACAATACTGATCAAAATGAAAGATGGGACAGGCAAGAGTAAAGTAACATGGAAACAAATTACTTTTGACAATTCCTAATTCAAGGTAGAAAGGAGGCAACTGAGATAGCTTCATCTCCTTAAATAAAGTCACACAGAGTAGACTTTATACCTCATAATCTCTCTTTCTTTAAAAGCGATTATGCTGATGCAGGCTGAAGATATGGACCTTACCTTAGGTCTTAATTATCAACTTGGTTTCAGCTCTACACATGAGATCCTAAAAATGACTATTAGCAAGATTCAAAAGTTGTAAAACTCATTTTCCTTAGAAAGCATATAATTGTTGCTTTCATTAGAAAACCTCTAAGAATCTATCCATAGCATTAGTTTTCAGACCCTAACCCTAAGCTTAACCCAAGTTTCCTTTTCATTGGCAATTGGATTTTAACATGTATTTCACTATGGTCCACAAACAACTCTGAACAAAAAGCTGTCATCATCACTTTACCTAAAAATAATCTCAAAATCTATCCCAAGTATTACTTTTCAGTCTGGATGCCAAGTATCCCTAACACTAATACAACATTCACCTTCATTGGCAAAGGGATTTTCCCCATATAATTTGCTCGGGTTCACAAACAAGAAGGAAAAGCTATTACCATAGATTTCCTTAGAAAACCTATAAAAATATATCCCGAGCATTAGTCCAAGTAGACCGAACTCTAAACCCAACCCTAACCCCAGACTCATTTTCATTATCAATGGGATTTTCCCATGTATTTTACTGTAGCCCACAAAGAACTCCGAATGAAAAGCTTTCAATGCCTCTATCCTTAGAAAATGGCTAAGAATATATCCCCAACAAAAATTTTCAGCCATGAACCCCAAGCAGATTCATTTTTATTGGCACTGGGATTTTCCCATATATTTTACTGTGGTCCACAAAGAATTCCAGATGAAAAGGTTTCAATGTTTAGAAAATGGCTAAGAATATATACTTAACAAAAATTTTTGGCCATGACTCTAAGTAGACCTAACCTTAATTCTAACCCTAACCCTAATCCTAGATTCATTTTGATTGGCAATTGGATCTTCCTATGTATTTTACTGTCTTCCACAAAAAACATTTTGATTGGGATTTTTAATGTGGTCTCCAAACATTTCCAAACGAAAAGCTCAATGGTGCTTTACTTAGAAAACCTCTAAGAATCTATGCCTAGCATTGGTTTTTGGCCATGATTCCCAGCAGATGTAACCCTAACCTTAACTCTAACCCTAGATTCATTTTCATTGGCAATTGGGTCTTCCCATGTATTTTACTGTCTTCTACAAAAACCATCAAATGAAAAGCTGTCAATAACACTATTATTTGAAAACAGCTAAGAATATATTCTTAACAATAGTTTTCATGCAGGAGTACAAGTATGCCTAACCCTAATCCTACCTTTGTATTTTTCAATTGTGCTTTACCTAGAAAACCTCTAAGAATATATCTCTAATATTAGTTTTTGGGCATGACTCTATGTAGACCTAACTCTAACCCGAACCCTAAATTCATTTTCATTGGCAATGGGATTTTCCCATGTATTTTATTGTGATCCACAAACAATTTTGAACGAAAAGCTGCCAACATCTCAGAAAACTGGTCGGAATATATCCCTAACAACAACAGAATCATAGAATTACAGAATCACAGAGTTTGAAGGAACCTTGGAGGTCTTGCAACCCCTTCTCAGGCAGGAAACCCTATGCCATTTCAGACAAATTGTTGTCTTCTTAAAAACTTACACTGTTGGAGCATTCACAACTTCTGGAGCCAGGTTGTTCCACTGATTAATTGTTCTGTCATGAAATTTCTCCTTACTTCTAGGTTGCTTCTCTCCTTGAATATTTTTCCATCCATTGCTTCTTGTGCTGTCTTCAGGTACTTTGGAGGCTAGGTTGACTCCCTCTTCTTTGTGGCAACCCCTGAGATATTGGAACACTGCTATCATGTCACCCCTCGTCCTTCTTTTTATTAGACTAGCCACATTCATTTCCAGCAACTGTTCCTTATATGTTTTAGCCTTCAGTCCCCTAATCATCTTAGTTGCTCTTCTCTACACTATTTCTAGAGTCTCAACATCTTTTTTATAGTGTGGCGACCAAAACTGGATGCAATATTCCAAGTGTGGTCTTACCAAGGCATTATAACATGGTATTAACACTTCATGTGATCTTGATTCTATCCCTCTGTTAATGGTACCTAGGACTGCCTTGGCTTTTTTGGCAGCTGCAGCATATATTTGGCTCATATTTAAGTGATTGTCCACAAGGACTCCATGATCCCTCTCACAGTTACTACTATTGAGCCAAGAATGCCTATATTAGACCTGTGCATTTGTTTTTTCGTGCCTAAATGTAAACCTTACTTTCTCACCACTGAATTTCATTTTGTTAGAAAGGGCCCAAGGGCCCAATGTTCAAGTCTGTCAAGGTCCTTCTGTACCTTAAGCCTATCTTGTGAAGTGTTGACTATTCCTGCTAGCTTGTTGTCATTGCAAATTTGATGAATTCCACATCTATTCCCTCATCTAAATCATTGATGAAGATATTTTTTTTATTAAAGAGTTTTACAAAAACAAAGTTTTACAATATATCCCCAAATCCCCCCCACCCCAAACCCGCCCACTTCCCCCCCACTTCCCAGAGCTAAATACAGGATTATAGTTACAATAATCATATTCTAAATAAAAATTATGCATAATATACAATTAACCAAATTCATAATGTGCTTTAACTCCCCTTTAAGATAACTATAAACAAAGTACCAATAACAATATCCCACTAAAATCTACTCATAAGCTAAATGGAACTTTTTAGTCCCATATTTGTTCTGAATATAATTTTTCCATCTCCTCCAAACTGAAATACCGTATATCTTTCCTGTGAATGATCTTTCAAATAAGCAGAAATCTTAGACATTTCTGCAAGATTCGAAACTTTAAACACCCATTCTTCTATAGTAGGCAAACTATCCTTCTTCCAATATTGTCCCACCAGTAACCGTGCTGCTGTTATCATATTCAACATCAAATTAGTTTCTTTAACATCACAATCTACAACAATACCCAATAAAAACAATTGCGGAGAAAACTTTATCTTTCTCTTAAAAATCTTTTGAATGTTCCACCAAATTTTGATCCAAAAAGCTTTTATATTTCTACAAGTCCACCACATGTGAAAATAGGTAGCTTCTAAACTACCACATCTCCAACATTTAGACTGTAAATTAGGATACATGTTGGACAACTTCTTAGGATCCAGATGCCATCTATAAAACATTTTATAAAAATTTTCTCTTAAGTTTTGAGCCTGAGTAAATTTAACATTTCTGACCCAAATTATCTCCCAGGTGTCCAACGAAATTGGTTCCTGAATATTTTGTGCCCACTTTATCATACAGTCTTTAACCAATTCCGTTTCCGAATCCAATTCAATTAAAGCATTATATACCCTCTTTATATGTGCACAATTTAAATCTCTAATTTGTTTTACTAAATTTTGATCTGTAATTGTGATGCCAACCTTTTGATCTGACTTCCACCTAGCTTTCAATTGGGTATATTGAAACCAAGAGTAACTTATGTTTTCTTGTCTTAACTCCTCTAATGATTTAAGTTGCCAATCATTCCCTTGCAATCTAAGTAGTTCCTTATAAGAAACCATATCCATACTCACTCCCATAGATACGCCCTCTATCGCCCTCTATCGCGTGAAGATATTGATGAAGATATTGAAGAGTACTGGGCCTAAAACAGAGTCTTGGGGTGCTCCACTGCATATTCCCCTCCATGTAGATGCAGTTCCATTGAAGACTACATATTGAGTGCAGTTGGTCAGCTAGTTACAAATCCATCTGGTGGTGATGCTGTCTAACTCACATTTTTCTACCTTATTAAGTAGTAAGTTGTGGTCTACTTTATCAAATGCCTTACTAAAATCCAAGTAAATTATATCCACAGCATTTCTCTGGTCCACTAATTTTGTCAAAGAATGTACTAAGATTTATCTGGCAAGACAAACCCATGACGGGTTTTGGTTATGATTTTGTTTGCCTCTAGGTATTCCCAGATTCATTGCTTGTTTATTCTTTTTCAGAAACTTTACAGGTATTGATGTCAGGCAGATAAGTCTGTAGTTTCCTGGATCCATATTTTTTCCTTTTTTGAAGATGGGAACCACATCAGCTCTTTTCTGGTCAGTTTATGGACCAGCTATGGTCCAAGGATGTAAAAAAAAACCTACTCAAGCTACTTCAGAGATGCAAATATGTGTAGAAAGTTACCAAACCACCGAGGCAATTTCACAAGTAGCTGACAATGTAGAGGAGTCAATTGAAATTTTGAAATATAAACCTGGCACCAATCTTTATTATGATGATTTTAATATAAATCTCCCAACACAATTGAAAGAAGATTTCCAAAAAAAATCTGCAACTTTCAAAAGGACAAGTATGGGACTTTTTCTTCATGGACATTACCAAGGTTGAGAAATCTTTGAGAAAAAGAGAAATTTATAACTACTTGATAAACATTCCAGAGAAGAAAAAGATTTTATTTCATGAAGATAAGCTGGAAGGAGTGATTTAAACTTAATGGGTGAATTAGCATTAGGATGGACTTTATCGTATTTGTAATTAAAGGAAAGTTTTAATGTAAAGTGGATCTGAAAATGCATTTTTTCCTCTTTATATGTAATGCTTAAATAAATCTTAAAGCTTTTAAAATATTACTGAAAATATTTATGTTAAGAGAAAATTAAAGAAAAGATGTATTGGCTTAAAGAAAAGTTTAGAGTTTCAAAAAGGATGTATACAAGAATTTTTATTTTATTTTATGAGGGTAGGTTAGAGGGAGTGATTTAAATTTAATGAGTTAATTGGAGTTAGTTGGAACTTTATTGGTCAAATTGAAAGTGAATTTTAAAGTATGCATGTTTAAGAGGAAGTTAAAAAAAGATGTAGTAGAACTTTTTGATCTTAGAAATGTTTTTAAGGAAAAGTTTAATGTTTTAAAATAGATTAAAAAAAGTATTTTTCCCTTTAGGGTTAAAGAATCTGAAAGAATACAGTGAATTTTGTTAATATAAATTTATTTATTTATTTAATTGATTTTATATACCGCCCTATTCCCGAAGGACTCAGGGCGGTTTACAGGGCGAATTAAAACAATACAAATAAATACAATTAAAATAGAATTAAATTAAGACTAGCCCACAATTAAAACAAATTAAAATTTAGAATTTAAAGTTAAATGGTGATAGTTTATTAAGATTATTAAGTGCAAACGGAAATATTGTTGTTGTTGTTAGTTGCGAAGTCATGTCTGACCCATCGCGACCCTATGGACAATGTTCCTCCAGGCCTTCATGTCCTCTACCATCTTCTGGAGTCCATCTAGGCTCACGCCTACTGCTTCAGTGATTCCATCCAGCCACCTCATTCTCTGTCGTCCCCTTCTTCTATTGCCCTCAATCTTTCCCAGCATTAGGCTCTTCTCCAGTGAGTCCTTCCTTCTCATTAGGTGGCCAAAGTATTTGAGTTTTAGCTTCAGGATCTGGCCTTCTAAAGAGCAGTCAGGGTTGATCTCCTCTAGGACTGACCGGTTTGATCGCCTTGCAGTCCAAGGGACTCGCAGGAGTCTTCTCCAGCACCATAGTTCAAAGGCTTCAATTCTTTGGCGCTCAGCCTTTCTTATGGTCCAGCTTTCACTGCCATACATTGCAACTGGGAAGACCATAGCCTTGACTATACGCACTTTTGTTGACAGGGTGATGTCTCTGCTTTTTAGTGTGCTGTCTAGATTTGCCATGGCTTTCCTCCCCAGGAGCAAGCGTCTTTTAATTTCTTGGCTACAGTCGCCATCTGCAGTGATCTTGGAGCCCAGGAAAATAAAATCTGTCACTACCTCCATTTCTTCCCCATCTATTTGCCAGGAATTGAGAGGGCCAGATGCCATGATCTTGGTTTTCTTAATGTTTAGTTTCAACCCAAGTTTTGCACTCTCCTTCTTCACCCGCAACAAGAGGCTCTTTAGTTCTTCTTCACTTTCTGCCATTAGTGTGGTATCATCTGCATATCTTCGGTTGTTGATGTTTCTTCCAGCAATCTTAATTCCAACTTTTGATTCATCTAGCCCTGCCTTTCTCATGATGTGCTCTGCATATAAGTTAAATAGGCAAGGTGACAGTATACAGCCTTGCCGGACTCCTTTCCCAATTTTGAACCAATCAGTGGTTCCGTGTCCAGTTCTCACTGTTGCTTCTTGGCCCGCATATAGATTTCTCAAGAGACAAATAAGATGGTCTGGTATGCCCATCTCTTTAAGGACTTGCCAGAGTTTGTTATGATCCACACAATCAAAGGCTTTAGCATAGTCAATGAAGCAGAAGTAGATGTTTTTCTGGAACTCTCTAGCTTTCTCCATGATCCAGCGTATGTTAGCAATTTGATCTCTAGTTCCTCTGCCTCTTCGAAATCCTGCCTGTATTTCTGGTAGTTCTCGATCCACATACTGCTGGAGTCTAGCTTGTAGAATTTTAAGCATAACTTTACTAGCATGAGAAATGAGTGCAATGGTGCGATAGTTTGAACATTCTTTGGCACTGCCTTTCTTTGGAATTGGAATGTAAACTGATCTTTTCCAATCCTGTGGCCACTGTTGAGTTTTCCAAATTTGCTGGCAAATTGAGTGTAGCACTTTTACTGCATCGTCTTTTAAGATTTTGAATAGCTCAGCTGGAATACTGTCACCTCCACTAGCTTTGTTGTTGCTCAGCTTTTCTAAGGCCCACTTCACTTCACATTCTAGGATGTCTGGCTCGAGGTCAGTGACCACCTCATTATGATTATCAGGGACGTTAAGCTCATTCTTGTATAGTTCTTCTGTGTAATTTTGCCACCTCTTCTTAATCTCTTCTGCCTCTGTTAGGTCCCTGCCTTTTTGGTCCGTTATCATGCCCATTTTTGCATGAAACGTTCCTTTCATCTCTCCAATTTTCTTGAAAAGATCTCTGGTCCTCCCTATTCTATTGTTTTCTTCTATTTCTTTGCATTGTTCATTTAAGAAGGCATTCTTATCTCTTCTAGCTGGGATGAAAAAAAATGAAACTTTGACTTTGGTTTTGCCAATTAGATAGTTTTGTTGTTATAGAAATGGCTAGTTATATACTAATGTGTACAAGTAAAAAAATGAGGCTGTAATGTTATTTTGTACTGTGCTACAAAGAGCTGAAAGTCAATGCCTTTTTCTGTTTTCCATTGTACACCATATTTTCTCTCCCCCCCTTTTCTCCTTCCCTTCCCTTCCTATTTATATTTTCCTTTATATTTTATAACTTGGATAAAACAATAAAAACCAGAATAAAAAAAAAAGAATCAGTCGGACCAAAGAGGCATGTAAAATGGGAAGATAATTTAACAGACAGTCGGGAAAAACTTGACTGAGCTGTGCAGCTGCTCTTTGCCATTTCCTGTGCTTGCCTTTGCCAAATACTTAGTTCATTAGTGGTGGGTAACTGCACCTGTAAGACATTATACAAGGTACGAATACGACTTTGTGTGAGAAACGACGACATACATAATGGAAATTGACATTATTATAATATCTCAGAAAAGCAGCTAAATCAGGACTTCATTGAAGCATATCATGCTAATAATGCCTGGAGTGGAGAAATAATTTATAATGAATTATTTATTTGATGAACATTGCCTCTCTGTTTCTTTGCTGCTATGATGCGAGCAATTAGGCTGTGATTTCTTAACAGCATTCACATTTATTTGCCTTTTTGTTATGGACTGATGGCACTTACAGTAGTGACACACATAACCCATGATGCTTACGGCTATATACTGTTAACTCCCTTTGCTTAATTACAAATTCCTTGTATGTTTCCAGCAGCCAATACATGTGGCAGCAGCTAAAAACCCGAATGCAATCCTCAGTTGCATTAACAGAGGGGTAGAATCGCAACCACATGAGGTACTAGCAGCACTCTATAAAGCCTTGGTAAGACTACACTTGGAATACTCCATCCAGTTTTGGTCACCGCACTATAAGAAAAGATGTTGAGATTCTAGAAAGAGTGCAGAGAAGACCAACAAAGATGATTGGAACCCAGAGGGTAAAACATATGAAGAACAGTTGCAGAACCTGGACATGGCTAGTCTAGTGAAGAGAAGGACCGGGGTGACATAAAAGCAGTATTCCAGTATTTGAGGGGCTGTCACAGAGAGGAGGGGGACAATCTATTTTCCAAAGGACCCGAAGGCCAGACAAGGAACAATGGATGGAAACTGTTCAAGGGGAGACCCAACCTAGAAATAAGGAGAAATTTTCTGACAGTGAGAACAAACAACCCATGGAATAGCTTGCCTTCAGAAGTTGTGGGTGCTTCATCACTGGAGGCTTTCAAGAAGAGACTGGACAGCCACTTGTCAGAAATGGTATAGGGTCTCCTGCTTGAGCAGGGGGTTGGACTAGATGATCTACAAGGTCCCTTCCAACTCTGTGATTCTGTTATTCCCTGACTGAACAGATAACTCCACATTCTCCAAGTGAGCGTACTCATCTACTGAGATTCTCCTGAACGTTTTCAACAGCAGACTTGATAACCCCCTCTGCTCTGCAGAGCTGGTGGAATGGGGTTGAACTGAGAAGATGTCTAGGGAGCATCAGAGGCTGATCCTTCAGATGCAACTTCTGCATCTGAAGGAAGCAGCCAAAGGCTCTATTGGATCAATGGCCTGAGAGGGGTGCTGCTTGGGGAAGGCTGACTCTTCAGAAAGTTTTAAAACATATGGATAAACTCATTTGCTGAGCAGCAGTTTCCAGTCATCGGTCATCTCACTGTATCACTGTGGACAGGCATGATGTCACTACTGAGTTTGTGCTCCTCATTCATAATGACAGGCCTAAGAAAACCAAAATCCATGAACTACAGTACATTGCCACTGAAAAAGGTAATTTTTATAAATATAAATAAAAAGATGCCACAAAAACAAAACTCACTTCAAATTCCATCTGCAAAAAAAAACACCCTAATATTTGAAACCAACCTGACTACATTTAAAGAAACTCTGCTGCTGGGTGAATAGACAGCACTATGGCATGGTTTATTAAATAAGCCACATAATGCTGCACCATAAATCAAATGTTAGGCCATAAACAGCAAATAAATTATGCTGTAATTTAATGCATGAATATTATTACTTACTTTTATGCGTAATATACATTTAATTGGTTGTCGGACTGTATTTTATCTGAATTTGGCCTCTCTTTGGCCTAAGTCTCCCTTTTATTTATCTCAACTTTTGAGTCATTTTTAGGTAATAGCACACCTTTTATGTTCCTTAGGAAGATACTGTGCTCAAGACTAGTGTTCCTAATATGTGCATTTGGAGGATTCTATTCAGTGGTGGGATTCAGCCAGTTTGCATCACTTCAGCAGAACCGGTAGCTAATTTTTTTGTGCCCAGGCTCAGACAGGGCATCCATGCAGAGAACTGGTTGTTCGCATATCTGAATCCCACCACTGATTCTATTCCTAGCACGTTGGCAGCATCAGAGCCATGTTTCTCAATCTTGGCAACTTTAAAGATATATGGTGAATGATGGCTGGGGAATTCTGGGAGTTGAAGCCCACATATCTTAAAGTTGGTAAAGATGAGAAACTCTGGTATTGGCGGTATTCAGCTGTTGGGATTCAGAAGCTCTGTTGAATTCTCCAGAGAGAGATGAGTTGGGGTAGTGGTTAAAACACCAGGCTTGAAATCAAGAGACTCGGAGTTCTAGTCCTACCTTAGGCATTAAAGACAGCTAAGTGACTTTGGGCCAGTCACTGTCTCTCAGCCTTCAGAAGGAGGCAAGGGCAAACCACTTCGACAAACGTTGCCAGAACAATTGCTGAAAATAGTCCAGGCAGGCACCAGAAGACAACATTGATTTGAAGGCATGGACACATGGGCATGCAGTACGCATGTACGCATCTCCTCCAACCAGAGATGTAGGAAGGACAGAAATGGAGAAAACAAACTGAAAATGTCCTCTCTCTGAATCAGCAATAAGTCCTGTGCTGTCACTCACTAGATTCTCCAATTATTATGCTTATTTTTATTTTAGTTACTCGATTAATATCCTGCCTGTCCTTCAGAAGCTCAAAAAGCGTGAGGATCTCCTTTCATTTTAATTGACTACCACAACAACAATCCTGTGAGGTACTTTGGGCTGGAGGGCAAGTGAGCTGGGAGTGTTTGGGGGAGGGGCGGATTTCCTCAGTCTTCGTCCATGTCTTATTGTGGTTTTAGGCTTAGGAGCGGGAGAGATGTTTTAGAAGCAGAAGTTTCCAAGTTCAGTCCAATGAAGGGACTCAACTTGACAGTACTAGGGGAAAAAATCTAAGCAACAAAGAACCATTTGACAACTCTGGACAAAAAAAGTTCCCACTCAGCACATCCACATTTGCTTTTCTTCTTGTTGAGCTATCCAGTTGCCTTTTCACTCCTGGAACGAAATCATCACATTGATTGAGTTCAGAGGAAAACACTGGCAAAAACTTTTTTTTAAAAAAATGACAGTTCCTAAATTTAGAGGATAACTGGTAAAAAAGGCCACATTTGGGGGAGCTGTCTTTATTAATCTGAGCTAAATATGACCGCTCTCCGCTGAACATCGATGGCTCCTTCGTGGAGATCGTAAGGAGCACCAAATTTCTTGGTGTTTACTTGGCGGAGAATCTTACTTGGTCCCTCAACACCTGTTCCATAACAAGGAAGGCCCACCAGCATCTTTACTTTCTGAGGAAACTGAGGAAGTCACAGCTTCCACCACACACCCTCACAATCTTCTACAGAGGGACCATTGAGAGCACTCTGAGCAGTTGCATTACTGCCTGGTTTGGAAACTGCACCGTTTCAGATTGCAAAACTCTACAGCGAATAGTGAGGATGACAGAGAAGATCATCGGGGTTGCTCTTCCCTCTGTCATGGATATTTACATCACACGTTGCATCCGTAAAGCCAGAAACATTGTGGCTGATTACACCCCCCCCCATATACACTCTTCACTCTTTTGCCATCTGGAAAGAGGTACAGGAGCATTCGGGCACGGACATCCAGATTGTGTGACAGTTTCTTCCTACAAGCCATTAGAATTCTCAACACGAAGAAACTGGAACTATAAATACTTGTATTTGTAGTTTTTAAGTTTTTAGTTTAGAGTTATGTGCAGTTTGTTGTTCTGCTCTTCTTTTGATTCGTGTCCTCTGATGTAGCACCTTGGTTCTGGGGAAACGTTGTTTCGTTTCACTGTGTACTGTACTGTATATTGTTGAAATGACAATAAAGTCTACTACTACTACTACTACTACTACTACTACTACTACTACTACTACTACTAAAAAAAAATCTTTGTCCTGGAGAAGCTTAAGGCCAACTGTCCTGGTCCTTTCTATTCTCAGTTGTTGGCTCCTGGATCAAAAATGGTCTCTCTTTGGATGCTCCCTTGTGGGAACAGTGGCTTTGGATCTGCAGCAGAGTCACTGACTAGGAGACCCTTTTGGTACAGCCCAGTGGTCCCTGAGATTAAGAATGGGGCAATTTCTGGTGACTTGGGCCAAGAGGAGTAATGGACAGGGCAAGGCTAGAAAGCGGCTGAGATTTTTTTCTTTTTCTTTGCTGGAGAGTGTTATCGACAGAGGCGACTTTATTTCTTGACTCTATTTGGGAGCTGGCTTTATAGTTTTCAGATTTTCCAATTCAAAATTGTAGGAAGCAGTCCTACTGTTTTTCAGGAGAATTTAGATGAGCAGTGAAGAGGCTTGGGTGGCTGATTGAGACCGCAGGTTGTCAACCTCTGCTCTGACAAAGGAATTGCTGACCCTAAAGCAGAAGTTATCTTTTCCTGCGGGATTGCCCTGACTTTGACCAATTTCCCTTTCTGCAGAGATGATTCTGAACAGTTTGCCCATCTTCAGATGTTTCTGTTCCTTTGATTTCTATAAAGCTATAATTGTGGTCGTGACTAGGATGAATATCAGGCCTCTAAATCTGAATTCTCATTTGGTCACAGGGAGGGAAAGTGCAGTTTTCAAGGCAGAACGGAACAAGTCACCACAGCCAAATTATCACGGACAAATTGCTACAGGACAACTTGCCATGGCCAGCTTGCCACAGGCCAACTCACCGTGGCACAATTCAACAAAATTATTTTTTAAAAATGAAAACATTATTTTAATGTTTTGTCATTCACATTTCATTTTGTCCCTCCTTTTGCATCCTTTCCTTAATGATTCTATTCCACCATTTCTTTGATATTAGTGTAACTTTTGTCCCTTGGTGAGTTTGCCATGGCAAGTTGTCCCGTGGCATGTTGGCTGTGACAAGTTGGCTGCAGTGAGTTGGCCATGGTGAGTTAGCTGCAGCAAATTGTCCTAGACCCCATTCAAGGTGGGGAGGATGTTTAGATTTCCTCCAAACAATGGATTGTTATTTTGGCAAAAGAGTATAGACAAAGTGACATATAGCCACCCAATTCCCTTAATGTGAATGTGCAAATCTGCCATTGTGCATGGCTTCATGCCTTCTTTCCTTCAGAAGTCTTCAAATTGTTCATTGGGATGATGTCACTAAACCCCAAAATGTAGATTAAACTCAAGCAGAGTGGCTTGTCCAGGTTCACCAAATGGATCTCAAATGGATGCATGAGACCCCAACACAGTTGTCTTCAGGATCCTGCTGCTCCGAATCACAAAACCAGCCTTGCACTCTAAGATTGGCCCCCATCACACTGCAAGGTCCAGCCCTTTCACATGTGCCTATATAAAAGGAGCTTCCATCAAAATGCCCAACGTTGCTTTGAACGTCTGCCCTATGCAACTGCCCACTACATGGATGCCATTGGGTCCCAAATTTCCTCATTGCCAGATAACCTGTGACTCGGCTGCTGAGGCCTTTCTGTAACTTTCTGCTTTGTACTACATGCTACCAAGATGGGAAGTAACCTACGGTCTTAGGTATGACATTGCTACACCATGTCAGCAGAGATCAGCTCATAGATATGTCAATGAATGACAATGACATAAGAAATGTCAACGGTGGTGGAGGGAAATGAGTTGTTCTGTAGCATCTGCACTTTACGGATTGGCTAATAACCATTTTTCTTCCCAAGGGGCACTTTGATTGGCTTCCATGTTCTTGAAGATACTGAGGATCATTAGGAAGAAAACAAATGCCACTGTTTGCTGCTTAATGAAGCTGAACATTAAAGGCTGGTGTCCGTGGCATGTGAAACCAATTAGCAATTTGATCTATGTTCTCGTACAAACCACTCTGTTTATATCACAGAGTTGGCATATTTGTGGGGAAAATAGGAGGAGGAAGAAGTACCAGGTATGTTCCCTGCCTTGAGTCATTTATAAAAATGATCAAGGCAGGGTATCAATAAATTAAATAATAATAACACAGCCTGTTACTTAGAAAAGGTTGCCTTTCATTTAGCACTATTTATTATAAAGAAAAGGAGAGCAGTATGGGAAAGGTTGCTGTCATCACCACTTTAGTTCATTTGAAATGAGAGGCCCATCTCCCTTCTGCTACTTTATTATTTAAATAATATACTAAGAAAGGCCATTTTGCTTCATGCCACATGTGTGATGTACACTGGTCTGGCCTGAGATATTTGCTGCCTGAGAGGACTTTGTGTCCCATCCATAGATGCTGGCTGGACTGGCAAATGAAATCCGTGTGGTAGATTTTTCTCACTCTATGAGGTGAGCGCAATCTACCTCATAGTGATGGTGGAGTTGAAACTGGATCACGTCCAACACCTTAACCAGTAGACAATCCTGATTGTCTGTCACAGAGATGAGACAGCAGAATCAGCTCCTTATTCCGAATGCTTTACCCTTTTTTAATAATACCAATTAACAGAAATGTGGCTTTTCCTCCATGTGAGCCGCCAACCTAGTTTACGGATCAAGAAAAGCCAGTTTGATCTAGTGCAGACATGTCAAATACAAGGCCCACAACATGGTTTCATGTGGCCCACAAAGCCATCCTGGAAACAGTGAGGGAATAGCCCCCGCTGCAGTATGGGCAGTATGGGAAAGGTTGCTGTCATCACCACTTTAGTTCATTTGAAATGAGAGGCCCATCTCCCTTCTGCTACTTTATTATTTAAATAATATACTAAGAAAGGCCATTTTGCTTCATGCCACATGTGTGATGTACACTGGTCTGGCCTGAGATATTTGCTGCCTGAGAGGACTTTGTGTCCCATCCATAGATGCTGGCTGGACTGGCAAATGAAATCCGTGTGGTAGATTTTTCTCACTCTATGAGGTGAGCGCAATCTACCTCATAGTTGATGGTGGAGTTGAAACTGGATCACGTCCAACACCTTAACCAGTAGACAATCCTGATTGTCTGTCACAGAGATGAGACAGCAGAATCAGCTCCTTATTCCGAATGCTTTACCCTTTTTTAATAATACCAATTAACAGAAATGTGGCTTTTCCTCCATGTGAGCCGCCAACCTAGTTTACGGATCAAGAAAAGCCAGTTTGATCTAGTGCAGACATGTCAAATACAAGGCCCACAACATGGTTTCATGTGGCCCACAAAGCCATCCTGGAAACAGTGAGGGAATAGCCCCCGCTGCCTTGGCCCCAGCCCAGGCCGCCCAGGAGCCAATGTACAATTTTGTGGTGGCCATCTATGCTGATGACACATTGATAGCAATTGCTGGTTTGGAGGGAATAAGCAGAAAGCTTAGAAAAAACCATGATCTTCAGAGTTGGCCAACTTCATCTGAGCAACAGGTTTCCAGAAACATTTTGCTAGGGAGCCAGGCGTAAATACCTCTGGAGATATTGAAGGGAAGGGCCTTGGCATTGTCTAATGATTTAGGCAGCACTATTTCACACTTCATTTAGTTAAATGATTGAGCCTGGAAACAAAGAGTGAGGGAAATGTGCCAATCTCTTTTTAATGACTTACTGAGTGTAGTTTTATTTTCATCTCCCCTTCTGGGGCAAGAGGAAGTTACTAGTGATCTCCAGATGTTTTACTAAGTACATCTCCATAACCCATTACAGCTAGTTGCCATTGTTATTTTCCACTTAGTGTCAGAATATGTGCTTTCAACACCATAACTAAATGGGTTACATTGTTTTCTAATGAGTAGGTTGCTGTTTTAATCTGTTCAAGGCAGTGTAGTGGTTGCAACACCCTGGAAAGCTCCAACAAAAGCTGGAAGAATCTGAAGTCCTATAGTCCAGAGGCCCCCAACCTTTTGGGCACCTGGGACCGGTTCCGTGGAGAGAGGTTTTTCTGTGGACCAGAGGGGGCATGGTTTTGTGTGCTGCCTGCATCCTGCGGATGGGGCTTTGCTTATTTGTGCAGACCAGTTGCTGGCATGCTGCGGCCCAGTACTGGTCCACGGACTTGGGGTTGGGGACCCCTGCTATAGTCGCTGCATCTACCAACTCCAGAATAAAAGGAAGCTTATAAGTTCAAACCCCCTGATTCATATACAAGCTCTTCTGTTTTCTATGGGTTGTTTTTTTTTGCTAACTGTGAATAAACATGACAATAATTAAGTGAATCTTGTACTCTCATAGAAAAGACCCAGAGATAAAATGAATTTCAGTTATATTCTCGACTCCAGTTGCATCCTTGTTAGAGTCCTTCTTCAACAGCTGGTTGGGATGCCTTTGTCTCCTACAAATTCTGATTCTGAAGAGATCTCACATCCTGTTCATCACAGGACTCATCATACATGACACTGCTTTCCAAGTCATCAAACTGGAGTCCAAACCAAATCCTATATGAACCATTAGACCTTTCACTTCTTGGGGTGTGTCCATAAAGTATCACATTTGGTCTTAGTTACACCTCCCTTAGGCATTAGCTAAGCCAATCATTGGGCAGTAATCAACAACATGGAACAAGTCAGGGTGAGGGGTAGAAGACATATGTTGTATCTAAAAGGTTCCAAGTATAGTACTGACCATCTCCAGGTAAATCAGATCAGCTTGCAAGTGTAGAAAAAGACAAGCTGGATAGAATGGAAAGCGGCTATCAACTGGATCCTGACGTAACCAGGTAACTATAATACTCCTCTTTCCCATACATACTGGGGGCAGGGGGAGGAGAGCTCTTGGATCTGACTTCTGTTTTTCTTCTTCTAATTCTTCCAAGCCAGGCTGACTGTTTATGTATTTCTAAGAATTCAAGTGCTTTCTGGATTACCTAGAGAAAGTCTGCGTAATTACTTCCAGCAGAAGGCATGACATGAGGTAGCTTAGCAACCAGAAAACTCTCAACATCTTTATGCAGAAAAATGGTCATTCAAGCCATGATCGAAAGATAGAGGCCCCCTTGGTAAAGGGGGCACTTTTAAACAATTCCTTCTATTGGATATGCAGCATTGCCTCCCCAACCTTGTAGAAGATGCTACATTCCACATCTTAAGACTTGCCTCAGAATCTGAACAGAATAAACGTCTGAGCTGACATTCTCTGATTAAATGCAACCATATGCATTTGCTAGTATTGCATTTGACCATCAACACTCATAAGGGCTCCATTCATGCAAAATCATCAGATCTATTATGAAAATGAATATGTATATGAAATCTAGAATGAAATCGTATTTGGAAATGATTCATAAACAGATGAATAATGCCTTCCTATTTTGGGCAGAGAAATGAAGTAATTGTTAAGAAGACTACTAATTGAACATATGGGTATTATTAAGTGCAAACGCAATTAAGATATGCTTTGGTTAGAAAAGTTATCTAAACCTGACATTATTGGTGTTATGAGAAAAATGTAACAAAGTAGGTTGATATTCAATTGTATACTTATTAATAACAATAAGAATTGTATTTGCTTAGTGTGGGAAAACAGGTACTACCGGAAGACGAGAGGAAACATTGGATGGCATAATATTGGACTGAAGAAGTTAATATATACCACTGAATTACTATGGACCCAGACAACACATTGTCTATTAAGTATTTGACTGTAAAATTAGAAAATTAATAAAATATTTACCAAAAAAAAAGAAAGAAGACTTGGGAGATGTGGTTTTGAGATTGGAAAGGATAAAACCACAAATAGTCACTTCCACTTTTTCAAAAACAAAACATTCAAAAGATAAAAGACAGACATACACACCTGTTCTATCCCCCTTTTCTCCGTTCTCTTTTTCAGTATGATGTATTGCTAATTATTTTTTTAATCTTATCATTTTCTACTTGAGACTGCCCTGGAAGACCATCCTCCAGCTATAGTTGGTCCACAATTTTATTTATTTATTTATCAAATTTATACACTGTTCATCTCACTGTCAGAGTGACTCTGGGCATCCACCATAGATTAAAAACCACCATAAAACCGTATGAAAAGACACAGTTCACCCCCCCCCCAGAATTAAAAGCAGAGTTAAAAAGGCAGAGGGAGCACCTTCGAACCACCAACCACCCCAAAGTTGCATACCTCTCTTAGATCTTCATTCATTTGGCACTTCCAGGTCTTTGTGTTCTTCCAAAAGGCCAGAAGAGTCTCTGGGGTGGGGGGAATGTTCCATAGAGTAATAGAAGAGAAGGCTCTTTTCCTAGACCTCACCAGTCAAAATTCTTTAACTGGCAGGATGTCTATAACCTACCCTCTCTGCCTGACTGGCGGGTGAAGTGGCAATGGAGCATACTTATTAAAGTCCATTATGTCATAAGCTCCATTGGCTTCTTATAGTCTTTTGGATGCTATTCAAAATTGATGATTATCATGGATGAAGCCATATATGGCATAGGACTGGGTTATGTGCAAGACTGTCTCTCCCCAGTGATATTTGCCTGTTTCACACACTCCAATTTATGTTTAAATATCTTCCTATAATCCTGAGGTAGGAATTCTTTTGTTCTAGTCATTTTGGCTGAATTACAGCTTTTGATGAGGCTAAGAATGTGTTTGCGCACGTTTATTTATGGGGTATGATTTATGTTTTATATAAACATTTATATCTTCTTCCATCTTTTTTTTTTACATTCTCCTTATCTTGGGACCTGTAGCCTTTATTTGCATATACTCAGTACTAGATTTACTATGATTATACGTGAGATAAGTGAAGGATACATGGGAAGATGGTCAATAATCTACCAATGTGTTTTGATGAGATGTAATTTGACAAATAACTTTCCTCTGATTAGCTGATTAGCAGTTCTTGTGACACTGGTGGTGCCCTCTGACATGGATTACATTATTTTAAAATTATTTTTGTGGTAAGCATTATTAAATAAGAAAGGCTATACATCTGGTAAATCTTTGCATAAACATCTCTCAACAGATGGGAAGAAAAGATACCGGTGAGCGATCTGATTAATAACAGCAATTATTCTATCTATCTATCTATCTATCTATCTATCTATCTATCTATCTATCTATCTATCTATCTATCTATCTATCTATCTATCTATCCACACACACACACACACACAGATACAAACACATATGCATGCATACATACATACATACATACATACATACACAGGGGGATACATACACAGAGGGATACATACACGGGCGGAGGGAAGGAGTGAAGAAGAGGGAGAGGGAGAGAAGGAAACAGACAGAAATAGAGACAGATTTTAAAGTTAAATCCTGGGCTTCTGATTTATTTATGTTTTACTAAAATGTCAAATAATAATTGTACCTTTTCAGTTTAATTTGACAGCGGCTATGTCTGTGAGATGTAGATTTAAGTACAGTAGTGATTTAGTAAACTGCACTGTGATTTGAAAAGCAATAACAAGGTCAGCTCTTGACAATCAAATCCAAAACCATCCTGCTGAATTGAAAATTCAGTTGGCATATTGGTCTTCCATCCACATAGCTAAGGTCCTGTTCTGTCTCAGTAAAGAATATCATTATTTGCTATCATCCGGTGTTGAAAATCTAGTATATCCTATAATAACAATAGAAAGGAAAGAAAATAGTACAGCAGGCAGAAACCTGTTGTGCCATATTTATGAAAGCTGAGCATCCCTTTTCTAGCCTACATAAAGCCCAATTACACATATTTGACTCTTGCTGATGGAAGCGTTTCCATCACCAGGATAAGGGGAATACAATTTCCTTTCCCCATTTTCCATAGTGTTGACAAAATGCATGAAAGTTTGTGGGGAAAAGTGGCAATCCTCTGAAACAGACTTGGACTGGGTTGCTGCTTTGGAGAGACAATCGCATTGGTCTTTGTTCTTAGAATGGCCTTAAATGCAAATCCTCTGCACTTAAACTCCTGTTTCTTAATCACAATAGCAACATCTTTGACTCACAAGGAGCCAGTCTCTCTGTCCTTGCAGGATTCCGCAAGAGTTTAGATACGACAAATGCTTATTTCCAGGGACAAGTCAATGAAAGATCTGATTTGTTCCCCATAGGTATATTTTTATCCCTTCAGCAAGGTGAAACATTATCATCAGGTAATATACAATATTCACATGACATAATTGCAGTGCTTTTTTTGTAAACTCACACATATCATACAACCCGTCTTGCCTACCCTACAAGGTTCCATCCCAAAAAGGTGCTGGAACTCTGTTCTGAGCATTCTGTGACAAAAAAAGCCCTGCATAATT
Source organism: Vipera berus (assembly GCF_964194415.1). Lineage (NCBI taxonomy): Eukaryota > Metazoa > Chordata > Lepidosauria > Squamata > Viperidae > Vipera > Vipera berus. Next base: position 156,856,405 of record NC_138202.1, on the reverse strand, counting down.
GTTTACGGTAATCTTGAGTTATCATAACTGTTTAAGTAAAATTAAATCTGATTTTCCAAGAGGGTTTTTTTTTTGCTTATCTCAACCTTTCAAAGTACAGTTGGATTGGATAGTTACCATGGACCCCTGGGACGCTTAGCAAATTCAGTGTCTGTCAATGTCAGGACAAATATTTATTTAACCCCCAGAATGCTTAGAAGCTTGAATTACCATTATTCTTCTTGAAGTTAAAAACCATGGGCAGCATGAATTAAAGGAGAAAATGTAGTGCTGTAGAACATGCTGTAGAACTGAAGCAGCGTTAGATACTGAACGTGTTCACAGGAATAACATACAATGCAATCCTTTAGATAGTGAAACATTCTGAAGGTAGAGATATTTAAAAACCATTTTCCTCTTCCAGCAAGTACATTTCATTCCTTAGAAGCACAATGACTGTGCTTCAAAGAAGGGCAATATTAGAGCATTAAAGAATTGAACTTTTGAGGTATTATATATAGAGTTAAAGTTACTGTATGTTGCTTCCTGAGTACAGTATTCTCAAGAGGTGCAGTGGCTTAACACTAGGTAGGTAGGTAGGTAGGTTCCCCTGCACATGCGTGCTAGTCGTTTCCGACTCTAGGGGCCGGTGCTCATCTCCATTTCAAAGCCGAAGAGCCAGCGCTTGTCTGAGGACGTCTCCGTGGTCATGTGGCCGGCATGACTGGATGCCAAAGGAGCACGGAACGCTGTTACCTTCCCACCGTAGTGGTCCCTATTTTTCTACTTGCATTTTTACGTGCTTTTGAACTGCTAGGTTGGCAGAAGCTGGGACGAGTAACAGGAGCTCACTCTGTTACGCGGCACTTGGGATTCGACCCGCCAAACTGCCGACCTTCTGATCGACAAGCTCAGCATCCTAACCCACTGAGCCACCGCGTCCCTTTTTGGCTTAACACTAGATGTGGTATTTGCTCTGGCGGTTCGAGTCCTAGCACTATGTGGCAGAGTGAGCTCTTGTCCCTTGTCTTGTCTTCTTCCCACTTAGCAGTTCAATAGCTTGCTACTGTATATGCAAGTAGATAAATAGGTACCAATTCAGTGGGAAAATAACAGTGTTTCGTATGGTGGTGTAAATCCAGCTGGGGCTGGATCTTCCACAATGTGACTCATGGGTGGGAGGCGACATTGGTGGAGGACAAGCCCCGGATGGCCATGTAAAAAGCCACTAAACCTTTCTGATTGTGGAGCTAGTCCACCACCTGTGGTGTATCCTGGTTAATGTGCAAACACGAACTGAACAGATTATATAAACAAACAAACAAGTAAATGAGTAAATAAATAAGTACAGTTGCTTCAGTAATGAATATGTTGTTTCAGTAAAGGCCAATCAAAACTTCTATCCCTATTAAAATGCACTAAAAATCTCCAATACAATTCAAACCAAACTAAAAATTATAAACCATAATTGATGATAGTCCAAGATTTCTCTTACCCTCTAAGCAAAATAATAATTATTGCTAATCATTGCTTATTATTATTTCCAGTGAGAAGAAGAAAAGAAATGAATGAAAAAGATATTCCCTAATAAAGACAATTTTAAAAAGAGAGGAAAAAAGCAAGAGTAAGATGGAGGAATTAGGAAAAAGCACAGTTGTAAAAAGATTACATTAATTATGCAGAAGTAAGTATAAATTAATATAAAGTATAATTAAGAAACAAAGTTTTAAAAAGTCTAATGGTCTGAATATAACTCAAATAAATAAAAATATTATAAATATATTAATATAATGTATAATTATGTTTGCTTTATAATACTAAATTATAATTAATTATAATTCTAAATACAATATTAATATAATAATTATTTCTGTAAATAATAATAATAAAGCTCCTCTTGTGTTAATAGGATCTTGAAGAATAAAATGTTTTCCACTTCCATATGATTATAAAATGATTTCTGTGTACCATTTGATAATTTCAGGACACAGACCAACAGAAATCTCATAAAATGTTAATAATAATAATAATAATAATAATAATAATAATAATAATAATAATAATAATAATGATGATGATGATGATGATGATGATGATGATGAAGAAGAAGAAGAAGAAGAAGAAGAAGAAGAAGAAGAAGAAGAAGAAGAAGAAGAAGAAGAAGAAGAAGAAGAAGAAGAAGAAGACAGAGTTGGAAGGGACCTTTGAGGTCTTCTAGTCCAACCCCCTGCTCAGGCAGGAACCCTAAACCATTTCAGACAAATGGCTGTCCAGTCTCTTTTTAAAAACTTCCACTGTTGGAGCATTCACAACTTCTGGAGGCAGGTTGTTCCACTGATTAGTTGTTCTAACCATCAGGAAATTTCTCCTTAGTTCTAGGTTGCTTCTCTCCTTCATTAGTTTCCATCCATTACTTCTTGTCCTGCCTTCAGGTGCTTTGGAGAACAGCTTGGCTCCCTCTTCTTTGTGGCAACCCCTGAGATATTGGAAACCTGCTATCATGTCACCCCTTGTCCTTCTCTTCATTAAACTAGATATACCCAATTCCAGCAACCGTTCCCTATATGTTTTAGTCTCCAGTCCCCTGATTATCTTTGTTGCTCTTCTCTGTACTCTTTCTAGAGTCTCAACATCTTTTTTACATTGTGGTGACCAAAACTGGATGCAGTATTCCAGGTGTGGCCTTACCAAGGCATTGTAAAGTGGTATTAACACTTCACATGATCTTGATTCTATCCCTCTGTTCTTCTCTTGAATTACATTGGCATTTAATTCAACATTTTGCTGCATTGTTGAATGGTTTTAGTAAAATGGATAAACATAATGAGACTTTTGATCAGATGCAGAGATTGGGATATGTTTAAAATTTCAATCCTCGTGACAAATCTAAGGAACTGCACCATAAATGTCAGAATTCATCAGAAACACCAAAGAAATAGTTGAAACTTTTGGAATCCTCTCAACGTTAATCTTACAATCACCTGGCAAAGCCACTATTTCCAAGATCAAAGCTTCAACAAAACAAACTGTCTAATTTTTCTCAGTTTCTTCCAGAATTTCTATGATCTGTACATTAGCTTGGCAGGAATGAGATTCCAAAGACCTTATCTTAACTTGAAGAGTCTTAATCATCCTTAATAAATATTGGTAAATATTTCCATCCATGATTTTTCAACAGAGATACGCTGTTCTTAACTGCATCTATGCTGGGATTTATAATATTAACTGTGTCCTTAATGGCTTTTATAACCTCACTAATCTCAAGGAGAGCAGTCGGCTTTCTCAGTAGCTGTCAACATTATTGCCTCACCGGGGGAAGAGAGTGGCAGAGGTTTCTTGGATGCTATCCAAGCAGGTAACAAATTCTCCCTGATAAAACATATTATTATCATCACCATTATCTGATTCCAATAGTAGCAAGTAATATATTAAATAAGCAATGATAAATACAATATCAATCGTAGCAGCATGTTAGTCCCACTAGGTAGAACAGATTAGTAAATCTATTCCATAGGAAGGCCAAAGGTATTTTTTTTACTGAGAGTGGCTAAATACAAATAATCCTTGATTTACAGCCACAATTGGGATCAGAATTTCAGTTGCTAAGCAAGGTGGTTGATAATGAATCATACCTGATTTTATGACCTTTTTTCATAAGCAAATCCCTGCAGTTGTTAAGCGGATCATCTAGCTGTTAAGCAAGTTTGGCTTCCTTGTCGGAAGCCAGCAGGGAAGGTCAGTAATGGAAACCCTGTGACCCCAGGATGCTGCAAGTGTCATGAATACATGCCGATTGCCAAGTGTCCAGATTTTGGTCACATGACCGTCGGAATGCTGCAATGGTCTTAAGTTTGGGGACCAGTCCTAAGTCATTTTTTTCAGGGCTATTGTAACTTTGAACCATTAAAAGGTTGTTAAGTTGAAGGCTCCCTGTAACAGAATCTTGCAAGTCAGACTTCTGTTGTACCTTCTTGCCCTTATAGTCCAGTGAAAGAGGGAGGTGTCTCTCTGTATTTATTTATTTTTAATTCCATTTATATCCCGCCCTTCTCCGAAGACTCAGGGCGGCTTACAAGCTTAGCAGTAGCTTTCATTCTATGTATATGCCTGCTTATTAGGGCTTTCACACACAAACCCCAAGCAGCATTATTACAAAGTCAGCTTAATTGCCCCCAACAATCTGGGTCCTCATTTTACCTACCTCGGAAGGATGGAAGGCTGAGTCAACCTTGAGCCTGGTGGGATGCGAACCTGCACTAATTGCAGGCAGCTGGTGTTACTTAAGGAGGCATTAGCCCACTGCTCCACCAAGGTTATCTCATGGTTTTAGACTGTAAAAAAAAATGTTTTATCCCCTTTCATTTAGACAGTGGTTCCTGCATATCTCTATCAAGGCCGCCACCTTCCACATAGTAGGATCTTTTTTGTTATTTTTTTCTTCGTTGTTTATGGTGGGTGGGGCCGTTCTTTTGGACATAATTCAGATATGAGGTGGATGGAAAGGAGTTATGCCTCTTTTTTCTTGCTCATTGTTTTCAATATTAATAAGATCAAAGGAGAGTCTCCTTTGTACTATGGGATTGTGATCACCTGCTAGGGATTGATGAGGCAAACTAAGTGAAATTGCCAAGACTTTTATTTTGACCCAAGGCAAAATACATTTTTAAAAAATACATATTTTTTTTTACAGAAAACCTGGGTAGAAGAGGTTTACTAAGTGACCATTCTTTTGGCGTTGTCATTAATAGATGTTCTAAAGTGATAGTTGAAAGAGACATACCAGACGGGGAAGGTTACTTCTTAAAACCTATTGTCAGATTGGGTAATGAGTCCTCCGGGAATAGGGCGGTATATAAATTTAATAAAATAAATAAATAAATAAATAATGAACATTTAGCATTCCTAAATGTAGACGGTCCAATTACAGATTTTTCTGATTGAACACATAATGACTTCCAACATTTTTATATAAAGTCAATGGGCCATATAATAGGTGCAGGTGACTCGAATAAAACTCTGGATCATTTTTTAAATGGTAACACCTACCACTTCAGTTATACTCTCTGATTCAAAATGATTAATTTAATTTAATGATACTTGCTAGAATTTAATTTAGTGGCTTTTAACTTTATTTTAATCATTCCCAATGGAAATGTATCTCTCTTACCTCTGCATGTAGAATTGTATTTTTGGCTAACTTATTCTTGTTTTTTTGACGTGTAAAATAAAAGCATGTGAAGCTACAATTTCATTCTCATCTGAAACTTATTTCATGAAAAATTACACACATTCTTTAAGTGATCAGGAAATGTGCTTTTGATAAAAATATTCTTAAACAAATAGAACAGGAAATAGATTTTTTGCATATTAACAGGGTTTCAGTTGCATTACATTATTGTCTAATACAAAGCATAGTTTCTTAACTGACTTTCAGAATAATGAGCTTGAATGTCCTATACTGCTAAAGTAAGGCAAAATTACATTAAATAATGTAAATTAATTTTCTATGATGTCAAAACAACAAATATTTTTTCTATGCCGGATACCACAGAGAATGTTTAATAAGGATTGGCTGCAATCACCTTGTTACTGGGCATGTAACTCAACAGTTGGAATATTAAGCAATTGGTCTTATAGTCATATTGTTGCATTTTTGGCTGACAAAGCCTGGATCAATCACGTAATATTAAGAATGCATGAATGATTTGTCGTAATAGACACCTGACACCTGTTGATTGTCCACATTTGAAAATTAGTCTTTTTCTTTCTACAAAGAAGCCTAAAAGACAACTTCTAAGCAATAAAATAAACTTTTCTGTATTTATACTTAATTTTTCTTTTTTTTATGTTGGTCCTTTAATGTTATGGTAACATTGGTATCTTCAAAATTAGTTTGCAATGGACAGCAAGCAGACAAATAATCACTCCTGCCTGTTTAAAGACATCTGCAAGTTTGACTAGGTTTCTATCCATGGATCTTTTTCTTCAACTTGCAAAAATGGGAAGGAAGAAATAGCTATGCAGAGGCACATCACACAACCACCAGTGACAAGAGTTAAAGCTAAAGCCCCATAAAAGTTTATTTTTGCTCTCCTGAGTATTTTGGAACCCTGGAGGGTGGGGGAGAAAGATCAGTACAGGTCATGGACAAACTTCAAGGCAGTCCATAGACATTTTTCACAGTGTTTCATATTGTGTTCACTGATATTCAAGCTCATTTGCTTTTCTCAAACTCTTATAAATCACCACTGGCATAGTTCAGGTGCAGAAGAAACAGACGTGCCATTTTCATTTGCAAGCCACACCACACAGGAGCAACCACCTGTACCACCAAGCTTTAGCCTACCTACTCCATATGCAATAGATACATGTTGGATGCACACACTGGAAGTTTAGAGAACTTCCCCACAACAGAAGATTGGATGGAAAAAGTGATGGAGCTAGCAGAAATGGTAAAATTGGCTACTTCAATTAGAGAAAAGAACATATCCAGCTTGTTTCTGCTTGGAAACCACTTCTGGGCTTTGTGCTCAACGCAGAAAAAAATCCCAACTCTTGACTTGTGAGTTTTGCTGATTAAACTGGATGGTTTCTTGTTAGCTTGGATGGTTAACAGCAATCAACAGCTAGTAATGTAATGTTGGGGCCCTGATCTGTATATTGTTAACCTGCAGAGGCCATGAATTCCTTGACTGTAACTTGCGCTTCTCCTACTTCAGACATGTCAAACACAAGGCCCGGGGGCCAGATGCGGCCCGTGAAGTGGTTTCATGTGGCCCGCGAACCCATCCTGGAAACAGTGAGGGAACGGCCCCCACTGCCTTGGCCCTGGCCCAGAGACCCTTCTTCTGCCAAAGACCCTCAGATCTGTCCAACTCCTGCCCAGGCCCCCATAGGCACCCTTGATGCGAACGATGTAGAGCTGGCCACGCCCACCCAGTAGGCCATACACAGTCTAGCCACACCCACCCAGTTGGCCATGCCCACCCTGGCCATACCCACCCGGCCCCTTGAGGGCAACCACAATGCTGATGTGGCCCTCAATGAAATTGAGTTTGACACCCCTGTCCTACTTGTTTTGCTACTTGCCCTTTGGAGCAAGTGAGCCGTGAGAAGAGTAAAAAATGGAACAGGGTCCTCAACTTGTTCTTTTCTTTCTCTTTGGCAAAAGAATGAATTGCAAGGACTAGAGCGAAAGAAAGATGGTGAGATCCACTGAGGACATCTGCCACTGCCTGAAGCCTGCATGAACTAGTTCATCCCAGAGCCTCGATTTATTAGAAAGAAAGTTACAATGCAAGGATTTCAACAAGTGGTTTAGTTTCAAATGAGAAACCAAAATATAGAGCAATTCAGGTGGCAAGGTTTGTTCCCTTTTATTTTCACTTTTCTTTTTTCAAGTTTATTTGACGAAGGGGAGGAAGAGTCTGCATCTGTTGATTGCTGGCAAAATGGCTATCATATTTGTTATCTCCCAGAAGCTTTTTCAAATCTACAGTCTACGGAATCTACACTCCTCAACTATAATAAGCATAGCTTACAACACATCCACACCTATTGATTTCCTACAACCCTCCTTCTGATAACATTGTTCTGAATAATAGATAATGTTGAGAAGGGCTCTGGTTGTGGGGGCTTTTCCAAGAGACAAGGATGAAAACCAGAATGATTTTTCAAGGTTTACCTTAATACCAGAGGTATCTGGGGGAGGGGTGTGTGTGTGTGTGCGGATTGTAAAAGTCAAAATAGTGGTCATGACTATACAACTGAAGCCCCTCCCTTTTTCCAACTGGGCCTTCCAGAAAGAAGGGGTTTCAACCATGCTTTACTAATGTGCCATCTGGAATGTGAACATCCATTTTCCTCCCCATGTTCCTGCTCAGTAGATGGATACTGGGCTTAGAAAAGACTGAAGGGTCTGGATCCCAAGCAGTAGTATCTGGTGGGTTATTAACTACAGTCCATAGTCCTTCCTTGTGCAAAAGCAAGCAACATTTCGTGGACCAGGAAACATAGTTTGTTCCATCCAACCGGGTTATCCAGGAGATGCCAGTTGACTGTTCTTGTGCCATTGTTACACCAGATAGCTAACACAAACTCAGCTAGGATACTGTGTGTACTAACTCTCAGTACAGGGCTGGGCCCATAACCAATGTTAGGGATTGTTGTGCAAAGGTCTCCTTGTGCTACCAAGGAGTTGCACAGACAAGGAAGAGTACTGAGAGCAGTAAGAGTCACACAGTAACCACAAGAATACACTGAGGTGTGAAAACAAAAAGTATTTTACTTTGAGGTAGTGTAAAAACAAAAATGCACGGTCAAAAATAAACAGTCCAGATCATACACAATAGTAACAGTCCAAGTAGCAATCCAAATACAAAATCTTCTTACCGGTCCAGAGGTCAAAACCACAGTTGTTCAGGTTTATCACAGTAGTAAACCAACAGTACAGCAAAACAGCAATAGTAGAGAGAGCAGTGAATTCAGAGAGAGAGAAGCTACGTTCCTAGCTCCCTCTTATGGCCCTGAGAATACTTACACACCCATTGGCCAATTAACATCTTAAAGTCACAATATCATGGTTAATATATTTTCAACCCAACTACAGTATGGAGGCTATCACCATATGCCTAACAGAAACCATGTCAACCTTCACTCCGGATACAGCTGGGATGAAGTGAAGCACGAAAGGGTTAAAGAGACAGGAGGTTCTTTCTTCAACATCAGCTTGAGCCTCTTTAAGTTCTGTCTGCCTTTTTCTTCTTTGCATTGATCCATTGGTGGACAATTTATTTCATGGCATCCTTGCTGCAAGTCACTATAGCACACAAATCAAATATTCTCATCAATAAATCAGAACAAGGGGAAGTACTATCCTTGGGGGGAGGGGAGAGAAGCCTTAAAGAGGCTTTGTCTTCCTCCCAGGTGATATACAAGGCATAATCAGGAGGGTACAGTAGCCTTCTCCAAGTTAATGTCTTCCAGAACCCCTGGATTACGGACCTATATATTTTCACCCAACCTGGCCACTGAATCAACATAATTCAAGACAAAAACAAAACCTGTAAAAAAGCATGTATATGATATTGCCCCAATTACTTTGTTGCATAATGCAGGCCTTGGCACCTTTGAAAAATGTTGCACATGACTAATGTTGCTCAACCTTGGCAGTTTGAAGATGTGTGGACTTCAATTCTCAGAATTCATGCTGCCTGGGAATTCTGGGAAATGAAGTCTACACATCTTCATTTGTAAAGGTTCAGAAATTTTGCACTAAAGACTTGCTCAGGTCTGCACTATATCAAATGTTAACAATGAGCTGTGAATGGGTTCAAATTGGGCAGCTGTGTATCCATATAGAACCAGTTTGGTCTAGTGGTTAAGGCACCACTAACCTGGAATGAAAGCAGAGGACTGTGAGTTCGAGTCCTGCCTTAGCCATGAAAGCCAGCTGAGTGACTTTGGGCCAGTCACTCCTCACAGGGTTGATGCTGTGGGGAAAATTAGGAGGAACATACGTTGGATATGTTTGCTATCTTGAGTTATTTGTAAAAATAATAAGGACAGGATACAAATAAAAATAAATATCACTTAGGCTGAGTAAGATAGGGCAGTGTAGGAAGTGTGATTAAAAAAAGTAATACAACAAGAATGTAATAATGTATCATGCAGAAACTGGCTAAAGATTTTGATTATTTTTCTCTCTCTCTAAAAATGGCAAATGGAAGTTATTACTTGACATTTTTGTCAATTTTGGAAAGTGGTTTGATAGAGGACCTGAATTACTGCTCCTCTCTTGACACACAACTGAAGTAAGTTACTCCTTGCTCAAATGAAAACGAGTAGCTATTTTTCATGCAAAATGCCAAGGCTGGCATTTAAAATTTCTTTTTGCTATTTGTGGTGGAAACCTTGAACAGTGTAAGTAGATTCAGTTATCTACTCTAGAACAGTTAAAACAATATCCTTTGATTTAAGACAATGCAACTGCACCAATATGGGATAACCAGAGATATGTTTAAGTGAATACTTGGCAAAAGTTTTTATCAAATATTGATCATCTTTTTCTTTTAGTACATTTTGTAAAAACAACACCTGTATCCTGACCGGGAAACAACAAAAAAAGTGGTTTGATTTTTTTTCCAAACCCAACATTTTATTTTTTATTTAAAAAAGTACTTTATTGGTTTTCCAATTTTACATATAGGTACTTAGAAGGCAATGTGATAATTGGGTTAAACAATAGATCAGTAATACAATCTTTAGTAGGTATCTCAGGTTACATCATCAAATATTTCTTCTCAGTTTCCCTTTACATTTGCTAGTTCATATTTAAGCTAATAAATTTCTAATTATACCAAAATTCAGTAAAAATTTCATTATCGCATTTATAAATACGTTTTTTCTTTTTGCTTATACATATCTTAATAAATCCTGATAAACAATCAATGTCCTGTTGTTAAATTTTACCTAATTTTAATTTTTAATTATAGTATTCTAGTTTGACCTTTAATATCCATAGTATTTAACTTTCAGGTAACCCAAATTTCCTTTATCTCACTTCATAAAAGTTATAATATCTAAAATACACCTATTAGTACTTAAATATGTTCTTATTCCATCCCATAAACATTTTCTACTTCCCATCCTAATACATCACCACCTTGATAATAGAGTATCCTTTATTAGTTCAGATCCATCATCTATATTCTCTGGGCTAATCAATAATTCAAACCTATTTCCTAATAGTTAGTTTTGGATTTCCCTTGTAAATCTAAATCTTCAATATTCAACCAATTAATCCTCTTTTTTTTACTATTTTCTGACTATTTTAAATCTAGTAATCAAATTTCCCTTTGTCTCAAAATCTCCCTTTAGCCCACTGACTGACAGTTTAGGATCCTCTCTAATAAATCAAGGGGCCCAATTTTTTAAACCTAATTTTAGCTTTCTTCTTTTGCCAACCAGGCTTCCATAACAATGCTTTTAAATCATCAGATAGGTCTCTCTTCATTCTTGTATATATTATTTGAATTAAAGGAGACCATCTAATTGCTAATTTTCTAAGAGGTCTGGTCCATTTATAATCACTAGGTCTCCCTGATATCCCAGATCCCCATGTTTGTTCTGGTATAGTTGTCTTCAATTAGATCTGGTCTTTTTCTTTCTCAAGTTTCTTTTTCTGGTTTGCATCAAAGGTCATTTCCACTTTTGGAGTTATTGTGTCATTATCTGGATTTTCAGTAGACTGTGCTTGTTGTTCTATAAAGCCCTCTGCCTTGGCATTCACTTGTTCCACTCCTGTTGTTTTTTGGGTTAGTAGTTTTCTAGCTGCAATCAGGGTTTTGCTTTCTGGGGGTAAGCTGGCACCTTTGTCTTTCAAATTAGCTTTAAGTTTCTCAGTGTTTGCAAGAATAGTTTCAAGTATAAGTTTAAACATATCCCAGATATTTTGCAGATCATCCTCCATTTCTGACATAGTTAAAAATGATCTTTCTAGTGAAGGCTATTTATTACACAAGAGTCAGTAAATGTTCACCTCCACTGTTCCTAGAAGCCAGTTTCATTTCCCAGCTGTTCTCTCAGAGATAAGTCTCACATAGATAAAACCAAGATCAGACCTGGGCTGTGAACAGGTCTCTTTGTGTCAGAGGTAACAAAACTGCTGTACCAAGCTTTGCCACAAGATGTCCCCGATAGCATTTGGAGTCTTTTTCAAATCCTGGGCTAAGTTCTTATCCAATTTAAGTTCTTTTTGCGAATAAAGCAGAATAACAGATTCCAGTAAGAATAGGAATTTTTTGGGTCCCCAAATTCCAAACAGAAAATAAATATTCAGTTGTATTAAGTTGATTTTTCAAAGATTTATTTCTTCTAAGTAATCAGACAGTGCCATTTTAGAGGGTGGGGGGAAAAGTTCCCTTCCCTCTCTCCTCAAAAGGGAATAGATTTTCAAGAAGCTTTTAACAAGAAAAATACTTGGGATGCAGAGAAGGTAAATATCACCCAATTTCTCCATGTTGCTTTCAGGGTGCTTGTTAGTAACTTTTGCCTTGGCTGTCAGCAGCTTGATGATGGGCCATAAATAGCTGATCTTTTCCCCGTCAGTTTGAAGAGCTGCCCCAGGTCAAATGGGAGGGCTGCTGCCCTTCAGTGATCACTCGGGGGTCCTCTTCACGCTTGTCACCCCAGAGGGTGACTTCCGACCCTTTTCAGGGCCCCCCGGCGGGAGAAAACGGATGGTGGAGGCAGCGATCTGATTTTTTTCAGTCTAAACCTTGGCTTTCCACCCACAGGGAATGAAAAAGAGGAAATTATTTCCATTTTACAGATAATAAACACTGAGATGCAATAAACTATCTTGATATATCATTGCTATAATAGCAGTACCTAGAATTCCCTTCAACAGAAGCATGGAAGAACCTCTTTATTTGGCAAGTCATCACTAACAAGCAACACCAGACTTGTCATACAGAAAATCCATGGCTAAATCCCCAGAAAGTATCAGGAAGGAGGTGATACAAAAAGGCACTTTATTAAGCTCTGGAGAGCAGCTATCAACTTGAAAAGAGGTAATCATTTGCTGTGGTGGGAGGCAGCTTCTGGTTGTTTCCATTTGTACTTTTATGTTTGAAACACTGGAAAGTATTTCTTCTGAACAGGACTGTATTGAAGCATGCAAAAAAATAATAATTGAGAAACTTATTTCCCCAGTGCTTTATATGATGTGCTCGGTGGACCAATAATATTCTATTGCATATTTTCAGCTTTATCTCAGCTTGCACAATGCTGACTTTACAATGAAATTCTGACCTGAAACAGGTAACTCCAAGAGAGAAGACATTTATGGAAAAAAGCCGATATGGTATTACTGCTCCTTGGTGTGCCATTAGTATGCAGCATGCTCATTTTTGCAGGCTGACAGTTTGATAAGACATGGAAAGATGCTTGTCTGACCCTCTCCCCCACCCCGCAACTAAGATAGATGAAATAAGCCAGGGCTACAGCAATTACATCTTCCTACTGCAACAAATTAAATCAATCCCAGATTTACTGTGTTCTAAAATACCGAGTTAGATGTTTGCACTCTTGAGAAAGGTATACATAGCCTGGGGGGATGTGTTTAGAAAATGCAGTTTCTAAACTGGCATTTCTCAAAATTTTAAATGGATCTGTTTTGCCCTGAAAATTTGCACTTAACTGTAGAACTTTCCCAAAACAATGCACAGGAGAGGCTAGATCAGTTCTTTAATCTTCAATTCCTTTAAGCAATCTGTGTTAGTTAGGGATTCTGAGAGAAGTCTACCTCATCAAGACACCAGAAAGGCTGATATACAGATAATGTACTTTTCTTTTTAGTTCTTTTTTTCTCTCTTTTAATGTGATGGGCTGTTCAGAAGGAAGGTGCAGGCCATTAAATACTCTGAAATCTATGAGGTCTCTATCTTTCAGAAACATCTTAGGTGTGCTTGACATGTCTGAGATGATCAATATGCTGAGGCATGGATGGAAGAAAACTAAAAATCTAGACTCTTGCCAAAAGCCTGTTATAAATTTATATTTGAGGGAAGCTTTAACACACTCTTCTGAAATGCTGCCCACTTTGAAGTGGAGTGGAAACTAAACCTTTCTGGTGGGCCTTGTAGAAAGTCAGCACCCACCCACCCACCCACCCACGCAAAGGAGGCTTTCCTAGGATCAAATCATTCACTTCTCTCCACTACCAGGAAAACACTCCAGGCAGTCCCTCCAACAGTTAAGTTTTATAAATGAGGTGCTTTTGCATCTATTGAGAAAACTGGAGCATTCCATTCAGTATCCATTTACAGAAAGCTGCCCCAGTCTTCCTGCTATAGGAAAAAGCCTCAAGCAAAAACATGAAGATGCCAGTTTTTAGAAGATTTTGTATCTATTCAGAAAGATTGGGCCATTCTATTCATAAGCAAAGAGCAAACAGAGACTCCAGGTAAGCAACGCAGTTAGGCAAGCCAAAAGTTGACAAGATTAGCTCAGACAAACACCTAGAATTTGCATTTCCCCTTTTGCCTATAGAGCCAGCCATGACCCCTACATGAACCCAAAGGAATCTGACAGCAGCCATTAAAATATTAAAGGACATGTTCTTGCACAGGAACAGGCATCTCAAATACAAAGCCCCAAAGAAGGTATAAAAACCCACCTACTCTCAACTCCATTTTGTCAGCCACTCCAGAAACATGCTGTTATCACGAGTGTCTGGTTAACAATAAACGGAGATCTCCTTCCCAAAATGCAGCCTGCCTTCAACTCATTTCTACAGTATCCTCCCGGCTTGGAACAGGACCAGATTTTTCTTCCAATAGCTTCATGTGAGGCCTTCACATTTCCTCAGTTTTAAACATGCTTGTTATTGGCATTTTGATGTGTCTGGACTCTGTTGCTTCCCAGATACATTTATCATTTACCCTGATTGGTTTTGAACTCTTTTTTGGGTAGATATTCCTTCCTTTGCTTGGAAAGTCAGTTCTGTCACCCACCAATTTGATAGAGTTGCAGTGTAATGACTCAACCGCAGTGCTGCACTGCTATTTTGGGAAATTACCTAGGAGGTTTGCATGAATAAATAGTTAGCTTCAGAAGCTATCAATTTTGGCATTTTTCAGTTTTTTAAATGGCCAACCTATATACTATTATGAAAAAGAAAAGGATCTGAATTATTTAGGTTATCTCACTCCCTGCCTGCAATACTAATGTGTGTGGGTGCAGACACACACGCACACATGTCTTTCAGAGTGTTGCTTCTATTGTTCTTTGTGGACAATTGTATTGTAACACACAGTTGCCCTAAGATTGAAGACTACTGAGGAATCATTGGCAGACAATCAAGAAAGAATGGACTGAGGAAATTTCCAGCTAATAAATTCTCAAGGGAAAAATGATAGAAACAGGTTTTAAAATAAAAGTTTTGTACTACAAGGTGACTTTTTTTAACATATATTTTTCTGCAGAATAGAGCAACCATATTTTGTCAGGATCTTATTAGTTCAGCATTAATTCAGAGAAAACCCTCCTTTCTTATATACCCCTAAAGCAAAAAGTTTACAATGCGTAAGAAAATTAAATGGTAAAATCTCTCCCCAGCCTCCAATTCTCTTTCTGTCTAGAAAGTAATCGCAATAGCAATTACAGCATTTTCTGAGCAGTTTACAAATGTCAGCACATTACCCCCAACTATCTGGGTCCTCAATTTACTGACTTCAGAAGGATGGAAGGCTGAGTCAATCTTGAGCCAGTCAGGATCAAACTGCTGGCAGTTGGCAGAGTCAGCCTGCAATACTACATTCTAAGCCTTAAGTTCTATCTTTAGACATAAACTTCCTATTGGAGCAAGATGCTTCATAGTTGGAAAGAATATTGCTCACATCCTTAGGAAATCATTGTAGCTTAATTCCCACTATGAATAAGGTTCAGTAAGTTTACCTGCATGTATTGAGCTAGGCTGATCCATCTTGAACACAGCTTCAAATATCAGAGGGCATCACAGTTTTGCCAGTTGTCTTTGATTACTTCATTGAGTTCCTACAATAGTTTACAAACACACACACACACACACACACACACACACACACACACACACCCTTAGCATACACTTAGGGAAACTTTTCTTTCCCCCCCCCACCTCCAACCTACTTATTTTGATCATCGTAATGTAGATGCTAATCTAGATTAAGACCAACCTGATGGTAATCTTACACTTGAGAGCAACGCAAAGGGTTTTGAATTTTCACAGCTCTAATCTATCCTTTAAATTTAAAGACCTTAGTGGTGACCCAGGCAAGGCACAGAAATGAGACTGGTGATGTTTCCGGGAAACTTCTTCAACAGTCTCTCAAGTCAGGGTCTATAGGGGTCCTATTTCAAATCAGATACGGAGGAAAACTAGGAGGACTTGCATTTCCAGGTCCTACTATGCCAGGTTAGCAACAAACTGCTGTCTTTGCCCTGAACTCAGCAGACTGCGATGTACACTAGGATCCCTCTCCACCCAGTCCTTGAGAAGACCATCATCTTGAGGGTAAAACAACAGAAAAGATTCTTAACTAGTCAAACTCCTATCTACAAAAATCCCTGACGTCTGACTTGATTTGCCTCTCTGGATATTATTTCTTAGTACTTTTGCTTTGGATGTTCTGACCTTGGATTGAAGTTATGAAAGTAACTTGATGGATTTAATGTGTAGATAACAAATTGAAGGGTAAACAGATACTGTAAGACCAATATGCCAGCCTGAGTCCACAGGCCAAGCCAACAGGGAGAGCTAAAATGAATTAGGTAAGGAGTTCAAGAAGGAAAAAAAAGAGAGAAGAGGACCAGAGAAGCTGTACATTCTGATAAATTGTATTTTGAGGTATGAGAGTTGACAAGGTCATATCCTAAGTAGTTACTAATTGAACCTACTTAGGATATGACCATTAACCTTTTCCCCTCTAAGTCAAGAGTTTGTGTTTGGCTAATGTGAGAACCAAAGACAGCTGAGAGGATGACTACCATTTACTTAACTATATCAACAAAAGGTGACTTTTTGATTAAAAAAACAAAACAAAAAGAAAATGGGATTGCCCTGCCCATTAAAAAAAAACTGTTCCAGCTCAGAAACCCAGGGAAAAAACAAAACATCACGATCTTGCAATGCTGTGGAAAGCATCTGGGTTAAAAGAAGAGGAGAGACAAATTAAATCATAACCAAGGAGAAAATGTAGATAATGCCTTCCAAAAAGAAATTATGGATCATTAAAAGATTGAAAGATAAAGTTTTTCCCCCCTCCATGACGTTTTTGAGCTGTTATGCTGACAGCTGTCTTCTTCCTAAGTGGAATAAGGCCCAAGGAGGATCAACTATTCTTGAGTTGATCCTATTTATCAGTCGGAAAGACTTGATCGAGAAGGAGGAGAAGCAGGAACATTAGGGGAAAGTGCCTGTAAAATGCTGGAGTTTCATGATTTTAAGAGAAACTAAAACAGCGTAGTCAAACACAAGTCTTGGATCTCAGGAAAGCAGATTTTAATAAACTCAAAGCAAGGATAAATAGAGTCCTTTGGCAGGAGAAGCTAAAAGGATAAGGAGCTCAAGATGGATGAGAGTTCCTAAAGAAGGAGATATTAAAAGAACAACTGGAAGCAAAGGAAAAACGCAAAGAAAACAAAACAACCCAATATAGCTATAGAAATAGATCAGTGAAGATCTGGTGGGGGGGGGGGAAAGACACATTCACAAAATGAAAAAGGGCACAAACGAAGAATGCCAACAGGTAGCCTAGTACTGCGGGAGATGCTATCGGGATAAGGAAGCTAAGAATAACATAAAGAGCTTTTTAAGGACATATTTAAGAAAATATGTTCTTCAGACATATTTAAGAAAAAAAAAGATGTATTTTAACTAGAAGGAAACAATAAGCTAAGCACCAGGTGAAGAACAGAAAATGCTAACAGGTAAGAATAGCAGAGCTATTTATCTCCTGTTATGGTCCACTTTTTTCCAGTGAAAAAACATTATACGTCCCACCAGAAAATTATGAAGAGAAGGACAGGCTTGAGAGTGATAAAACATCACATTTTAGCATTGGTATTTTCTTAATTGGGGCGAAAGGGAGGAATCGTCTTCTTCTATTTCTTGGCTCTAGATCAGGGGTGTCAAATTGCTGGCCCGCGGGCCGGATGCATCATAGCAAAATTGCGCCCACCCCATTGCTGGCAATGGCAAAAAAGTTGTGATACGTCGCGACACGTCACGTGATGTTGCGAGTTTGACACCCCTGCTCCAGATAATTTTTTTTAATTCACTTGTTAATTTTCGTCAGTATTTTGTTGTGCCTTTTGTATTTTGTGTTCTGTTTATTTCTTCTAATACTGTCTAAAAATCCCATTAAAAATAAATGTGGAATAAAAAAAAAACATCACCAAGGAAAGCTCATTTACTCTGAGTGAATTTAAATTGTCAGGGCCAGATGAATGGCATCCTAGAATACTGAAGAAAGCGGCTGATGATGGACTGGTGAAATTCAGGTGAGAGGAACAGAACAAACGTCCTTACCTTAAAAAAAAATGGGGGGGGGAGGAAGAACATTCAGCAAACTGCATCAGTAAGCTTATCATGGATATCTGGGGAGATTCTAGAGCAGATCATAAAAAGTTCCTTGGAAACAAAGTATTTATTATCAGAAAGCACAAATATTGTGAAGAGCAAATATTGCCAGAGTGATCTTATTTTTTATTGATTTGTTAACTTCCTTAATAGATTGTGGGAATGCTATAGACATAATATATAGGGACTTTAGCAGAGGCTCGGAGGCTCCAGCTGGTACAGAATGCAGCCGCGAGAGTTGTCTTGGGAGTTTCCCGGTACTCCCATGTTACACCTTTGCTCCGCGAGCTGCATTGGCTACCAGTTGTCTTCCGGGTGAGGTTCAAGGTTTTGGTAATGGTTTTCAAGGCCCTACATGGCATGGGTCCGGAGTACCTCGGGGATCACCTGCTGCCGGCGTCAACTTCCCTCTGCCCTGTGCGTTCCCACAGAGAGGGCCTCCTCAGGGTGCCACCGGTCAGAGAATGTCGGCTGGTGGCCCCCAGGGGGAGGGCCTTCTCTGTGGGCGCCCCGGCTTTATGGAATCAGCTGCCGGTTGAGCTCCGGATGGCACCTGACCTTCGCTCCTTCCGACGCAGCCTGAAGACCTACTTATTTGAGCAAGCCGGCCTGGCCTGATGGGGGATGTGCTGGGGTTTTTATTGGGGATTTTTATTACGCTACTGTTTTTAGCTCGGGCTCTTATTTAATTCTTTTTTAATTTTTGTATTTTGTATTTTTATGTGCCCTGTTCACCGCCCTGAGTCCTTCGGGAGAAGGGCGGTATATAAATATAATGAGGACCCAGATTGTTGGGGGCAATTAAGCTGACTTTGTAATAATGCCGCTTGGGGGTGTGTGTGAAAGCCCTAATAAGCAGGCATATACATAGAATGAAGGCTACTGCTAAGTTTGTAAGCCGCCCTGAGTCTTCGGAGAAGGGCGGGATATAAATCGAATTAAAATAAATAAAATAAATAAATAATAAAGATAAAGATAAATAGTGTATTCCAAACTGTAAGGTTTGAACCTCCATGCTTACCTCCATAAGTTCTGAAGCTTTTTTTTTTTGCTTTCAAATCCAAAGCAATTCACAGCTTCAAAATTTACAGACAGTGAGAAATAGCTATTTTAAAATCTCAAAGGATATTTAACCATGTTTCTATCTTTAATGATCTTTATGAATGGAAATTGTAGCCCATTTTCATGGCACTTTTTGATTAAAGAAATTCTAGCCTGCATTTTTATTTCTTTACATTTGGATGTTAAAGATGAGGCAGTCACTGCCTTAGAAACTCATAAAGTCATTTCCTAGCTGGCTATAGACGATGCAATTTCCCTTCTCTCTGGCAAAAGGAATAAGAACTGTTCTTGCTTTTATGTTCTCCTTTTTATTTTCTGAGTTCTTCAACCGTGCGTGCTCTGCCATTAACATCAGCCCCTGAGCTCTCTGTGCTTGTATAAAAATGCCCAATTCCACTTCCACTAGATTCCTTTCCGGTGTTTTGGAAGAACCATCATGAACTGGAATACAACAGATGGATAACGATACCATCACAGCTATAGGCAGAGGTACACAAAATAAAATTGTAGCCTCTATAAATTGCTGCAATGGACACAAGTCTGCAGTTTGGAAAAATGTGCAGAAGGAACATAGATAACCAACATCTGCCCGTCCTACACCCAAATTCATTTCGAAATCATTTGGTCATCAAATCACTTATTCATTTGTCATTTATTTTGCTTGTCTGTTACAACACTTCTAAAAGTAGATGTGCAATTGTGCATCAAAGCTACCATTCAAAACTGCAAAGGCAGCACGAGACTGATTTTCCCTCTTCTTGCCCTCCGAATACAATGAGTACAAGTGCAAAGCATTCTAAAAGAAGCAAAAATAACCAGTCAGAGGGCTGTAATAGAGCTTCTGTAAGTTATTCCCATGTCCACTGACTCTCAATCAATCTGGGAGACGTTGGTTGATTTGTGCTTTTATCCTTTTGGTGTTCCATTCAAATACTCCATCTGTCTTTTGAGGTAGCAATCGATCCCCTTTGACAAACCATCACAAACCGCTACTGCCTCTTCTTATTTTTGTCTATAATTTCTCTTCCCCCCCCCTTGCTTCCTTCTCTTTTGTCCTGAATGTGTGTTTGCTGATTTACCAGGACGGGCTCTTAGGTTTCTGTTCTGATCAGCAGAAACAGTGCAGCAATATGGCAGCACTATCAAAGGAATCACTTTCCCAAGTGATGGAAGACACTCTATGTTGCTGTGCTAAAGGATACAGGAGCGGCGGTGGCCCCCAACTCTGTCAGTGGGGTTCATTGACTCACGCAGGGCAAAATGAAAATAAAGACAGTAGGAAATCCTATGAAAATCCCTAAGGCTCCAAAGGGGATTTTTAGCAGCTAGAATCCATTTAGAAATAAGATAAATCGGTCTAAGGTTTGTGGGATCTTCTTTTATTTCTCAAAAAATGTTGAAAACCACAATCAGGCACTGGCTGGGGTGAGAAATAAGCACATACAGTTGACCAATAAAAGACAATGTTTTAGTTCAGGGTTGAACTGTGGGCTCTTAGTGCTCTCTGAGCTTGATTTTTTTTCATCACCTAGCTAGGTAGCATCATCAAGTGCTACATGGGAAGGGTTTGCCCCATTCCCTTATAGCACTGGTGATGTTATTTAGTTGGGTAATGAAACTTCTGCAAAAGAAGCAATCAAGGTCAGAGAGCACCAAGGACCCCGCTTACAGCTGAACTCCAGAACTGATCCAGGCTTACAGTTTCCATACAAATACTGCGCATGACCTTGTTCTATGCTCGTTTTTCTTCATTTCTCCAGTCTAATTTAGCAATTGATGGCCATAAAATAACTGTAAATTACGTAGTAATAGTCAGAATGGCAGAGCAATTATGCATTGAAACATATACAGTGAAATACTGTCATCACAAGAAGTAAATGAGGCAAACATGTGATGGCCTTAAAAAAAATACACAGACAACTCCCGTATTCGTTTTGTAGCAGCTTAGATTTCCTTATTGTGCTTACTGCTTGGGATGAATGTATGTTAGAAAAGGTATTTACTATAAGCAGGTAAAATCTTGTAGTGCTTCATCCGGCAATTAATGTTGTCCTGAAGCCTTTCCTTTCTGGTAAACTTTGCTGCAGATGTCCAAAAAGGCTTTTGGTATAATGAGGCATCACTTTGAATGGCTTGTCTCTCCTCTGTGTTTTTTCAACAAAGCTGTATAAATCAGCCAAGAACAGCCTCATAAGGAAAGGGGGTGAAATGGTGAATTGCAAGGTCACTTGGGAGAGACAGAGTAAAAATGGCACTTCAGTTTGCAAACAGATTTTCTCCTTTGAAAATAGGAAATTATTTTCTAATGGTTTTTTTTTAAACCAAGGAAGTAAAATTTTCAGACATGGCAGGGAAGAGGAAATGGCTATTCATCTCATTTATGAGTGGCTTAAAGGTTTTCCATTTTTTTTCCTCTCCTGCCTAGACTTATCACAGCAGCTGGCAGCACCATCAACCTTAACTGATCTCGAAAATGCTAAACACGGTCAGGCAGACCAGGTTAGTGCTCAGAAGAGAGACTACTAGCAAATCCCAGGTCTGTAGGCTAGACTGGGAAGTTGGGGAAAAAAAAACACCTCCAGAAGGTAATAGCAAATTCCTATCTTGTTGTCAAGAAGACTCATCGGGGATCAAGGTGAATTTGAGGGATCGCTTCGTCTCTGACTTCCTACCAAGGTGCAAACCTTTTTCTTTAAGATGCATTCTGTGAATGCCCTGTGAGCATCACAGCTGTCTTGTTCCCAAGGAATTTAGGAAGGCTTGCTGGTGGAAAGTGGCAGGAAAAAAATCTTGTGTTCCCTGCTATCTGGCTAAAGGTAAAGGTTCCCCCGCACATGCGTGCTAGTCGTTTCCAACTCTAGGGGCCGGTGCTCATCTCCGTTTCAAAGCCGAAGAGCCAGTGCTTGTCCGAGGACGTCTCTGTGGTCATGTGGCTGGCATGACTAGACGCCAAAGGCGCACGGAACGCTGTTACCTTCCCACCGTAGTGGTCCCTATTTTTCTACTTGCATTTTTACGTGCTTTCGAACTGCTAGGTTGGCAGAAGCTGGGACGAGTAACAGGCGCTCACTCTGCTATGCGGCACTCGGGATTCGACCCGCCAAACTGCCGACCTTCTGATCGACAAGCTCAGCGTCCTAACCCACTGAGCCACCGTGTTCCTTTTCCTATCTGGCTATTCTTCCTCTAATGGCAATGTCTAGCCTTCCTCTATAGCAGAGATGCCCAAATGCTTCAGCTCACAGACCGCTTCATGAGTTTCAGATTGTTCATTGACACCCCACCCCCCCAAACATTCAGAATATGAAAATAGTTTAATAAATACTACTTTGATCAACAGTACTACAAATAGTAATAATAACAACAATAATAATAACATCAACCCCTTGGACACATGTAGTCCTCAAATTATGATGATTCATTTTAACAACCAAACAACAATGACAGCATTGGAAAAAAATTGACCTAGGTTCTTACACTTACAACTGCTGCAGCATCCCCTTAGTCGCATAATCAAAATTCAGGCACCTGGCAACCAGCATGTATTTAGGGCAGCTGCAGCATCCCAGGGTCCGATGACAGCCATTTGTGACCTTTCCATGGGGCTTCTGACCAGCAAAGCCAATGGGGAAAGCTGGATTCCCTCAATGACCACTTGTTCCCTTAACAACTGTGTCAAAAAAGCTCATAAAATTAGGGAAAACGTATTTAACAACTGCATTACTTAGTGACCAAAGTTACAGTCCAAATTGTAGTTGCAAGTCAAGAATGACTTGTAGTCCCATTGCCTCTTGTGTGGGGTGTGTGTCAATACTGGGTTACTTTGGGGAACTCTACATGGGAGGTCCCATGGCATTGCTTGCAAGACAATATAGGAAGGAAGGAAGGAAGGAAGGAAGGAAGGAAGGAAGGAAGGAAGGAAGGAAGGAAGGAAGGAAGGAAGGAAGGAAGTTCTAACCACGTTGCATTAGATTCAATGCATTGTATGAATTTTCACCAAGATATCTGATAAATGTTCTCTTCTCCCAATAATATTTCAGAAAGAGTTAGCATTTCACCCACCAAATAAATGACAGAATGCTTCCTTGTAGTGATGGGTGTATTCAGAGAAACATTCAAAGCAACGGTGAGAAACTAAATAGAGTATGTTTGTTCCATCAGGCAAATACATACAGATATAGACAGACAGACAGATAAATACTCATACAGACACACACACACACACACTCACACACATTTGATGCCTGGAAAAGGAAGGTATTTGCCACACAACATTAAGGTCATGTTTCCATAATTGGCTTTGTGAAATTAAATACCAGTTTTCAACACATGAGGGCACATTCACACAAAATATTTTCTATGGTTGCATCACCTTGCCGTATCATTCTAATTTCAAGATGAGTTTTGTATGTCAGGCCTAGCATACTGTTGGAACACAACATTCTCCCCAGACAATTATCCCACTAAAACCCCATTGCCACAGGGCATCATTACTCTGTTAAGAGCTGGGAAATGAAATCATGGGGCTGAAGATCCAGCTGATGGTAATCTCCAGATGCACAATGACAGATTTTGAACACACAGCAAGTTAAAGGGGTAGAGATTATCTATATGTCCACAGTACCCTAAAAGTCAAATATAAGTCTCTTGTATCATCAGATATTTATAAAAACAAAAGAGATCAAATTCATACAGAAAATTATTGATGTGAAAAATTCATTTCTATTTTCTTGCCTCAAAAAACCAAAAACAACCCCCCTTTCCATGTTTCAGACTCTCATTGCATTCACAAACATAGTGTTCCATCAGTTTCATGGGATGTCATGGCTACCTTTTATGCAACATCTATTATCATTTTGAACCTCTTCTGTTATATATAATGGATAAGTGCTTTAGGCATACAAAATGTACCCACAAAGATTTTATTTTCTTACCTTTTAAAAAACATCCACAATCACTGTCATTGATACGGTGGAACATTTCATATTTACTGCTATTACAGTGAAGAAGTGGTGACAAGGGGATTTGTATATTTACAAAATTCCTATTTATAGCATAAAATTATAAAAGCATAAAGTGTATGGGTTGGAAATACCGGTAACTATCCATCCGCTTCCATCCACTTAGACTTATATACCGTTTTACAGTACTTTACAGCCCTCTCTAAGCGGTTTACAGAGTACGCATATTGCTCCCAACAATCTGGGCCCTTATTTTACCTACCTAGGATGGAAGCCTGAGTCAACCTTGAGCCAGTAAGGATCAAATTCTTGGCAGTGAACAGAGTCAGCCTGCAATATTGCATTCTAACCACTGCACCACCACAGCTCCTGGAGGTCATGTAGTCCAACCCAGTACAGAAAGATGCTGCTATAGCTTTCCTAGCAGATGGTCATCTAGCCTCCATCAATGAAGGTCCAGCCTTCTTCAAACAGTCTGTTCTCTGTTCTCAAACAGGTAGTCCTCGACTTACAACACTTCGCTTAGTGACTGTGTGAAGTTACAATGGCACTGAAGAAAGTGCCCCCACAAAGCCACAGCCGAGCAAGACACCTGCCTGCCCGCCCGACAGCGCTCTTCCTCCTGTCTGAGGTTTTCATTGTTGTGAGCATTTCTGTTGAGGATTGGCAGTGGGGGTGGGGTGGGGTTTGGTTTTTATTCCCCCTATCAGCTGGGTGGTTGCAGCAGGTTTTGGTCCCTTCACATGACCCTGGGACACTGTGACCGTCATAAATATGAATCAGTTGCCAAGCATCTGAATGTAAATCACAAGACCCTGGAGATGCTGCAACATTCCAGCTGATTGGCGCTTCTTTAGGGCTCAGCAGAAGTGCCAGGATCAGCCCCGAGCTCCAGCTGGAGCCTGGCGCTGATCCTGGCACTTCCGCTGAGCTCTGACAGCCCCGAAGAAGCACTGATCTTGACGCTTTTGCTGAGCCCTGACAGCCCTGAGCTCCAGCCATCTCTCGCTCAGGCTTGTGCGCTGCTGCCACTGGTTCAGCTCATTCCGTCAGTGAAGGTCCAGCCCTCCTCAAACAGTCTGGTTCTCGTGTCAAAAGCAGGGATCAACTTACTTTCTGTTGCTAGAACATTGTCACTAAATGTTAGATACATCATCCCATTCCCAAACTGCATCCTTTGACAGGGAATACGCTGGAAGCTAACCACAGTAATTTTTCTAAGGCTAATTTTTAATTTCTGTGCACTATTTCCTGCAGCAGAAATAATTACTTGAAATGGGAATTCAGATAACTCTAGCTGGGTATAAATTTAATTAATGCCATTATATTTCAGAGAATATTTCAGTCATAAATATGAATAATTGAAAAAGTAATCCTGCTTGCTTGGCATCTAACTGTAAGTAGAAATTATGGCCACCTTAGCTTTTCAAACACAATCATAAAGGAGAATATAGGCAAGATGAGACGTTAAAATTGAAAAGATAACAGATAACTAATTCCCAGGAAGCCTACCTACAATTTTTTTTTAAAAGAATCATATCCACTTATGCCACATAATAAATGACTTCCTAGTTAAATTCAGCTGGAGACATACACTAATCAACTCTGTGATTCATGTGTACCATATAAATAGTTTCATAATAAAATTTCCAATAAGAGCACAAACTTCAATAAATAAGAATGATTAAATATGAGCAAGAACAAAATTCAAGCATCTCTGGCTTTCAATGGGGAATTATGGCAAATTGATATCTGCATAGGAATAGAGAGACATCATGGCTAAGAATGTTGCTTGGAGGGCTGAAATCTTCTTGTATCAAGGGAAATCGTGAGATAACCCTCAAACTTTTTCAGATTACGCAAATAAATAAGAGCCTTTAAGGATTTAAAGATTCAAATTTTTTTTTGGCAAAACGTTTAACAAAAACAAGATATAAGAAAATTTTAAAACAGATCTAGGGTACTGTTACTTTCTTCTTTTTTTTCTTTTTACTATTACCATTCTTGACAAAAGTACTTTGGCATAAACTTGAAGAAAGCTGGTCAAAGAGACCAGACCTTTGTGGCAATAGTATACTAATAGCTTAAAATAGAGATTATTTTACCAAATACTTTTTCAGATTATTGTGAGGGAAATCTAGGGCAGGGCTTTTCAACCTTTTCACCCATTGTACCACTTTTAGGATATGGCAACATCCGAGTACCACCAGTCGCCTAGCAAGGTGTCACAAACGTGATGACCAAAAAAAAAAAGGAAAAAAGTGATGAAGTACAGGTAGTCCTCGACTTACAACAGTTCACTTAATGACTCTTCGCAGTTACAATGGCACTGAAAAAAGTGCCCCCCAAGCCACAGCCAAGCAAGACACCTGCCTGCCCACCCGGCAGCGCTCTTCCTCCTGTCCGAGGTTTTCATTGTTATGAGCATTTCTGTTGAGGATTGGCAGTGGGGGTAGGGTGGGGGGGGTGTTTGGTTTTTATTCCCCTCATCTGCTGGGTAGTTGCAGCAGGTTTTCATCACTTCACATGACCCTGGGACATTGTAACCGTCATAAATATGAATCAGTTGCCAAGCATCTGAATGTAAATCACAAGACCCTGGAGATGTTGCAACATTCCAGCTGATCGGCGCTTCTGAGCTCAGTAGAAGCACCAGGATCAATGCCGAGCTCCAGCTGGAGCCTGGTGCTGATCCTGGTGCTTCCGCTGAGCCCTGACAGCCCTGCAGCTTCAGCCATCTCTCGCTCAGGCTTGTGCAGTGCTGCCACCGGTTCAGCTCATTCCCCTCCCCCAGTACAACTTTTCCAGGATGGTCAGGTACCACCTGCCAGGTGCCAATGTACCACAGGTGGTACCCTTGCCACTGGTTGAAAAGCCCTGATCTAGGGAGGGGAAAAAAATCTTGATATTTTAGATGGAGATTAAATGAAGCATTTGTTGAAATTAATTTAAATAAAGGCATAGATATAATAATGGTTTGGGATGCAAATAAAGTCTTTATTAAAAGTTATCTGATCAACATAATTCTGAATCTAAGAGGAAAATATAAAATATTTTGGATAAAATGTAAAGAAGAATAATTAAAGCACTCCCTAGGGAACACAAGCATCTCTCAATAAATTAAGATTTTACAGCAATAGTGATCTTATGTGAGTAATAAAAGAATTCGAAATAAAACTGAAGTTAGCAAAAAAACAACAACAAAGCAAATAAACCAGGGAAATGGTTGGCATCTGAATTGTAATACAAAAAGAAAAGAAAAGAAACCAATATTGAAATAGATACTATTTTACTGGATAACATGGTTATTAAAAAAACCCAGTATCATTCTAATTTGCATGAAGGACATAATATAGGTCTAGGTCAGGAGTAGGCAATCTTGGCTCTTTTATGATTCGTGGACTTGAACTCCCAGAATTCCTGAGCCAGAATTCTGGGAGTTGAAGTCCACGAGTCATAAAAGAGCCAAGGTTGCCTACCCCTGGTCTAGGTCAAATCTTCTCTGCTGCTGTCTCTGTTTTGCAGAACATCCTGACTCCAGACGTGAGGAAAGTCCCCAATCTTTTGGCCTTCTGCAAAGGTGACAAAATTTGGCTCTGTGGCCTTGTGTGGAGGGCACAGAGGACCATGACCCCATGGGCTGGCTAGTCCCTTGAGCCCCCCGCCCCCCTTAATGATCCAATGTAAAATGGCCATCTTAGGATTTTTCCCCCTTTTGATGTTTGTCATTATTCCCTAATTTTAAAAATGTTAACCCTAATTTAATTTGTAATGTTAATGTTAATGTTTATATATTGTTTTATAATTTATATTATATTGTACACCACCCAGAGCTCCTCTTTGAGGGAGATGAGTGATTTAGAAATGTAAAGGATGGATAGATAGATAGATAGATAGATAGATAGATAGATAGATAGATAGATAGATAGATAAATAAATAAATAAATAAATAAATAATCAATCCATTTACCGGTGGAACTTCGGACCGCCCCCGATCTGCGTTCATTTCGCTGGGACCTGAAAACCTGGTTTTTTGATCTATCAGGCCTGGACTGAAGGGGTTTTAGCTTTTAATATTGTTTTAATTGTTGGGCTTAATTAATTTAATCTATTTTAATTTTATACTATTTTTATATTGTATTTTATGTTGCCCTGTAAACCGCCCTGAGTCCTTCGGGAATAGGGTGGTATAAAAATTTAATTAAATAAATAAATAAATAAATTAGAGAATAGAAATTAATATATTAGAAAACAAGATTTACCAAGGATTACAGCATATCAAAGGCAAATTATGAAGGGACATATAACAATAAGAAAAATTTCAGAAACCATTAAAAAAGAGCAAACCAGGAAAGATTCCTAAACGAAATGGACTATCAAGTTTGTAATATAAGTGCCTGAGGATGAAGATGGATTCAAGCTATTCTCCAAAGCACCTAAAGTCGGGACAAGAAGCAACAGATGGAAACTAATCAAGGAGAGAAGCAACCTAGAACTAAGGAGAAACTTCCTGACAGTTAGAACAGTTAATCAGTGGAACAACCTGCCTCCAGAAGCGGTGAATGCTCCAACACTGGAAGTTTTTAAGAAGAGACTGGACAGCCATTTGCCTGAAATGGTATAGGATTTCCGGCCTAGAAGACCTCTAAGGTCCCTTCCAACTCTATCATCATCATCATCATCATCATCATCATTATTATTATTATTATTATTATTATTATTATTATTATTATTATTATTATTATTATTATTATTATTATTATTATTAGCCTATTGTCATCTCTCTTGTTTATTTTAGTTCTTGAAATGCTGAAAAGAAACATAAGGCAAGACCAGAGGATTGTGGATAGATTTTAAAAAGCGACAGATAAGTTAAGAACTTCTGTAGATGATTTGGTGTTGGTTCTAAAAGATCCAATAAAGGAGAATATTTGTAACTCAGGGTTGAAATGGTGGGTGGATATCCTTGGTGCTCTCTGAGTTTGCTTGTTTTCTTGCAGACGATTCATTACCAAACATTATCAGTGCTAGTGACTAGCTAGTGATCATTAGTGCTAGTGATGATGTTACCTAGTTTGAGTAATGAAACGTCCGCAAGAAAACAAGCAAGCTCAGAGAGCACCAAAGATCTCCCATCTGGAAGATCTTTTAAAGAGAATTTAAATGAATAATGGATAAATTAAAAGAATTTAGTGCATTAGCAAGTATTAAGATTAATAAACAAAAGACAAAGATGGTAACAAAAATATGAAAATATAGGATCAAATATCTTTATTAACTGTTTATTTATTTATTGATTTATTTATTACATTTTTATATCACCCATCTCCCCTGCAAGGTGACCCTGAGTGGCTTAATAATTGATGAATAAAGTGGGTTTTTAGATTGAGAAAAAAGTAAAATATTTGGGTATCAAAATATTGAACTACGTGCTATTTCAAAAATAATTATGTTAAGATGTGGAATGAAGTTAAAAAAGATATGTTAAGATGAATCAAAGCACTATTGTCATTGTTGGAGAAGATTTCTGTGATTAAGATGAATATTTTAACTATAATTTTATCTTTGTTTCAGACAATAACTGATTTGGCTGAAACAGGATTTTGACAAATTTAATTTTAATTTAATTTAATAATTTAATTTGTATACCGCCCTTCTCCCGAAGGACTCAGGGCGTTGAACAGGGCAATACACAATAAAAATAGAATACAAAAATTAAAAAGCCAATTAAACAATTATGCCCATAAAATTAATACATATTAAAATTAAAACTATTTAAAAACCCAACCCCATCCCATCAGACCAGGCCAGCTTGTTCAAAAAAGAAGGTTTTGAGATCGCGCCGGAAGGAGCGAAGGTCGGGGGCCATCCGGAGCTCAACCGGTAAGCGGTTCCAAAGGTCTGGCACGCCCACAGAGAACGCTCTCCCCCTGGGGGTCACCAATCGGCATTCTTTGATCGGCGGCACCCTGAGGAGGCCCTCTCTGTGGGAGCGCACTGGACGGAGGGAAGTTGACGCCAGCCGCAGGTGTTGCCGTAGGTAACAAATGATGCACCATTTAAACCAGACATGTCAAACACAAGGCCTGGGGGCCGGATCCGGCCCGCAAAGTGGTTTCATGTGGCCCTCGAAGCCATCCTGGAAACAGTGAGGGAATGGCCCCCACTGCCTTGGCCCTGGCCCAGAGACTCTCCTTCTGCCAGAGACCCTCAGATCTGTCCCACTCCTGCCCAGGATTCCATAGGCACCCTTCATGTGAACATTGTAGAGTTGGCCATGCCCACCCAGTAGGCCATACGCACTCTAGCCATGCCCACCCAGTAGGCCACACCCACCCTGGCCATACCCACCCGGCCCCTTGAGGGCAACCGCTATGCTGATGCGGCCCTCAATGAAATTGAGTTTGACACCCCTGATTTAAACAATGGCAGAAAGACATGTTTGTATGGCACGGCAAAAAACCATAAGTTAAATATAAAGAATTATGAAATGGAGAGGTATGAAGAAGATTGGGTCTACCTGATTTAAAACTGAAGATGATGGAACTCAGAGATAGCTAGACCGACTGTTTGGCTTAGAGAAAAGACAATATCTTCACTTACTGTAGAGTTGACTGGAAATTCCTTATAGACTTTTTGCTTGAAACAAAAAAATAAACTCATGATTCATGGTTTTGATAATTAGAAAAAAATCTAGACAATAGGGAAAAAAAAATTTTGTAGCCACAAAGTACAAGATAATTTTGTAATTGTATTTGCTGCAATGAAAATTAAAAGCTTCTTCCTATTTCTTTTTATCTTTTCTTTTTGCACTTTTTTCTTCTTTCTTTTTCTCTTCCCTCTTTTCTCTCTCTTTTACTTTGTATTAGTGTTTTTCTTCTTTTAAACATACACACACACACATTTCAAGCATCTGTTTCACAGCTAAAAAAATTCCTTGGTTCAGAATGCATTCACATAATTACAATCCTACTTAGCCGTACATCCCCTCACAGCCAAAGTACTCACTCATGGGATTAAAGATCTGATAATACATAGAATTTTAATCACAGTTCTGGTCAGTACATTAGTTTACAATGTTGTGTAATACCACTTACCATTCCAACAGCAGGATCAGGCCAAATTTCTTCACAGATCCGCCATATGGATTCAGCCACAGATTAAATAATAATCTCCAGCAGAGCCTTCTGTTCAGAAGTAAGTAGTCTGAAATTAGAGGAGAGTTTTTTTTAGTTGTTTTACAAGACAACACTACTCAAACTTTAGGACAGTGTTTATTTTGAGAAGTCCTTTTCAAAACAATATGTAGGGAGCTTATACTGAATTCACATTTGGGGTTTTTATTCCTTTCATAGAGGCAGGCGAACATTGTAATGTTACTTGCCCCCAAAGAGCTACAGAATGCAGAGCAGAAATAAGGAATAATAAGCCAAAGATGAAAAGCCTGAGAAAAAACATAACCAAAACAAATAAAAAAAATAGAGGGGGGCAAGGGATGACAGATGGGGCAAAAGCAAAAAGATGGGGTGGGGCTGGGTTGAAACTCTTTTTGCTATCTATATGTTTTGCTAATATTGTAGAATTAAAACTGAAATAATGCATTGGCAATGGAATTTAAGTCCGCTATAGTAGAAGGCAATGAATGACACTAAAACACAAGTTCTGTTATGTATTTATGTGTTTGGTTTAATACGTTCTCTAGTTATGAGGTAAACCTCATAACTAGAGAACGTATGCGTGCAGGCGCAGCAGTCTGACAGCTGTCAACTGTCAAACTGCAGCGACTGAGCAAGCGCGGCTAATGTTGCAGCTCCGGCTGTCTAAACCAGCCGCCGTGGATTGGACCTCGCAATCCGCGGGAAACCGGCAAGTTTCTGATTGGTCCCCAGTGTGCCAGCTGGAGTATAAATAGTGGCGCTGAAACCTGTCAAGCGCCCGGTCCCGCACTACAATAAACTGGTTGTTTCTTGAGCCTGCTGTCTCGCCTATTCCTTGCTGAAGACAAAGCAAGTTCCTCTTATGAATTTGGACCTCTTATGTTATCTGATTTTCTCTGTTTTTTTAAGTTTTTTTAATCTGACCTATATCAGAGTCTGAATCTAAATGTCTAATCAACTGATGGATTACAGCAGACTGTCCTATTTCAAGAACAAAACACATTATAATTAATTTGATTAAAACTGAATGTGAACCAATTGTTTTCTGGCTTAAATGTGTCATCAATGCATGCATTTTCTATGGAGAATTTTTAGCTATGGGAAAATCTGTAATATAGGATCCACAAACTGCTATTTGTAGACTTTAATTTATTTGATATTTGCCCCTTTGTAGTTTTTAGAATTTTTGCATGTCTTTGCGGCAGAACATTATCAGAATTTTATGTGATTTCTTCTGCTGTACAAAG
Source organism: Vipera berus (assembly GCF_964194415.1). Classification (NCBI taxonomy): domain Eukaryota; kingdom Metazoa; phylum Chordata; class Lepidosauria; order Squamata; family Viperidae; genus Vipera; species Vipera berus. The sequence continues at coordinate 156,823,878 of NC_138202.1, read as the reverse complement.
GGAGGGTAGATACTTCCCTTTATATAGCAGACACGTCTTGAAATTGGTGTGCAGTTTCTTATAATCTATGGAAGAATTTTGGTCCACTATTCCATGGAGATCTGCTTAGATTTTCTAGAATAAACCAATTTGAACCACTTTGGTATAATGGTGGTGTTGATCTACAAACTAGGAGACTGTAACAGTGAGTGACTTTCAGCTAGTCATATTGTCTCAATCCAGCCCACCTCACAGTGTTGTTGCTATGGGGAAAATAGGTGAGAATATTAGATAAAGCATGTACGTTGCCTTGAGTTGATGAAATAGGTGATAGATATATAGACAGAGAAGACAAAGATCTAACAACAGCAAAAACAACAAATAATAATTAGTAATAAGTGGAACGCCCATTTAGCTGCTGCAAGATCACACAGACTGATCACAAACAACCAAGTTGGAACAATGGGGGATTGGAATATCTGCAAGAAATACCACTTGCCTGCAAACAAGAACCGGTGGAACCACGAAACAGGCAAAGTAATAGAAAACGAAGAAGCTAAAATGTTCTGAGGCTTTAGAATTCAAAAAGACAGGCATCTGCCACATAACATGCCAGACTTAACTGTCAATAAAGACAAAAAAAGTCTTGCAAAGACATTGCAATACTTGGAGACAGCAGAACACGAGGAAAAGAACTGGAGAAAAATCACAAACTATAAAGATCTGCAAACAGAAGTGGAAGAACTGTGGCGAAAGAGAGTAGAGTGTCACTATTGCTTTTACCAACAGCATTGGCAATGAGAAAATCACCACCAATAAATTGCAAAAGGCAGTTTTACTTGGGATAGCTTACATCCAGGGATGATAATGTTAATATTATTAAACAACATCTGCCTAGCCAGGTCCTTGGGCCCAATCCAATCTAAACTTCTGGTTGACTGTGTGACCAACAGTAATAATAACTGTTCAAGAAACAACATAATATTTTTATAGGGTTTGGTTCTGGGTTCTGACTTAACCATTCCAAAATTCTGAATTTCCTCTTGGTGTTTCCTTTAAGGAGATAAAGTTGTCCAGGTCCTAAAGCAGCAAATCATCCCCAAGGCATAACATTATACCTAACAGTGGATGGGAAGTTTTTATTATGGAATCCCCTGCTTGGTTTTCCCTAGATATTATGACACCATATAGCTCCAATATATTGTCTGTGTACAGAATATTTTTCCCAAATTCTGGTGGATCATCTAGTTGCTTTCTCAGGGCAAGCTTGAGATGAACATCAATTTTCTTGATAATGATCCTTGATTTTTGCCTGGCCATTTTCTTTTGATTTCCATTTTTATCCAATGCTTTAATGGTGATATAGTTATGAACCAGTGCCAAGGCAAAAGAGGACTGCAAACTATGGCTTTCTGAACTCTGTGTGGATGGGTGAAGCTGCAGAAATTTAGAAAATGCTTTATAACTCTTTCCAGATTGAAATATGTCTATTCAATGTCAATTTAACAGAAGTGTCTGGAAATTTAGTTTGGACGGGGAATTGCTTAAAATATAGGGGAGTCAGAACACTTTGATGAAGGGTATGAAAGTTTATTGGATTTATGTACAGCAGGGCTGACTCAAATCAGCCATCTTTAATACAGTACCTAGTTACTCCTGTAATTGAATTGGTTTGGAATTGATTTTACAGACTGGCACTTTACATATTGGATGGTTTTCTGATGAATCAAATGAAACAAGGACAAAACATAGCCATCGTTTGTTCACTCAGCCTCTCTTTATTTATCAGCAAGATCCATGTGGGCTGCGATAATATTCAGGCAGAAAGAGATGCAGAAATATGCAGAATTTTTTTAAAAGGGCAAATACTATTCCATTCTGCTACCTCAGCAAATAGAAGACGCTTCATCAGCCACTGAATGCTGATGAAGCAGAATATAGTATTCTTGTTTGTCATGAAACATTGATGGAGGTATCATAGCAGTTATTTCAGCAACAACCAATGTGTGACCAAGTAACCAGCAGTTCCAGATGTTGCCCCTACACTGAATGCTATTTACCCAAGACGTTCTCCCACTCACCATGAATTCTCTGAATACAATATCACATATCAGATTTTCAGATGCCTTGAATATTAATTAGGAACCCATCTTGGTACTTTTATCTTTCCTGAAATGAACAACATAGGAATTCATCTCTGGCTACTTTCCAACCCACAGCTAAATTAAATCATTTTCTCATCGCCAACCAGGATTTTATGTCCTAACAGAATTCTCCCCTTCTGCTTGAGAGAGCTGTGCAAGTAGTGTTTGAAAATGATCGCACTGTATGCGTGAGATGCATTTAAGATTAGAGTATTAGAGTCAAATGAAAAAGAGACCATGACTACAGTTGTAAAAGACAGAAATACAGTTAACTTTAATTAAAATTTAAATCCAATAAAATGGCAATCAGGAAAAAAGAAACAACTCTTCCCTATACTCTCTCCCCCTCCCGCCCCGCTCTTCAGCTGAAGTCAAAATTCATCCTGAACAATCCCCCTTGTGCCTTCCCATCCTTAAAGAACAACACCACTTTAAATGATTGAGAAATGAAGAAAATACTGTACTGTATGTGCTGAAGGGCTTTCCAATGCTAACATTTAAAAGGAATAATTGCGGAGACGTCATTGAATTTCCTTTCCAGGAAATGGTGGTGTTTGCCCCTCTCAGGCTCAGAGGAAGGTGACAACCCTGGAACACCAGGACAGTCATATTTACAGTGCTTTTTTTTGTAAAAGAAAAAGGTGCCGGAACTCACACATGTCATACAACCCACCTTGCCTACCCTACAAGGTTCCATCCAAAAAAGGTGCCGGAACTCTGTTCTGAGAGTTCTATGAGAAAAAAGCCCTGCATATTTATGACATTTTTATGAGTTAGAAGAGTATGGAAATTGGTTATCGACCCAGAGCTCACACGTGAGAATGTCTCTCTAAAAATTAATTCAAAGTTGTTGTTGTTGTCGTCATCGTCATCATCATAGATGAAGGCTAAGATGGAAAAAAAAACAATGAATGGTTTACAATTAATGTGCTTTGTGAGAGACCTCAGGAGAAAGAGAGAGAGAACTGATTTGTGTCTAATGGACTTCAATTTTCTTTCTTTTTTTCTTTTCTTCAAAAGTAAGGTGCTGGAGAAACTAGATGAATCAATCCTATTAATGTGAGGGGAAAAATGTAAGATTCAGGTAATTCAATTGGCTTTTCTCAGTCTGTTTCTAAAGAGCAAAGAATTGTCCACACAGACCTATATGGATTTTTATTGGAATTAAAGGACAGGGCCAGGGGTTTTGGTGAGATCTATGTTGCAGCTGGTCCTTTGCAATTCCAGGTGTTTATAGAGCCTTGGCTTGCTATACAACAATTGGAGAAGTTTTCTTTCCCTAAAAGTTGATACTATTAATTGACAGTACTTTTAAAAGATGAATTCTTTAGCTGTTCCTATTTATAGCTTCTAGATGAGACAAAGGTTTAGAAGGCTATCTGGATTATATTGATTAAACACCCCCCCATGAGCTCAGTATCGTATAACATTCTTTAGGACAGGGGCCTTCAAACTTGGCCCTTTTATGACTTGTAGACTTCAACTCCCAGAATTCCTCAGCCAGGCATGCTGGTTGAGGAATTCTGGGAGTTGAAGTCCACAAGTCATAAAAGGGCCAAGTTTGAAGGCCCCTGCTTTAGGATAATAACCCAGATAGGTATATATGAGGCAATTTCCTTCATTCTGTGTTATCTCTATATTCCATCTCTTATTTGTTATCTTAACAAAATAACAGAGCTGAAAGGGACTTTGCTTAAGGACCTGTACTAAACACTGCTACGTTACTCATTTAACCTTATTTCCATATCTACAATTTTCTATTAATTAACATTATGGTAGCCTAATGGTCTTTTCTAATGTCTTTACTTCATTTCTTAAAATCTAAGCCAGGATTTCATCAACAGCCTAATGGCAAATGGTCTTTAAATCTTGCCCCACTTATAGAAATGATTTGAGGAAAGCTGAAAATTTGTATTAGACGTTTTCCAACAAAATGAAATGGTATAATATGGCTGGGTTCACACATCATACAATTTGTGGAACAATACATGATGACTTGGTACATGCATGAAGTTACACTCTGGATAATGGTTAACAAATGATAATTAAGACAAACTGTTTATTTGTTTGATACATATGCTCTCTTTTTTTCCAGGAGTGCAAGATGGAATGGAAAGCTTTTGGTCCTTCACATTTTTCTCACAACAACTTTGTGACATTGGACTAAGAAACAGTGAATAGCCTAAAGATGTTCCCTGTGTTTCTATGAATAAGGATATATTTGAGCCTGGATCATATAAAGAGTCTTTGTATCTAGTAAATTAAGGCCTATCCTTGACAGGGCACTGCAGTGGCCAGAATGGCTTTTTTGGAGGCCTACAAACAAAGTGAGAACATGACTAGTTTTTCACAGGCATGATTGGGTTCTCTGGAGTAAAAATTCTACCTTACTGGGACTTTTCTATTGAAGCCGTTTAAGACTGCTGGCTTAGAACAAATTGCAATCTATTGAACCTTTTAAACTGAATGCCTAGAGTTTTATTTCTGATTTCCAATATGCTCTAGAGTCTCCTTTAGCTAAAAAAAAAGGGAAGCCAATGAAAAAAGTGTTCATCAGAATAGGGTGCAGCAATTTTTTGTGGGTCAAGAGCTACACTTCACAATCTGGAAGGGAGAAGGGCCATAAAGTGGGTTGAGAAATTCACAGAGATAAGTTGGGTTGGATTTTGTAGTATGTGTATTTGCATCTTAATTTGTGATACACTTCCTTTCAAATTTACTCTGCAGGTTTCATGTATGTCCTTCATCAAAATGCCCTCCATTTTAAACAATCAAGGGGACCCAGCACTGCATAAGATATTGAGACCATAGGCTATTCACCCCAAATTAGCCAATTGTTAAATATTTAAGATGTGACAAGACATTTGCCATGCAATAAGCCTCACCATTTTAAAAGAAGCAGAAGTCAACAAATTATGACTGGATTCCTGCCAGCTTTTACAGCACGGTGATGAGAAGAGAGTAAGGAGATTTAAGACTATATATATAGCAGCCTTGTGCCTTCTACTATTTTTTTTTATTCTAACCACCCTCCTCAGGTTTAGGATATCCCACACTAATCTAAATTAGGCTTCCCCTTCAGTTGGATTGATCTATGATTCCAATGAACGGCAGACAGCCTAGTCAATTATTACCTATTTTAGCTGAGGTTCATGGAGATTGTAATGCAACAAGTTTAAAGGTCACTAGATAAAGAAAGGTTAGTCTAGATTTTTTTCTTTTTCTGAGCATTTGGGGAAATCAATAATTGTTTGAAAATGGTTGGCAATGTAAAATAAGAACCCAAGAATAACAAGAGCAAAATTAAGAACAGTCATTTTGGGAGACCCACAGGAGAATTCTTTGTAAAGTAAATCTTCATAATAGCTCATGATGATTCATTATGAATCTGGGTAGCAGGTTTACGTTTTAATTACCAGGCTTTAATTATCAAATTTTCTCCTCTCCTCTGTCTCTTTTTCTTTCATGACGTTTAATCATATGTTGACTGATTAACTTTGAATGAGATGGTGTAAATGAAATTGACAAATATCCAAATGTGCTTCCAAATGCAATCAGGGTCTATACCAGGGGTAGGCAACCTTGGCTCATTTATGACTCATGGACCTCAACTCCCAGAATTCCTGAGTCAGCTTTGCTGACTGAGGAATTCTGGGAGTTGAAGTCCATGAGTCATAAAAGAGCCGAGGTTGCCTACCCCTGGTCTATACCAAACCCATCAGTAATTTCCCTATTGCTAATAATAGTGTTACTTTATTCCTAAGTGAGCCTTGTAAAGAAGATCAGTTTTATAAACATTCATAATTGTCACAATATATGAGCAAAGTTATAGGGAGATAAAACTAATGGTGCATGAGAGGCCCATGTTGGCATTTCTGATCCTGTCCACTGGTTTCAGAACTAGCACAGTCACCTATAGATCTTATGGCTTATTTAGTATACATTGATGGGATCTACTTGCCTAGTCCCAAATCAAGACCAAATCTGGTGATAATGCATTTTGTTTTCATCATCTACAAAGCTATTGTTAAAAACTCTTTTTTACAATAGACCTCAGAGCAGAGATAGGAACACAGTCTTATAACGTTGTACCAGTTCTGTTCCCATACATATTTGGACAACATTGGTTCAGTATTTAAGAATATCAGCCACAATATTTGAGGCTTGTTCCTTTTTTTTTTAATCCCATTTATATCCCGCCCTTCTCCGAAGACTCAGGGCGGCTTACAATTTAAGCACAAACCAATGTGCTTAGCAATAGCCTTCATTCTATGTATATGCCTGCTTATTAGGGCTTCCCCCCCAAGCGGCATTATTACAAAGTCAGCTTATTGCCCCCAACAATCTGGGTCCTCATTTTACCTACCTCGGAAGGATGGAAGGCTGAGTCAACCTTTGCTGATCTTTCAATGTCACCTACTATAGGTGGTAGGCAGTCAACTGTCAATACCCTTCTACAAACTTTGTAAGACATGTACACCGGTTTCTATGCAAAAAAGAAACTGATGCAAAGTTAATATCAGAAATGATCTGATGTTTAGAAGAACCAGTGAAGGCTATGTCTCCTACCCATGAAATTCTGCTGTCAATCTGAACCTTCCTATTTTCATAGAACTTGAAAGAAAGATTGTACTGTGAAATTTAGTCAGTACAATTTATTAAAAAGTGGAAATTTATTATCCATGACTTGGATCAGAGATATGTTATCATACTGTGCCTCTTAGCAGGATACTCATGTTATTGCTAACACTACTTTATAACTCATCCCTATTAATAAAGTCATTATCATTGCCCACCTTTTCTTCATTTCACTTCTCGTTGGCATGTCAGTCATGTTAATAAACCTGCAAGTTAAGATAAGCTGATGCATCTAATGAAGTGGACTCTTGCTGAAAGCTCTTTGTGTCATAATAAAACTTATCTTTATGAAATGGGTTATAGGTTACAAAATATTATGCCACAATCAATTCATTAGACCATAAGTGAAAATGCTCTGAAAAGCTTGTCTGATATGTTCATTCCTGCTTCGTTCTTGCTCCAGACTTAGGCTTCTTTTATCTGTCTGTTGTCTTGGTAGCGGCTCTTCCTCCTGCCCCTTAAGGCTATTCCCTCTGCCCTCTACATCAGGGCTTTTCAACCAGTGGTACGGGTACCACCTGTAGAAACATTGGCACCTGGCAGGTGCTACGCAACCATCCTAGAAAAGTGGTAGTGGGGGAGGGGAATGAGCTGAACCAGTGGCAGCACCGCACAAGCCTGAGCAAGAGACGGCTGGAGCTGCAGGGCTGTCAGGGCTCAGTGGAAGCGCCAGGATCAGCACTTTTTCGGGACTGTCAGGGCTCAGCGGAAGCGCCAGGATCAGCGCCAGGCTCCAGCTGGAGCTCGGCGCTGATCCTGGCGCTTCTGCTGAGCCCAAAAGAAGCGCCGATCAGCTGGAATGTTGCAGCATCTCCAGGGTCTTGTGATTTACATTCAGATTTTTGGCAACTGATTTATATTTATGACGGTCACAGTGTCCCACGGTTATGTGAAGTGACCAAAACCTGCAAACACCCAGCAGAGGGGGAGGGAAATAAAAACCAAACACCCCCCCACACTTCTGCTGCTCACAACAATGAAAACCTCGGACAGCAGACTGTCAGACGATGCCATTTGGTTGAAGTGATAGGTTTTTTTTACTAAAAGAAGCTGGCTGTAGTAAAGTCAGGGTAGAACTAAATTTCCTGTGCTAAAAGGATACAAAACATTTCCCCTCATCCTAGCCTGCCCCCCCTCCCCCCGTGACCAGTTCGCCTTTAGCCAATGAAGATTCGCCTAGGTGTTTTGCGAATGCTGAGATGTTTGGGGTAAACCACATTCCTTCTCGGGGTGCATGGCCTTGAGGGCTGGCACAAACTGGTTCTGAGCTTCTTCTTTTTTTCCATCAAGCTGTCATTCTCCCGTCCCCCCCAATTTCCCATGACATACTCACACAGGATTATTGCCAATTACCCCCCCCCCTCTATGTCAGTTATCCTTTAGCTTTTGATGGCAGGATGCCAACGAGGCACCAAACTGAAGATGGCGTCCTTCTGATTCTTGAAAGTTTCAACAAAATCATTACCAAAGCCAAAAGCACATACAAAGGATACTCATAACACATACTGTAGGTAACAACAAGTATTCTGGAGTTTTCTTTTCTTTCTGTTAGGGATCAGTCTGAAGCTTCAGATTCTCCAAATGAGGGAATCTTTACCAGGCTGATCTTCAGCTTGCAGAACACAAAGTGGCTGAAAAGAGCACACCTGATAAGATGCAGGTGCAGAATGAATCAGTTGATCCAGAGCTGTTGGCTGTGCAACACACTACATGGGGCTGCCCTTGAGGACCACTCGGAGGCTTCAGCTGGTGCAGAATGCGGCCGCGCAAGTTGTGATGGGGGTTTCCCGATACTCCCATGTAACACCTCTACTCCGCGAGCAGCATTGGCTTCCGGTTGCCCTCCGGGTGAGATTCAAGGTGCTGGTGATGACCTATAAAGCCCTAAATGGCTTGGGTCCGGGATATCTGAGGGAACACCTGCTGACGGCATCAAGTTCACTTCGTCCTGTGCGCTCCCACAGGGAGGGCCTTCTCAGGGTGCTGCCGGTAAAAGATTGCTGGCAGATAACACCCAGGGGGAGGGCCTTCTCTGTGGGTGCGCCTGCCCTCTGGAACCAGCTGCCCGCGGAGCTTAGGACTGTCCCTGACCTTCGTTCATTTTGCTGGGACCTGAAGACCCGGCTCTTTGAGCTTTCTGCCCCAGGCTGAGAGTTTTAACTGGGTTTTTTTTATTTCTTCAGGGATTTAATTTAATCTTTTTAATTGTTTTTTAATTTTTGTATTGTTGTTTTAAGTACCCTATAAACCGCCCTGAGTCCTACAGGAAAGGGCGGTATATAAATTCAATAAAATTCAAATTCAAATTCAAATTGAGTTGAGCAAAGGAAATCAAGTCACCTTTATGCAATCTTTTTGATTCAGCCAATTAGGCAAGTTGGTTGGAAAGGCTCTCTCAAGGGAACTGTTGCTTGACCAGTTCCTTGTCGCCATCAATCTTGATGCTACCCATATGAAGTTCCTTGGCTTAGCTAGTTGAATTTTGTATTGGAGCTGGATCATTCTTGGATTCTTTCTGAACTTGGGGTTTGTGTCTCTGGACTATTTGGAAAAAATGCTTTTGTGTCGTCAACCCCTAAGTAGAATGTTTGCAGCTTGCACTGTGTTTATGTTATTACAGTTTAGAATTTATGACTTCAATAAATACTTTGAGTTTGTTGCTGGCTTTGTGTGCATAATTGGCAGCATACAGCAGCAACTGAAAGTGGATGATTCCTTATAATAACCCTCTCTTTCTCAAGAAATGAGATAAAAGGACAGATATAGCCTTGATAATAGACAGAGATTTGTTTTAATCTCTTTCTCTCTCATGAATTTTTGTGCTTAGCTGATTTATTCTCTGGGACACAGCCAGCCCCCATGGCCACATTTAACATTTTCAGAATAAGTTGTGACCTGTCACAAAAATTCTTCCCTTGGGAAGGTCTTGCCAGTCCCCAAATGGCAAGTGTAGTTGGTAGCGCATTTTTTTTTTAAAAAAACCCCAACGTTAAACTGGTTTATCTCTGCCATAACTCCTAGTCTCATAGGCTACTCATCATTGATATCTAGTTTTCCTTATTGTTAGGTTGACAAAAATGAACAAAAGAAAACCTGAGGTGCAGTCAGCCACTGTTTTTGTTTTCCTTGGGAAATTAAACTTGGCATTTAAAGACATATTTATCAACCAAGACTGGACTTTACAACATAGGTGATTCTTGATTATTTAAATAAATTTCAATATTTTTTAAGATTACAAGGGGTCTTAATTGGATTCAAATTGAAAGTCCAGAATGAGGCAATCAAAATACAACGTCCATACTGGCATTTGGCTGATGATACCTTGGTAAGTGGCCTGGCAGCAGGGTCAGGATTTATGGAAATATATTTTGATCCTTGTAGATGGCATATTTGCATAAATAATCATGCTTCTGATATTGGTCAGTATTATGATATACTGTGTTGGATGATTTTTTAATACTTTCCCAGGATTATTAATGATTTCTTAGATTTATATCTCCCTTTCCAGCCCCCAAATCAGAAGTCTTTAAGGTTCTGGGCATGGTATTATGACTGAAGTCCCAACCCTTTTGTAGGCGTATCTGTGTTGCACACATATTTAACAGGAACAGGCCTGGCATCACAATGCATTGCCAGAAGTCTTGCTGATTTTGATTCCCTACTGCAAATGCCCTTACTGGACTTTACAGTCTTCTGAGATAGTTGTGGACATTGAGATATTTATAATTAAACTGATAAGAGAGATTGCTGATGCTTTTCTAGAATGTATGCAGTATACATGGTGTGGTGTCTTATCATCAACATACAAGACAAATCCCAAGAAAAACTGCAAGAAAATGCATAAGCTACATGGATAGGATTATAAAAGTACTTCCTCCCCGTTCCCCTAATATTTATAGACGACACTTTAAAAAGACAGCTCAATTAAGATTTGTGTGATAGAAGTCTGACATTGTTAGAAGACAGAACAGTCAATCACCATCCAAGGTGTGAATAGCATATTCTGAGCGACAATACAGGTAGTCCTCGACTTACAACCACAATGGAGCCCAAACTTTCTGTTGTTAAGTGAGACATCTGGTAAGTGAGTTTTGCCCTATTTTATGACTTCTCTTGCCACAGTTGTTAAGTGAATCACTGCAGTTGATAAGTTAGTAACCCGGTTGTTAAATTAATCTGGCTCTCCCATTGACTTTGCTTGTCAGAAGGTCACAAAATGGGATCCCCTGATCCCAGGACACCACAGCCATCATAAATACAAACCAGTTGCCAAGCATCTGAACTTTGACCACGTGATCATGGGGATGCTGCAAGGGACTCATAACTGTGAAAAAGAGTCATGTCACATTCTCCAGTGCCATTGTAACACTGAATGGTCACTAAATGAATTTTTGTAAGTCGAGGACTACCTGCAACCAGCCTGGGATCCCACCAAGTTGCATCAAGGCAATTCAGTCACTGAAATTTGTTGCATTTATACAAGGGCAGACAACTTTTTACAGTTGGATGATTTAAGAATCCCTTGAAGGGCTTTTAAAAGTAGACATAATCTTCAAATCAAGCAGTGCAATAGGCAGAAAAAGAGTACACCTGGGGGAGGGGAAAGGTGTGCTAAGCTGATTAGCAAAGGAAACTCAGAAAGAGATGGTGCTAGACTTCCAGAGGAAAAGAGAGGAACCTGCCCCACTTTACATCGGGGGGGGGAGGCTGTGTGGAGAGAGTTTCCTCCTTTAAATTCCTGGGAGTCTACCTCTGTGAAGATCTTACCTGGAAAGTTAATACAACCCAGGTGGCCAGAAAGGCCCAACAGAGACTCCACTTTCTCAGGGTCTTGCGGAAGAACAGGGTAGAACAATGGCTAATGACCCTCTTTTACCGGTCTACTACAGAGAGCGTCCTCTCGCACTGTATTGTGGTTTGGTATGCTGGCCTGACAGCCGCGGATAGGAAAGTATTACAGAGGGTGGTGAGCACAGCGCAAAACATTGTGGGTTGTCCCCTGACACCACTGGATGACATCGCCAGGGCTCGCTGCCTTGGAAGAGTGAGGAAAATTCTCAGGGACAACTCACACCCTGGTCGGTATCTCTTTACTCTCCTACCATCAGGTAGGAGATATAGGAGTATAGCCAGTTGTACCAACAGGCTGAAGAACAGTTTTTATCCATGGGCTGTTAGGCTCTTATAATTTTATGTGTGATTGACTTGCGAGGCTGGTGTGTTGTGCAATTAGCTCACATGGTGTAACAAGATGGAGGGTTTGTTGTCACTGTGAGTTGTGGGGGATGGCACGAAGGGAGGCTCAGCCAATCTCAATGTACACATGGTTGTACTTTGACAATAAAGGTTCATTAAATTAAAAGAGGAGGCCCAGCAAGTAGCCATCTTGTGCAAGAATCAGGACAGAGAGTGTCACCCTCAGTGAAAGCAAAGTGCTAAGGAAGCATCTGATGTAATCCTTCTTCCTCTCCTGGATGAGGGAGTGAAAAATGCTTCAGTTGCCATAACTGAAACCCATTCAGCTTTATTGATTTTCAGCGTCTCCCATGATGCTTTGCTCAAAGGTCTGAATTGGGAGAGGTACATGATAGATGAAGTGTACGATCTGTGCACATAGTTTTTCTGCATACCATTAATTATTTTAGGTGAAAGATTAGTGGCCTGCGACTAAGTGCTTACTCATTTCACATCCTATACAAATTACCTAAACCATTCTATGGATTATGATGAATTTTGCAGTAGAACAGCAAGATTTTTTACTTTTTTCTTTAAAAAAAAAAGGCTGTTCATTTGAGTCTCCAAACCTTCTTTCTTTCCATTCAATCTTATGTCGTTGTAAGTTTTTTTCTCCATTAGTTTTCCTGCCTTGAAATCAATGATCCGCTAACCAGGAACGTACAGGAAGAAAGCCTCGAAATATTACTATTGGAATATGTTTTAACTGATTAGTCTTACTGCCTTGAAGTGAAAATATTGATCCACCTGACCTTTTAAAATCCTTACGTCTTGCAGGGGTCACCTTTGGGGCGACTGCAGTGGTGGGCGTAAAGAAAAAGGAGGAAATAAGGAATATTTGTATGGGTTCTTTAAAGCAGAATACCTTTAGCCTTTTCCCTCAGGACAAAGGAAGTATAAAGAACAGCTTCTGCATATTTCATAGCCCTTACAATCATGACTCAAACAAAACTGATTGGCTTGGGATACAAGTAGTCTGTTGTGATTTAGGGTCAGCCTGTGGGTTCGGCAGTTGGGTCGGACAACTCAGAGGAGGAGGGGGGTGTTGAAGAGCTTGCTGAGGGGGTTGGAGAGCTTGCTGATGAGAGCCCTCAGCCAGGCCCCTCCCACCTGGTCACGACGGAGACCCAGCTGTGTGAGCCTGACAGCATGGATGAAGATGACCCACAGCTGGCCCTGTTCAAGGACGCCTGACGCAGGAGGCAGTCAATCAGGAGTAAACAGAGGAAGGCAATGGGGCACCTCGGAAGGAGGCAGAGAGAAGCCACGCCCTGAACTGTATAAAAGGGGAATGCGTGGGAGGGCTGGTTTGCTGAAGGCAACCGCTTGAATAGTTCCTGTTTCATAGCTCCTGTTTCATGGTTGGTGTCTTGTTTTGCTCTGTTTTATGTTAATAAATTTGGCAGGCTTAATTCCAGCCTCTTGCTGTTTGTAAAGGGGTTGTCCCTGCCTTTTCTGCAGGGCCGGTAGCAGGCTGGTACAGAACATAGTCTTCAATTCATTTAGTGAATGTTTGAAATTATAACAGCAACTCACGAAAAGGTGAACTATGACCGTTTTTCACACTTCTACTGTTGCAGCACCCCCATGGTCACGTGATCAAAATTTGAATGTTTGGCAACTGCCATTTATTTATGGTGGTTGCAGTATCCCAAGGGTCAGGGGATCAGTTTTTGCAACTCTCTGGCAAGCAAGTCCAGGAGGAAGCCAGATTCACTTAACAACAGTGTTACTAACCTAACAACTGCAACGATTCACTTAACAACTGTGGCAGGAAAGGTTGTAAAATGGGGCAAAGCTCACTTAACCAACCGTCTTGCTTAGCAATGGAAATTTTGGGCTCAACTGTAGTCATAAGCCAAGGACTATCTTTACTTGGAAAAAAAAAATTCCCTCCAAAGTTTTATCGGTTTATCAAAATATGAAATACAAAGAGAAATTTAAAAAAGCAATAGAAAAGTAGGAGGAAAGGGGAAAAATATAGTGTAAAGAGGGAAAGGGAAAGAAAAAGGCCCCAACTTCCGACTCTCTTTAAACACACATTTTACGAAGAACAGGAACAAAGAGGAAATGGAGGACTCCAACTTTTCAGTACTCTAGTGATGAATGAGAAGTTTAGAGCTGCATTCTACAAACGCACCCTCAGAGATCAACTCCCGTAATCGCTAGTGGTCGAAAAGAAAGCTCCCCCACTTTGGAAAAAAGACATAAAATTAGTTGTAGAAAATAGCAGAAGGAAGATGGAAGTGAAAGGAAGGAGTCTGTTGTTTTTCAGAGGAATTTTTCTTTTGGAAGCCAGTCTTTCTCTGCTATGTAGATTCCTCTGCTTATACAAAAGAACTTAAAAGGTGCAGAGACAAAAGAGATGACAGACTTTGGGGAAAGTAATTGTTTACTCACATTAAATCCTTCCCCTCCCATCTACCTACACGAAGTGTTTGTTGTTGTCATCGTCATCATCATCATCATCATCATCATCATCATCATCATCATCGTCGTCATCGTCATCTGAGCTATGTATGGGTTTACACTTAGATTTAAGCCACAGCATCATTGTGACTCTTCTGGAGTTGGCTTCTGCTGACACAAAACTAAATGCATGACTTGAAGCATCATTTCGTAGAAGACAATGATGATGCAGTTTTAATGTTCTAAACAAGGAAATGAACATTTGAAGCCTTGCAGTCATTGGTGGGGGGGGGGGAGGGAGAGAATGAGAACTAAGTGTTATATTTGCCACCTAATGTAATAACAGGAGGGAAGGAAGGAAAGAAGGCACTTCAGCCTATTTGCATAAAGATCATCTTCCTTACTCTCTATACTGATGATTTTCCTACCCACTTCCCTCAGGCTAGATATCTGCCCTGAAACATTCCTTCACCATATTATTTTCCTGCTCATTCGAGGGCAAGGAAAGTTTCTGATCAGCATAAATGAAATTGGGAGACTTCCAACGAACACATCAAGGACTGAAACTTTTGCCTATATCTATACTTTGAATAAGGGATGCGGTGGCTCAGTGGGTTAGGACGCTGAGCTTGTCGATCAGAAGGTCGGCAGTTTGGCGGGTCGAATCCCGAGTGCCACGTAACAGAGTGAGCGCCTGTTACTCATCCCAGCTTCTGCCAACCTAGCAGTTCGAAAGCACGTAAAAATGCAAGTAGAAAAATAGGGACCACTACGGTGGGAAGGTAACAGCGTTCCGTGCGCCTTTGGCGTCTAGTCATGCCAGCCACATGACCACGGAGACGTCCTCGCACAAGTGCTGGCTCTTCGGCTTTGAAACGGAGATGAGCACTGACCCCTAGAGTCGGAAACGACTAGCACGCATGTGCGGGGGAACCTTTACCTTTTTATACTTTGAATAATGTTTTAGCAAAAGGAAGCATGGTCAAAAGCACAGCCCAAAAGCAAGGTGTTTGGGCAGAAGAGCAATAGAGAATTCCAGGGCTCCAGGTTAGGATTGGAAGTTAAAAAAAAAAAAGTATGGGAGGAAAAGGAAATAGCAAGTCGCTTCCATGGCTGCCAAGACTATTGTCTAGTTGTGCCTCTGTGATCCCCAGAAATGGAGCTTGATTTGAGGGCATCTTTACATTTTGTTTAGGAGGACTCCAATTTTATTCACCTTGGGCAGCCTTTTGATGATTCGTTCCTAACTGGACTGTTTCAACAGTTGTTTTCTTCAGCACAAATGGCCCCAAGAAGTTGTAGATCTTCCCTGTTGTGCTTAATGAGGGTAATACTATTCTCTCTGCCTTCTCATTTTGTGCCTCTTCGTCCTTGTAACTTTTAATCTCTTTTTAAAACTGCTTTGTAGTGACTCCCCAGGATGCTTCCCCAGATACTTCTCCAGATGTCAGCTTGGAGGAAGATGAACAAGTTCCTGGCATGTTTGGAGGGGAGTTGGTCAATGTCTCCAAGTAGCTGGCTGAGAGTGATTTGGCTAAAGCACAGCTGCAGCGGGACAGCCCTAAGGTGGGGAAAGCATGCAGCTGCAACCAGTTAGCTATGAGGAAGAAGAACTACCTTCTGCACCTGATCCAAGAACATACAGGGCAGAGAAAAGACAGGAGCAGAGGAGGTCAGCCAGATTACTCATGAGGAGAAAACCTCGCCCTTCTTGATGGGCTGCACCAGAAGCTGGCTATTTAGCACAGCAGACAGATGGAAGAAATGCTGGAAACATGTTCATTTCCTAGTTATGTGTTTTCTGGTTGTTGTGATTCCTGCCTTGCTTTGGATTGGCACCGTGCCTTGACTTGGACTTATTTTGATTGAGAAACTTTCAAGTGCCTTGTGGACTCATTGGCCATTGCTCTGTGGACTAGCATTGATCTATTTGTGGCTGGACTTCATTGGGACAGTTCTGAGATTTTGGTGAAGGGAATTACTGGGGAATATTAATAAACCCACTAAGCCACAGTTCTCTCTCTCTCTCTCTCTCTCTCTCTCTCTGTGTGTGTGTGTGTGTGAGAGAGAGAGAGAGAGAAAGAGAGAGAGAGAGAGAGAGAGAGAGAGAGAGAGAGAGAGAGAGAGAGAGAGAGAGAGAGAGAACGCAGGACAGCGTTCTCAGTGACCAGTACTGAATATACATTAAATAAGAGCTTATCATATTTTACAGTGTCATAAACATTTTCTTGAATGTCTGCCCGCAATTGCAGCTCTTTTAAATATACCTATTTCCATTTTTCAGATATTGCCTGCATGGAGTGAATTAAGAGGCAATTTTTGCCTCAAGTTAAATCATTCTATTTTTGCTTTATCATTTCTACAGGCAATCTGTATTGGCTCCATATCTCTTTATTTTGTAGCTAGTTTCAATTCCCAACTAAAATGCAATTTGCAGCTCTGGCAGACTTCAAACTAAGGACAAAAGAGATGGGTAGAAATAACTTTGTGATCTTTTAAGTATGTTTTTTGTTTCATGATTGTAGAGAAAAACAGCTTTTATCCCAAAGACATCTCAGCTGGCCATTTTACACCAGTTCTTAAATCCCTCCTAAGTCCAAATCCATGAGCCATTTTGTGGCAATCTGTTATCACACTGAGGGCTCTTTGAAAATCCAAACTAATTTACTGATGCAACTGCAACACTTAGCCTGTTATTGAGTTTTTAATTAATAAATCATAATTCCAGAGTTGCACTAAAGGAGAATAAACTGTATGATTAAAAAGATAGTACCTTAAATGTTAATTAAAGGATATTCCAAAACCCAATCAAAAAGTATATGGGTATTTTTTTTCTTGGAGTCAAAGGGCATGGATGATTCAATATATCTTACATATTTGAGAAAGAAACTCAGCAACACATTTACAGAAGAAAGCAGACTGATTCATGTTTTTCTCCCAAATGTTCTGATAGAATCTAATATATTTATCTGACACGACATATTGTATTGGAAAGGAAGGCATGCAGCATTTTTATCTGTAATGAACTGAGAAGGTTCATAAATTTTGTAGTATTGTTCTTGCGAGTTATATTCTTGGCAAATAAAATGTATTTCTATAGTACAATACCTTTATCCTTTACTGTATTTCAGATCAGGCACTCATTGTGCCAAAGATGAAAAGCAACAAGTAATGGAGCTACAATTAACTTTATAGAAGAATAATTAAGTTAATTTCATTGCATCTTTACTCAATTCATCTTTACTCAACATATTTCCTTTCTGTAAATGACATTTCCATATAGTGGCAGAAGAAAGAAAATATGTCTAGTTAAAAAGTAGGCATAACATAATGTTGGAGGCTTTCCATTAGTGGATGAAGAACTAGTGGCTCTAGACATCGTTGAAATATATTGTCAGTGCCACTTACTATTGTTCAGATGGCTGAGACTGGAGTTTAGCAATTGGTACTCCATTCTATATTGGTGGATACAAGTTAGTTCACAGAAATAAAATCTAGGGGCTTTTCATATCAAAGTGATGAAAAGGCAAAGGCCCTACTATCTCCCTGTTTACTAGCCCCACAAGTAGATATTTCCAGTCTTTGGAAAAAGTCTATCTGGACTTCTGGCTTTGATGTCGCAGTGAGACGGATGGAGGAAAGCAGGGCTCTGCCTCCCACGCCCATTTTTTTTACTGCTGGGCCCCCAAAAAGGGCCTGAAGTCACCCTGGAGAGGTGACAGACCAAGAGGAGACCCTTGTAGATCACAGAGGGATGGCAGTCAACCCGCTTGATATAAGGAAGCCCTCAGGACCAACAGGAGAAAGATTGGCTGCACTTGTGCAGCCAGCCAGAAGCTGCTGAAAAAGGAGTAAATTTTAGATGGTTGATTCCAGAAGGGATTTTAATTAATTGGGACATGAAAAGATACAGATTGGATACTGTATTCAAGGCAATAGAATTTTATGAGAGATACAAATCATTCCTGGAAGGGGAAAGTCCAGAATTTTGTGCAGAAAAAGAAACAAGCAGGAAGAGGCAGCAATAGAAGGAGCAGCCAACCCAAGGGAAGAGGAAGAAACAGAAAACACAAATACAGAAGAAGGGGCAAAAGCAAGAGAACAGTGACAGATAAAAACAATTAAAAGAATAAAACCTAAATTTATCTGAAGGAGATGGAGAAGGAAAATGGGATTTTCTCAATGAATATAAATGGATTGAACTCCCCTACAAAAAGATTTTTTTTTACATGACTACAAAAATTAAAAATGGATATAATTTGCCTCCAAGAAACACATATTAAGAGACAACTCTATAAACTCTTGGAACAACTGAAAATTGGGAAACTCCATTTCACAATAGAACAAAAAAAAGAGGAATAGCTTTATATATTAAAGAAATAATGGGCTTCCGATTTGCGCGTGCGGCACTTGCGGACATGCAGGAAGAGCTCTCTCCCTGCCATCTGATCCTTCTTCCTTGGACGACCCTGAAAAGGGTCCAAAGTCGCCCTAGAGGGGCAACCACTGCAAGGAGGCCCTCCCTGTGATTGCAGAAGGTGATCATTAAGCAGTTCCGTGCCGAAAGCCCAAAGCACCATGTAGCACAATTAAGCAATCTGGAGGACCTGGGTGAGACTTTACCTTTCTTATTCCCCTAACTACCTTCCTGTGGGACTTTTCCAAAAATTTCCTCCCCCTATTTTGAGAGACTGGCGACTGCATACTTAGGGAATAAATTTTAAAGCCTTAAAGCCTTAAAAGAAATCAAATGGCTAAGCAAAGAAATTAAGCAATCTTATTTGTACTTACTAAAAAGCTTCTATTTTTGTGGGGACCTACCACCCTATTTCCTGCTTAAGTGGTGAATTAAGGAAAAAAATAGACTAATTGTACAAAAGCTTTCTATTAATCTGGAAAAAGACTTTACATCTTATTCTATATGCTATTGATGACATCTTGTGGGGAAACGTGGTACAGCAAGTAAACTTTTTTTTATTGTGAGAGCTGACTGAATAACAGAGCTGTCCTTGACATTATTTTCAAAGATAAGAAAAGAATTGGGAACACCTGGCACTGAAAACAATCTTTAGGAAAACTGGAGGTGGACAATTAATGACTCTTATTAAAACAGCCTCCATGAAAGACTCATCTGCAAACATCAATGAAATGGAAGAATATATCCCACCACTTAATTACAAACTGATTCTTGATATACTCTTGGCAATGACTGAGCAAATTAAAGCCAAACTGCAAGATAAGTCTGACAGTTTAAAGCTACCAAATCAAACCTTGACCCTAAATGATGAATTGACAATCCAAAAACAAACAGAAGAAGTGGAAACTAACACTAAGATTGGAGACTTTAAAGAACAACAAACACAATTTACAGAGAACTTTGAAACCCAAACCTCGATCTCAACTATAAAACCTAGAACCCAAAAAACAACAGTACCCGAAGAAAGCAACATTAAGAGGGAAGATATTAAAGGCCTTCAAATACAGTACGTTGAGGACCCAGCAATTGATAACCATAATATCACTTACTACTTTTAACCTAAGCCAGATGGATTTGGAAGAAGAAAAAGACCAGACTGAACTAATGACAATTACATTACACCAAACACTGAAAATTGAGCTATTAAAGCAACCCTTCAATGACTACAAAGAGGACACCTTCTTTGCAAAACTGACATTTGGATGGTCTCCCTGGATTTAAACAATGTGTGTAGGAAGAAAGGGAGACACATCTGAGAATCTAAAGGCACCAATATGGAAGCCTGATTGGCACAAAAAGAAGGCGAGAGTTAGATTTTAAAAATTAGACTTGTCTCTTTCTTGGGATTTGTAAGAATAGAGCTTAACAAATTTCTTTTAACAGGCTAAGGGGAATCCTTAAAAAATATAAACTGATTTTATATTTAGGTTTTAGATTAAGAGAAAACAGAATTAAGCTATTAGAACATAACTCTGAACTATATTATAGAATTTGGAATGATATAATAAAAGACATTATTTTAATAATTGATGAACTATTAAGATGACATATAGAATATATTTGTTGTAATGATATAGATAGAAATTGACTTTATATTTAACTTTTAGGTGTTTAAGGGAAAGGAAAGTGGGCTATTAGAATTGATTTATATTATATAATTTGTAAGGATATAATAAAAGATATCTTTCTAATAATTGGTGAATTATTTAGATGATAAATAGAATTTACTTATAAAAATAAGAATGCATTGAAATGAATAATGTAAGTTCTGTAGACAGGATAAATACTTTTTATTGGGTCCAAGAGCTTCTCGAGGATATACATGGCAACTAAATTTTTAACCTGGAATGTTAATGGACTAAACTCACCGCAGAAGAGGAAGAAAGTTTTTCAATATTTAAAACAATTTAAGATAGATGTTATATGCCTGCAAGAAACGCATATTAGAGTTTTGGATCAAAAGTATTTATTGAACTCGAGGCTGGGTACGCAATTTGTTGCTTCTGCAGAGAATAAGAAAAATGGAGTGGTTGTTTATGTTAAAAGTGCCTTAACAGCGGACCTAATTGAAGCAGATAAGCATGGAAGATATGTTATGATCGAGCTGTTGTTTGAAGGTAAAAAGACGCTTTTAGTTGGATTATATGCTCCAAATCAACAACAAGCTGACTTTTTTAGCTTACTTCATACAAAGCTTACCCAGTTGGATTATAAATCCTTTATTTTTATGGGGGACTGGAATGGAGTTATGGATGTACAGTTGGATAAGGCTGGAGCCTTTAAACGCATTCCAAGTCACGCTAAACTGCCTAAATCTTTTTTTGAAATGAAGGATGACCTGGAATTGCGAGATATTTGGCGTGAGAGACATTTGCGGGAGAAGGATTATACATTTTATTCTGATAGACACCAATCTTTTTCGAGGATTGATTTTATTTTGTTGACTAATGATCTTCTTTTGAGAACTAAAAAGGTGAAAATCTGCGCAAGAATTATCTCTGATCACAGTCCAGTGTGGTTGGAGATTGATAAGGAAAGAGGAGATAGACGCTCATGGCGCGTAAATGAGAATTTGTTTAGAAATCAGAGAAATGTGGAAGAATGCAAACAGCGGATGAAGGATTTTTTTGAGATGAATATGAATAAGGGTACCTCTATGGATATGGTTTGGGATGCTAGCAAGGCCTATATGAGAGGGGTGTTGATATATATGAATAATAGACATAGACGTGCAGTGGAAACTAGAAGGAAAGAACTGGAGAATGAAATAAAGGAAAAAGAAAAGGCTTTGATTTTGAACCCAGAGGAGGTGAAGATCAAGGAGGCTATTAGACTGTTACGAGGACAATTTGATAAATTAATGGCTGATCAAGTGGCGACCAATCTGCGGTTTGCTAGGCATAATACTTTTTGCAATGCTAATAAGCCAGGCAGATGGTTGGCTTATAGACTGAGGAAAAAACAAAGGGCATCTAATATAGATAAGATTGAGCATAAAGGAAGGGTTGTGTATCAACAGAATCTTATTAAGGATGCCTTTGTGGATTTTTATTCGAAATTATATACTAAAGAGGACATTAATGCAAAAGATATTGATACGTATTTGGAGAAGGCTAGCATCCCGGTTCTTACGCAAGTGCAAAAAGAGGGGATTAACCAACTGATTACAGAAGAAGAAATTTTTACAGCTATTAAGGAACTGAAGGTGGATAAAGCACCAGGTACTGATGGCTTGACTGCGGCCTATTATAAAAACTTACAATTAGAGATGATAAAACCGTTAAAGGAACTGTTCCAGACAATCCAGAGGGGGGGAAAGGTGCCCCCGTCTTGGAGAACAGCTTTTATCTCTTTGATTCCGAAGGAAGACCAGGATGCTACTTTAGTTAAAAATTACAGACCGATATCGCTTTTAAATACAGATTATAAGATATTTGCTAAGGTTTTGGCTAATAGACTGATGAGGGTTCTGCAACAGGTGATTCATGGGGACCAAACGGGGTTTATTAGTGGAAGACAAATGAAAACTAATGTGAGACATATAGTTGATGTGTTAGAGTTTTTGGAAAGGCACAACCAGATCTCTGCTGCGCTAATCTTTTTAGATGATGAAAAGGCTTTTGATCAATTGAACTGGCAATTTTTGTTGAAAGTTTTAGACAAAATGGATTTTGGGGAAAATTTTTTACAACCGATTAGGGCACTATACCAAAAACAAACTGCCCGAATTATAGTTAACAATAGTTTGACAACAGTATGTAATATTGAGAAGGGCACAAGGCAAGGCTGTCCGCTATCGCACTTGTTATTTATATTAACATTAGAGATATTATTGGTTAAGATTCGGAATTCGGAAAAAATTAAGGGGATACAAGTTGGAGATCAGGATTACAGATTGAGAGCATTTGCAGATGATCTGGTTGTTACAGTGACCCAGCCAGAGAACTCTGTTGTGGACCTGATGGAGATAATAACACAATATGGGAAGGTTTCTGGATTTAAAGTAAATATACAGAAAACTAAAATTTTGGCTAGAAATATGACAGTTTCGCAGAAGGCTCTCCTAGAAGGATTAACTGGGTTTGAGATTGTTAAAAGGGTTAAATATTTGGGGGTGATTTTGTCGCCCTCTAATACAAAGCTATATAAAAATAATTATGAAAAGTTATGGGGGAAAATTCAAAAAGAACTGGAGAGTTGGGAAAAATTGCAATTGTCTTTGTTGGGACGGATTGCAGCAGTGAAAATGAATGTCCTGCCCAAATTTTTATTCTTATTTCAAATGATACCGATTCTTAAGAAAGACTCTAACTTGGAGGAATGGCAGCGTGGTATCAATAAATTTGTGTGGGCAGGGAAAAAGCCACGAGTTAAACTTAAGATTATGCAGGATACTCGTGAGAGAGGTGGCCTTAAAATGCCTAATTTTAAATTATATTATGAAGCTGCTGCACTAGTAGGAATAAGTGATTGGATTAATTTGACACAATCGAGGTTATTAAATCTTGAGGGCCATGATCTGTTGTTTGGCTGGCATGCATATTTGGTGTATGATAAGAAGGTAGATACTGTGTTTAGGATGCATATTTTAAGACAGGCATTGCTGAGAGTTTGGAAGAAGTATAGACATAAGTTAAGCAGCAAGATACCATTGTGGGCAATCCCAAAACACGCAATAGAAAATATACATGCTGGTTTCAAACATGATGAGACTACTTACAAGGAAATTTTAAGTTTGGAAAGGAATATTTGGTGCTTGAAATCATATAGTTTCTTGCGAGAAGAGAAGGTTGTTCAGACTTGGTTTCAATATATTCAGTTACAGGCCAGGTGGAAAGAAGACCAAAAAAATGGATTTGCAACGACTGATGAAAATTTGATAAAGCAAATTAGAAATCAAGGACCAGCACATATTAAACGGATATATCTTGCATTGATAGAGATCGATTCAGAAACAGAGCTTGTTAAGGATTGTATGATAAAATGGGCCCAAAACATTCAGGAAGTTATTACAATGGACACGTGGGAAAAGATCTGGGTGAGGAATGTAAAATTCACTCAAGCTCAAAGTTTAAGAGAGAACTTTTACAAAATGTTTTATAGATGGCATCTAGATCCTAAAAAGCTTGCAAGTATGTATCCGAATTATCAGCCTAAATGTTGGAGGTGTGGTGATGAAGAGGCAACATATTTTCACATATGGTGGACATGTAAAAAGGTCAAGGCTTTTTGGATAAAAGTCTGGTGGAATATGCAGAAGATTTTTAAACGGAGGATAAAGTTTTGTCCGCAATTTTTTTTGTTGGGAATAATTGTTGACGCTACAGTTGTGGACTCTAAGTTGATGTTGAATTTAGTTACGGCAGCAAGACTTTTGATAGGTCAATATTGGAAGAAAGAGGAACTGCCGACTATACAAGAGTGGATTTTAAAGGTCTCCGACTTGGCAGAGATGGCGAAGATTTCGGCCTATTTGAAAGATTACTCGCAAGAACATTATATTATGGAATGGAGAAAATGGATTGAGTTTATCCAGAATAAGTATAGGGTCAAGAAGTTTTATCTAGCATTTGAATAAGTCTTCTTTCGTTTTCTTTTTTCTTTTTTTATTTTGTCTTCTATATATATTTAATAATGCTAAGTTTTGTTTGATCCTATATAAGTTAGAGAGTGAGGGATTTTAGAATTTATAGTTGTTAGTATATGGTTGTTTATGATTGCTTTTTTATATATATATACCTTGTATTTAGCTCTGGGAAGTCCGGGGGGGGGGGAGGGGGGTTAGGGGGAGGTGGGGGGGGAGGAGGGAGGGGGGGAGGGGGGGGAAGGGGGGAGGTAGGGAGGGGAGGAGGGAGGGGGAAGGGGGTTTTTTAAAGGAAAACTGTATTTTTAAAACTTTTCAATTTAAAAAAAAAAAAAAAGAAAAAATACTTTTTATTGAAATAGGGAAATGTGGGTTACCCGAAAATTAAGCTTTCTTTCTTTCTTTCTTTCTTTCTTTCTTTCTTTCTTTCTTTCTTTCTTTCTTTCTTCTTTTTATATATCATAGGCTATTCCAGGATATTCTAGTGCAATTAAGTAAAAATTAAAACCAAGATATGGATATATATAAGTAAAAATATATTGAAAATTCTTCTAATTAATTATGTCACAATTAGAAATGTATTAATTTGCTTAATTTGATTATGTCAAAACTAAGCGAATCGGAGAGGGAATCTTTGTTGACGCAACTTGAGCTATTTACAAATAATTTGTTATTTGCAATTGTTTACTTTTGTACCCAACCACCGTATTGCTTCACAAATATCTGAATGTAAAATTAAAAAATTAATAAAACTTATACAAAAAAAGAAAGAAAATAAATAATGAATCCTAAATAAATCTATGCAGATGAAGAGGGAAGAATATTAATGGTGGAAATAAATAAAAATAAATAAATAAATCAAAAACATATACTGATGGTAGCTATATATGCACCAAATAACAAACAAGAAGAATTTTACCAAAAATTACATTAAAAAATAGTGGAATTGTAATATCAAAATATTTGCTTACTGGGAGACTTTAATGAAATCATAGATGGGATGCTGGATTACAGAAGCAGTAAAATAGGGAAAAAAGGAAGGAACATACTACCTAAAACTTTCTTTAAAATGGCAGAAGAAATCTGTATACAGGATATATGGAGAGAGAAAAACCCAAAAAACCCCACAATATACGTTTACTCAAACCGATATAAATCATGGTCCAGAATTGATATGATATGAATATCTCCTGAATTAAGTACGATTATACAAGAGATTGAGATAGAAACCAATATATGGGCAAACCTCAATCCGATAAAGATGACCTGGAGAGGAGCTAAGAAAAAATTAAGATGCTCTCTGAACCAATCTTTATTGAAAGAGAAAGAATTTATACAAATAGCAGCAAAGGAAATGGAATTTGTCTTTAAAATAAACAAAAAAGAAGAGACAATGCTTCAAAATGTGTGGGATACGGCTAAAGCATACTTTAGAGGGTTAGCTATAATTTACATGGCGAAAAAGAACAAAGAAAAAAAGCAACAAGAAACAAAGTTAAAGGAGGAATTTATGAAATTAGAATTAGAATTACAAAGAGATACACAAAAGAAAACACTTTTTTAAAAATGGAAATAATAAAACATAAATTAAACTTGCTGAGGCAGAAAAAATGGCCCAACAAATTAAAAGGGCAAAATAAAATTTCTTTGAAAATGCTAACAAACCGGGTAGGTGGTTAGCATACAAACTGAAAAAAGAAAGAGAGAAAAAAATTGATAAATAAACTGCAAGACTCAAAAGGCAATTTACAGTTCCAAAATGACATAATTTTTAAAAATAACCAAAGACTTTTATGAGACACTTTATGATACAGAAAAAACTTCTCAAGAAAAAAAATAAAGCAATATATATAAAAGCTGAGTTACCAAAAAATCCATAGAACATACAAAACATGCTAAATGAAAACAATATTAATGATGGAGGTAATAGAAGCTATAAAAAGGCAAAAAAATGATAAGACTCTGGGGGGAAGGTACTTAGCAGCTTGTTTAGGTGAAAAGAAGAAGATTAAGGTATAAGAGAGGAATCTTACCCCCATCTCTTCCACGCTGCTTTAATGTTGCCTGATGGTAAGTTTGACTTTAGCTGTCTGGAGCCTAGTAACTGGCCATATTACTATGGCCAGTCTTTCGTCTGCCAGTACGAAGGGAATGCAGGCACTAATGGGGGGGGGGTTGCAGCTCCCCCGTGTTTCTGCAAAAGCCCCTTCTATCTGGTCGCCCCTCCAAGGCGGCTCTTCGACCCTTTTAGGACCCCCCAGCAATGCAAAACTGGACATGGAAGATGAGAGCTGTCCTCCTGACGTCTATGTCGGCTGACTTGGCAAACCGGAAGCCTTTACCAAAACTACTCTTTTTATTTCAAACAATACCTATAAAATTGGGATTTTTTTGATGAATTAAATACATTGATTTTGAAATATATTTGGCAAGGAAAAAAAGCTAGAATTAGATTAAAAATGATACAAGAAGCGAAACAAAAAGGGGGATTTGGCCTGCTAGATTGGACTTTATATTATCAAGCATCTGTATTAACTTGGTTAAAAAATGGATAACTCTTAGAGATAAAATATTACTATACCTAGAGGGGCATGACCTACAACTCGGATGGCATGCCTTCTTATGGTATGGGAAGAATAAAATACATAGATACTTTCAAAACCACTACATAAGAAATGCACTTCTTCCAGAATGGGAAAAAGTAAAAGCAAAAATCTACATGAAAATACCTGGATGTCTTTCAACAATGGAAGTGTTTGTTCACCCAAATTTAATTAATTATGAGAAAATTGTGACCTATAAAAACATTTTGAATGTAACATTTTGAATGTTTGAAGAGAAACTAAAACCCAAACAAGAACTGAAAGAACAGGGCATTGATCTATCATGGTGGCCACATCTGCAAATTCAAACGAGATATGAAGATGTCAAAACATCTGGGTTTTATAAAGAACAGACAGAATTTGACCAGATATTATTGACATCAGATGAAAAATTGATTAAGATTCTGTATAAGTATATGTTAAGTTTAAAGATGGAAGAGGAACAAGTTAAATGATAATATGGGCAAAAAACTTTGGGCGTAACATAGAGTTAGAAAACTGGCAAAGCCTTTGGGAAAGATGCTCCAAAATAACAAAGCTGTTGACTTACAAAGAAAACCTATACAAAATATTCTACAGATAGCACTTAACACCTTTGAGGTTAGCAAAAATGTTTAAAAACATGTCTAGCAATTGTTGGAAATGTAGACAAAAACCAGGCACATACTATCATCTTTGGTGGACATGCCCTAAAGCCAAAAGATTTTGGTCAAGAATACATATATGGTTAGAGAAAATGACTAAAAAAACACATAGATTTTAAGCCAGAATTATTTCTGTTAGGTATAATTGTAGGAAATTATGAGAAGGAATGTATATACTTAATGTTACATGTGTTAACTGCAGCGAGAATTGTATTTGCTCAACATTGGAAAGATGAAGAACTACCAGCGGAGGAAGAGATAATTAAGACAATTTTAGATTGTTCAGAAATGGACAGATTGACACTGAAAATGAAAGAGAAAGAAGATTCAGAATGCTTTAGAACAGGCATGTCAAACTCTTGACGTCACGTGACATTGCATTACAAATCGCGACTTTTTCCCCATTGCCGGCAATGGGGTGGATGCAGTTTTGGTGTGACGCATCTGGCCCACGGGTCAGCAGTTTGACATGCCTGCTTTAGAACATGGGATACATTTTATCAATGGCTAGAAAAATGAGGTAGAGAGAAAGGAGTTTAACATGTATTAGTAAAATAAACACTGAAACGCAGACTACATGTTGCTTAATAAAATATTAAGGATTTGTGATTATAAAAAAATTAATAAAATATTGAAGAAGGAAAGAAAGAAAGAAAGAAAGAAAGAAAGAAAGAAAGAAAGAAAGAAAGAAAGAAAGAAAGAAAGAAAGAAAGAAAAGGAAAGGAAAGGAAAGGTCTATCTGATAAAACTATAGAATTTTCCCCAATAATTTGACAGAAACCTTGTCAGATTTTTCTTTGCTATAATATATAAGATACCGGAATAGCTCGAACATGTTGTTAACACAAGGGCTGAGTTCTAGAAACTTCCAGAAACTGTAGAGGAATGCTGAAATGTAAACATGTGATCTAACTTTTCATCCTAGAGCAGGGGTCAGCAACCTGAAACAGTGAAAGAGCCACTCAGAACCGGTTCCCTCACAAAAGGAAAAACTGGGAACCGCAAAAAATATGTGCGCATGCGCGTACATGCACGCATGTGCAGAACAGGGTTTGACTGAAGAGTGGAGACAAGGCGAGATATGCACCTACCCTGCATATTTGAATTGATTGGTTGAACTTTTTTAGTCCCACTTTTTTTGTTTTTTGGACTGCACATGGCAGAGGACTGGGAGCCGCATGCGGCTCCGGAGCCGCGGGTTTCAGACCTGTGTCCTAGAGCATGACCATTATATGTCATGGAGATTCAAACAGTTAATGGAGATGGTGTTCCTCATTTCCCAAAATAATCTTTTAGAATTAGGTTAGCACTATACCAAGAATGCCCCAGAGTTCCCACCATTGTCATCACTTAATATGGAAGCAGGGAAAATGTCTAGAAACATCACTTGCTATATTCATTATTCTATTGTGTAAACCAAAATAATTACAAAGATTAGCCTAGCCATGTCTGTGTAATTATTATTCTTATGAAATCTTTCTCCATTAGTTTCTTCTGATGCACTTCTAATGAAATCCCTTTCATGGAAAATAACATTTCTCCTTACCCCTTGAATACTACCTTCTGAATGATTTAAAGTGAATTCCTAGACCATTATAAAATAGGATTCGTAAGGGATTCCTAAGTGAAAAGTTTACTATAGTATAGGCCAGGGGTCGGCAACCTGAAAAAGGAAAAGAGCCACTGGGAACCGGTTCCATCACACACACAAAAAAGTGGGAGCCGCGTGCGTGTGTCCATGCATGCGCATGCACAAAAAAAGTCTTGAGCATGCGCGGACGTGCGCGGTTGCCATTTTTTAAATGTATGATGGAACCGGTTGCGCGACGGTGACGGCCCGTTTGCAGAGCTGCTGCCTTCGGCAGCCTGCAAACGTGCCGCGGCAGCTTTCCCAGAGGGGCGCCGCTGCCCGTTCACGCGGAGGTGCGCGCGCACCTCCGCTCGTTCGGAGAGGTGCGCGCTCACCTCTCAGAACGGGCAGCGGCGCCGCTTGTTGGGAAAGCTGCCGCAGTCCGTTTGCAGAGCTGCCGCCTTCGGCAGCATGAAAAACGTGCCGCGGCAGCTTTGCCAGAGCGGCGCCGCTGCCCGTTCGCGCGGAGGTGTGCGCGCACCTCTACAAAGGTTTGGAGAGGTGCACGTGCACCTCCGCCCATTCGGAGAGGTGCGCGCGCACCTCTCCAAATGGGCGGTGCCACTCTCCATTTGGAGAGGTGCGCGCGCACCACTGCCCGTTCGAAGAGGTGCGCGCGCACCGGGCGGCTGGGAGCCACAGGAGACGGCTCAAAGAGCCGCATGTGGCTCCGGAGCTGCGGGTTGCCGACCCGTGGTATAGGCAGAAGTCAAGGAAAGCTGCAACTCCTGTGGCTCTCCTAATAACATATAAATAGGCCCCATTACTCACGTGTATACAAAAAAAACCTCCACTGGCAAATTATTTGAAAGATGAAAGGTGTTGTTATTCAGTGTCAGCCTGTGCTCCCAGCAGCTGAGTCTGAGGAATCTGAGGAGGAGGAGGAGGGGTTTGGAGAGCCTTCAATGTCAGAGGGAGGCTCTGATGCACTGCAGGACTCTCAGCCTGGCCCCTCCAGTTGTGTTCCTCATGAGGCTCAGTTGTGTGAGGAGGAGTTGTTGGACTCACAGCAGTCACAGCTGAATCTGTTCAGAGACGCTAGAAGCAGAAGGCAATCCAGCAGAGCAGAGCAGAGAAAATCTATGAGGCAACTCAGTAAAAGGAGGAGAAGGCATTGAGAAGCCACGCCTTGGGACAGATAATAAAAGGGGAAGGTGTGGGCGGTGCTGGTTGCTGAAGGCAACCGTTCAGAGACATTCAAAGAGAATCCTGGTCTGTTCTTGCTAATCTGTTTGACTCTTGTTTGACTCTTGTTGGAAGTTTTGAATCATGTATTTTTGGTTGAAGAAAATATTCTGCTGCTTTTTTGTTTGAAAGACTATTATTTGGAACTGTAAATAAATTTGGGTCGGGTTTTTTCCAGCCTATTGATTGTTAAAAGGAAAAAGGGGTTGTCCCTGACCCACAAACAGGGCCGGTCATAGGCTGGAACAGAACAAAAGGCTTGACTCAAAGAATGCCTTTACTACAATAGGCTAATTTTTAGTATTGCCCTTTTAATTTTCACTTTTAATGGAAGGGAACCTCAGTTCAGTGATGGACAATCTTTCGATGCCCAAGGGTTGCATTTAGTCTTTTGGGGTGGATCAATGATGCAAAATAGACAGACCAAGTAAGGTGCGTGGCTTTTCTCTCATTCATTGTACATTTTTGAGGTGGGGGAGTGGGAGGTAGGAAAGCAGTCTTTTAAGAATATATTTCTTCTAGGACCTATAGCAACAATACCTAATTCAAGAAACACCCCGAAACACAACTTGAAGGGCAAGCTACCATATATAAAACCATTTTCCATGCACTGATATTGCCCAACCTGGTAATGAAACATCTGCAGGAAAGCCACCAAGCTCAGAGAACACTAATGTAAGCTCAACAGGACTGACAATGCAACTATTATTCTGTTTTCCACCTAACAATGGCAGGAAGAATACAACTACAACATTATGATTTAATGATGCAATCAGAGAGAAGTCAGACAGCAAAAATGAGTTGCAGAAGCCACATCCAATTCCAAGAAGAAGGCATTGACATCCTAAGGAAAGCAATGAATTAGTTGGCTGTTTCAGATCCCCAAGAGTTAAAAACTCCTGATGGGGAGGGCAGCAATTTTCTTAAACTTACTGAGTCCTAGTAACATATGGTTTCAGATAAGCCAGCATTTTAGCTAACCATTCTTTGTCTAGCGATTAAAAATACTTGTCTGTATTTTATAAGACAATATCTTGGTGCTGCTTAGAATGTCGCCTGGATTGGATTTGGTTGGGTTCTTTGGTTTGAACGCTCAATCTGCTACCAAATGTAGCAGGGTCCCATGGCTGAAGGGACATAAGCTTCTTGTATTTTCTCACAATCAAAATAAAGCCTATTTCACTTTTATAATTTTCCTCTACTTTGAAAATCTGCGCTCGTGCAAGGCAGCAGAGCACTTATCTTTGCCACTTACGCTCAATCAACATTCACATTTACATGGACGTTTAAATAAGCCTTCTTAGTCTACGAAAATATAGTCTTCCAAAGCAGATTGAGGTCAATGGAAGTTTAATCATACTTGGAATCATTAGATTTTTAAATGTATTCCTGGCTAACTTAAGATTCATACTGTAAGCATGACTAAAACTGGATCCAATCCTGTATATTACAAGGCTTGTTTTTAATTGGCTTAGTAAAGCATATCCAAATTAAGGACACTGGATTGTTTTGCTCTATAATAGAAAAAGTCTTATTAAAATGTATTCAAGGCCATACTTTTTTTTTAGAATTTTAATATGCATCTCCTTTTACCCTAATGTGATTTGGACACAACTGGTAGCTGCTCAAGCTGCTCTGCTGCATAAAATATAAAATGCTGGTAATTATGTATACAGAAACTGGCAAATAAAGAACATTATCCACCAGCCTGCATATTTAGAGCTTTACGTAGGCCTGATCTGAAATTAAAATGCAATATTCACAAGAAAAGGACCATTTCTTGTCTTTTACCAAATCATTAGTTGCTCCAAGTTATCAATAAAATATCAAATAGTCTCCTTGGAAATGTTGAACCTCAGCTCAACTCAAATAACAAAGTTTTATTTACCCAAATAACTGTATAAATCACATAGCTAAAAGCCCAGTATTCTTTTAGCTCCTTCTAATAATAAATTTCCTTTATTTTTGGTACTATGAATACTGTAAATTGTGTAATTATGCAGCTCTGTGTCAAGATGTTTGTCCTAAGCAGCACTAAAGGGTACTAGATGGAGTTATCAATCTCATGTCCAGGTAGCTCTGGGCACAAAGATGGTTACTTCCTGGATGCTGGAAGGACATTTCTTCGTGACGTTGCCTCCATCTCATCCCCAGCCTGTTGCTGAGGCAGCCTAGAACCATCTTTAATTGTGCTGGGTTTGAAAATTCTTTTTTTCCTTCTGCTCCCAATAAAAATGTCCTATGAAAACAATCTAGGGTGCTTAAGAAATATCCTTAGGAATCAATGGGTCTGCTCAGTCCCTACTGATCGTTCTTCTTTTTGGTCATGTTGGCCTTGGTTGTGGGGGAAAAAAACCCCAAACACTTGACTTCCACAGAGTGGGATACTGGGCTAATTTAAAAAAAAAATTACATTAAAAACCTTCCAACCCCCAGGAGGTATTTCTAATGAAAAGTACAAGACTTTGGAGCAGCTGCAAAGATGATTTGCCGAGACTGTCTGGCTGTATTCAGCAATTAAAGTTAGAGAAGTTTTGTTGACTGAGAAGCCGTTTTGGGAGACGAGGTGATGCTGCTTTTTTTCCCCAGATTACTTTGTTAATTAAGGCAACAAAGATGCTGTGTAAGAGAGTTTATGTGTGTTTTAAGTCATTCATTAAGCAGCCTGCCTTGCCTTTTGGTTTAATAATTAGAAAGGGAGGTTAAAAGTTCATTACTAGCAGCCCTTGGAGAAACAATTGAACTCCAAAGTCACAACCTTGAGGGCTGGCTTGGGTCTCTGTAAAATGTCTCCTCTTTTCACCTTTTTTTAATCTGTTCGGTGGCAGGAAAAAAAACTTATCAGACAAAGAAAAGAAAGGGAGAGAAGGACAGGTCAGGAAAGTGAGAGAGTGTTTGGCAAAAATTCCATACAGAAGAGCAGACGGTGCTGTAGAATCTAAGAAAGTGTAGATTCATACCTCTTGTCTGGATTAATTCATGATTAATGAAGATGACCAGAAAACCCGGAGACTCAAGAATCAGCAGTAAAACAAACCATACAGGTAGACTCAGCTGTCATTTCATATCCCTGAACATTACAGCTTTTGAAAAGAGATTGCTTTGACTTAATCAGGAAGAACCAGTGGAAGGAATTAAGGGGATGATATTTCCAACTTCTCAGTAAATATAGTAAATACTTTCTACATGCATTGCTTAAAACCCTTTGGAGCGAAGCGTGCTAAAAAAATATCCTACAAATAAATAAATGTAGTGAAGGTGAACAAAGAGAAAAAAAGGTGTATTGAATAGCAGGAAAAAGATAAAAGAAATATGCATCTCTTCTACTGTGATATGTAACAAAACATTTATTCTCCTAAAATCTTAATAGATCAAAAGTTTTCCTTTTTTTGTTTTCTTCTGTTAAAAATAAAACAAAACAGAAAATGTTTTGAACTTGGGGCCATCAACATGCAAATAACTGTTTCAGTCCTGAATTACAGTCCTACCCATATTCAGGTTCTTTTAAATTATGAAATTGAAAAATGAAAGATGATCATTACGATTAGCATACTGAGAGCATGTCAGTACATTGGACGTACCTTACAGCTGGTAGGATGCAAGCAACAGAGGCTTGATGCCAGCCACCACTCTCGTTATCATCGTGTCTAAAATGGACTCTGAAATTGGTTCAGCCTGGCACAGAAGCCAATCAGAGCCAGACACGAGAGACAGACTTTTGCAAAACTTTTCTTGAAGCGCTCCAGATAGAAGCTAATGGAGCTGAACAGCAACAAAGCACAATCTTTTATACAACTGATTTCCAGAAATAGGAAAGTAACATTTCACAGAGCCATTCCCTTTTTTGGAGTTCCACCTTGGTTTTAGTCTACGTGTCCATTTGTCTATGGAATTGTGCCTCACCTGACCTTACATATCATTTTGCCCTATAGTTATATCTGGCTTAAGCTTTATGTGTCCTTTGTCCCTACTTGTGGTTTCACAGAGCCATTACATTTTTTGGAGTTCTACCTTGCTTTAAGTCTACGTGTCCATTTGTCTATGGAATTGTGCCTCACCTGAGCTTACGTGTCATTTTGCCCTATAGAGTTATATCTGGCTTAAGCTTTATCTGTTCTTTGTCCCTACTTGTGGTTTCTGCTGTTTATCTTCTTGTTGCCAAATCCTGTAACTTCCTAGCTAATTCTGAGTACATGTTGTTATCAATGCTTTTTTTCTAAAAAAAAAAGAGGTGCTGGAACTCTCCTCTTGTTAATCTTTTATTTATATAATTTTATTTATATATTTATTTATATAATTAAAAAAATTATATATTTACTGATTATCTGGATTTTTGTCACTCAGCCTTAGTTGCACAATCACTGGGAAGCGGTATGTATTAAAATATGAAACAAATTCCACCCCTTACATCCCAACACCAGTACAAAAGGGGGAAGCTTGTATTGTGGTAGTTTTATTGTATTATTACTGTATTCTGGAACTGAGTACTAGAGATTATTTTTGAAAACAGGCAAATCCTTGTCTGAAATAATGCTGGGTTTTTTATGGATTCACACATTATGCTGAGCCATATTGTTTAGCTGTAATAAATCACCATTGGCAGGATTCATACATAGGGACCCACAGTCCAGGTATACTATATTTATTCATATTTTATATATATCATAAATTATGCAAATATGCTAAATTGGATCAATCATTTGCTGCTTACAGTGATGTTTGAATCCAGTCATTGCAAAGCAACACTTATGACACAGTGTATGTCCTAAATAAGTCAGCTTGGGACATACTCAGGAAACTATGGCCTAATAATATGATGTGTGAACTTTTTTAGAATATCCTCCCCTTCTGCTTGCAAGGAAACCTTTTTTGTCTTGCTTTCTGATGTCTGATGAACCTGCTGATGTGGCTGGGCCAGGCGTCGCTGGCAGAGTCCTCTGGGGCCAGAGCAGGAGTGGCTGGTGCTGTGGGAGCTGTGGGGCCTGCTCTACATGGGGCTGCTCAGGGTGGGCGGTGTCACTGGTGGGGCGGCTGGTGGCGGGGGGCTGGTGGTGGTGGGCTGCCCCCTGAGGCTGGAGTCAGCATCGGAGCAGCTAGTGTTGTGGCAGCCACGGGGCCCGCTCTACACAGCGGGGTGGGCAGCGCTGCCAGGGCAGCTGCGGAGTTGGGGCACGGGGTGGCGACGGTGGGCTGACCCCCGAGGCCAGAATCAGCATTGGAGCAGCTGCACGGGGTGGGCAGCAGAGATGGCGGCAGGCATCCAGCACCGGGTAGGCCACCATCTGGCCTGGCCCATGGAAGATCAGCCACCTGCCATGCCCCATGTGCGTCACCTCCATGCCCAGTGCCTGCAGCTGCCCCGGCAGTGCCGCCCGCTCCGCCATGTAGAGCAGGCACTGCGGCTGCCAGACTAGCTGCTCTGGTGGTGACTCCAGCCTTGGGGGGAAGTCCGCCACCGCCACCACCGCGCCACCACCTGCAGCCGCCCCAGCAGTACTGCCCACCCCGCTGTGCAGAGTGGGCCCCGCAGCTGCCAGACTACCTGCTCTGGCAGTGACTCCGGCCTCGGGGGGGCAGCCCACCACCACCACCCCCGTGCATCCACCTGCAGCCGCCCCAGCAGTGCCGCCTGCCCTGCCATGCAGAGTGGGCCCTGTGGCTGTTAGACTAGCTGCTCCGGTGCTGACTCCGGCCTTGGGGGGCAGCCCATCGCTGCCACCCCCACCCGTAGCTGCCCCAGTAGCGCCGCCTGCCCCGCCATGTAGAGCGGGCCCTACCACACTAGCTGCTCCGGCACTGACTCTGGCCTCGGGGGGCAGCCCACCACCATCCCCGCTCACAGCTGCCCTGACAGCGTAGCCCACCCTGCCATGCAGAGTGGGCCTCGCGGCTGCCAGACTACCTGCTCTGGGACTGACTCCAGCCTTGGGGGGCAGCCCACTGCCGCCACCTCCTGTGCATCCACCTGCAGCTGCCCCAGCAGCACCATCCGCCCCGCCATGTAGAGTGGGCCCTGTGGCTGCCACAGTACCTGCTCCGGAGATGACTCCGGCCTCAGGGGGCAGCCCACTGCTGCCACCCCTGTGTCCCTGCCCGCAGCCACCCTGGCACTGCTGCCCGCCCTGCCATGTGGAGTGGGCCCCGCGGCTGCCACACTAGCTGCTCCGGTGCTGACTCTGGCCTCGGGGGGCAGCCCACTGCTACCACCCCCCACCCCCCTGCCTGCAACTGCCCTGCCAGCGATGCCACCGCCCTGTGCAGGCCTGTGTAGAGCAGGCCCTGTGGCTCCCATGGCACCAGCCACTCCAACCCTGGGGGGCAGCCTGTCACCGATGCCCCCCGCACCCCTGCCCACAGCAG
Source organism: Vipera berus (assembly GCF_964194415.1). Lineage (NCBI taxonomy): Eukaryota > Metazoa > Chordata > Lepidosauria > Squamata > Viperidae > Vipera > Vipera berus. Next base: position 156,786,990 of record NC_138202.1, on the reverse strand, counting down.
TGCCACCACCCCTGCCTCCTGGTCCTCACTTACCTAGTTAAGATGGTGAAAGTTGGGGAGCAGGGAGGGGTGCAAATTTCCTGCCAACCCACCTTCGCTGCAGACAACTTGCCTTTGTTTTTTGGTGCGATCAGCAGCAATTTCTATTGGCTTTCGAAAGCCAATAGGCTTTCAAAAGCCAATAAAGGTAGTAGCACAGCTTGTGCAAAAGGTTTTTTTTTGTGTGCAGAAAAAAGGTGCCGGAATGCCGTTCTGAGCGTTCTATGAGAAAAAAAAACCCTGGTTGTTATATTTCTTTCATCTCTAACTGACACATTGGACAGTTACATTCTTCTAAGTTTTTATTCCTTCCTAGGATGGAGCTGTATTGCTTCTTAATGGATGAACCATTGGAAGACTACCTGGAAGCTACATGTATACAAAAATGCAGGAGTCAAATTATTGATGGATAATATTTGCTATAATAATGCAAAAGTGGAGTTCTATGTCCTTCGTTGGTTGTTAGTAGGGCTCCGGAAACGATTCAAAGGCCTGATTTTCATATACAGATACAAATTGGAATTTAGATATCTACACGACCACCTACTATGGTTTCTGTGGAATGGTTCTATGCAGTGATATGATGTTAACTGAGATGCTGAGGATTATTCCTATGTTAGATCACATTACTGGCAAGAACCCTGTTTCTAATCTTCATCCCTTTGAAATGCTCTACTGCCACAAATCTGGATGGTGTCCTCCCTGATGATTTCTTAAAGAAAACAGTAAAAGCAAAACTGTTCTGCGGAGTTCTTAATTTATAATGTACTTGGGATTTTCAAAGGAGAGTTAATTACTGCATGGTTATTCTACTTTAAACTATGCTTTTAATTAGTAGTTTTAAAATTTGTGTAAAGGTAAAGGTTTCCCCTGTCCAGTCGTATCTGACTCTAGGGTGTACGTGTTCATTTTTGTGTCTTAGCCAAGGGAGCCAGCATTTTCCGAAGACCCTTTCCATGGTCGTGTGGCCAGCACGACTATATACCGAAGTGCACAGAATGCTGTTACCTTCCCACTGAAGAGGACCCTATTTTTCTACTTGCATTTGCATGCTTTTGAACTTCTAGGTGGGCAGGAGCTGGGGCAAGGACGGGCGTTCAGGTCTTGAGCCCAAAGCAGTCAGCTTTCCAGCTGACCAGCTCAGCATCTTTAACCACTGAGCCATCACACCCCTAAGATTTGTATAGCTATACTATAAGTCAAGAGTACAAGTGCAATATGTAAGTATTGCAAAGACATAAATGCATAAAATTTTAAAATGGGGGGTGGGTCCAAAAGGATTGCCACCTTTGTATGGTGGAAGGAGAGAGTAGCACCAATAACTTTCCGACTTGTGATTTCTTGGTAGGGTTGAAAGGGCAGCTGCAGGGGGGGAGGGACCTAAAAGTAATCTATAATGGAGCTCTGCAGTTTTGAGAAACACCAACCCCAGAGAAGCAAGGACTTCATAATCAAACCCAGGAGGAGGCTCTGACAAACCACTTCTGTATTGTTGCCAAGAAAACTATGATTATGGCCATAACATTTGAACAAATTTGGGTTCCAGATGATGACATCCTTATCTAGCCCAGTAAAAAAAAAATCAATTACTGATGAACAGTGAATGTCTGCAAGTTGATCTGGCTGTGGTTAAGTGGCCAAAACAAAGCCACAAGGAAGTCTGGCCACTAATGGTGCCAGTATTGAAAAGAAGACAGCCTATACTCTAGATATAAGCATGACGTAAAGAACAGATTTAAGTTTGCTTAATTTATGAAAAGGAGAACCTGAGGAGCTATGAGAAGAAATAATAGTCATTTAAAAAACTGAAGCAAAAAAACCAAAACCATTTCAAAACACCCAAATCAACAAAAATACCAGAACCGTCAAAACGACATTTCAAAGGAGAAAGGACCTTTCAGAATAAGTTATGTTGATCAAAGAAAGACAGCTTCAGAAGAAGAAACGGCACAAAGCATGAGATAATAATAAATAAAAAGCAGTGATAATCCTTTAGTTTTTCACTGGTGTGAAATTCTACTTCCATTAATTTCATGTTTTTTTTTGTTGTACTGGATGTGTTCCATTTTAACCCGTCCCATGCCCTGCTTGTACAGTATTTTACTTCTCAATTGCATTAATAATATCGCCAAAGATCATCAGAAGCAAGAGCTAAGCAAATCATCATACCTCACCACAAACATCTGCAGTCATTCAGCTCAGAACTTCCAAAAATACAGTTTCTGATTAACTGACCATGCATTTTTATGGTCCTTTGGCTTTTAAACTGGTGATGGGTGGAGATATAACTGACTGTACTGCTCGCTGTTTTCCAGCTGCGAAAGAACAAGCTATTCCAATGATAACCTGAATTAAACCACTATTTCTGGACCAGCAGACCTGAAGAGAAGAAATATTAGCAGTAAAAATCAACCTGGCTTTACTTTCTCCTCTGTTCAAGTCTTAATGAATGAAAATGGCATCCCAGGGCCTTGGGCATTTCACATGCAGTAAAGAAACTGCACTAACATTTTACATGTCTAGCCTCTTTATTGCTTCATAGCTATTATCTTGATGAGATGACAACAAATTTGTGAGGAAGAGAAGTATTACTGTCCCTGAGTTTGGGTGGGGCTGCATTACTGAAAATTGTAACTTGTTGGGTGAATTCATCATTGATCTGAGATTATACCCGATTCTAGGCCATCATTCATAACTCTCTTAGAGAGGGAAAATGTAGATCTACAAAATTACAGGAAAAGTCTAGCTAAGTCTAGCTAATGTGCTAGGTTGCGTTAATAGAGGGATAGAATCAAGATCATGTGAAGTATTAATACCACTTTACAATGCCTTGGTAAAGCCACACTTGGAATACTGTATCCAGTTTTAGTCACCACGATGTAAAAAGATGTCAAGACTCTAGAAAGAGTACAGAGAAGAGCAACAAAGAAGATTAGGGGACTGGAGGCTAAAACATATAAGGAACGGTTGTTGGAATTGGGTATGTCTAGTTTAATGAAGGGAAGGACGAGCGGGGACATGATGGCAGTGTTCCAATATCTCAGGGGTTGCCACAAAGAAGAGGTAGTCAAGCTATTCTCCAAAGCACCTGAAGGCAGGACAAGAAGCAACGGATGGAAACTAGTCAAGGAGAGAAGCACCCTAGAACTAAGGAGAAACTTCCTGACTGTTAGAAAATTAACCAGTGGAACAACCTGCCTCCAGAGGTGGTGAATGCTCCAACACTGGAGGTTTTTAAGAAGAGACTGGACAGCCATTTGTCTGAAATGGTATAGGGTTTCCCGCCTGAGCAGGGGGTTGGACTAGATGACCCCCAAGGTCTCTTCCAACTTTATTATTGTTATTGTTATTTTGTTACAGAAAGAGAAATCCATAGTTGCATGGCTTAAAAACTTCTCTATTAGACAAGGAAAATGTAGTTTCACAAAATTGCAGGAAAAGTCTAGCTATTTTGTGACAGAAAAAGAAATGCAGAGTTGCATTGCTTAAAAACTTCTCTTGGACAGAGAAAATCTGCTTCCCCCCCCACTATTCTTATTTGAGTTGATGAAAGAAAATATGTTCTTCAAAATACTTCAAATAACAGAATTTTGGAAACATTCTCAGGGTGGAACATGTTTCTTTTACAGTTATTTAGTAATGAGATAATCGAGGGACGAGTCTAAAGGTGCTGCCTCTTACTGTGTCATCTTCTCTCCACTGCCCTGCAATTTCCTTGACTTTAAACATTAGTACAGCTTTTATATGGAGCTCAGCTAAATTCAGGTGCTACCTATTAGAAACTAGAAGAAGTTCACATTGAATTCCTAAGAAAGTTACTCCAGATAGCAAAATGTATGTTTAGTATTGCTTTGCATTTGGAGGCGGAGCCTATAACCATCAAAAAGAGGACCTAGCTATGAGAGTTGGTTATTGGCTAAAAGCTGACTTTCAGCCCCAAGGTTTGATGTATCTTAAGCTGTAAACATAAATATTATTCATCTTGGGAATGCCAAATAAAAGATAAATAAGGAAGGTTCAGATTCCCAAGTGAGATGGTGATGCACCTGTAACACAATTAAAAAGGTAAAGGTGCCCCCGCACATACATGCTAGTCGTTTCCAACTCTAGGGGGCGGTGCTTATCTCCGTTTCAAAGCCAAAAAGCCAGCGCTTGTCCGAGGATGTCTCCGTGGTCATGTGGCCGGCATGACTAGATGCCAAAGGCTCACGGAACGCTGTTACCTTCCCACCATAGTGGTCCCTATTTTTCTACTTGCATTTTTACGTGCTTTCGAACTGCTAGGTTGGCAGAAGCTGGGACGAGTAACAGGTGCTCACTCTGCTACTCGGCACTCGGGATTCGACCCGCCAAACTGCCGATCTTCTGATCGAGAAGTTCAGCGTCCTAACCCACTGAGCCACCGCGTCCCTTGTAACACAATTAGGTAGTGGTAAAAAAATATTCTTGATATAGAATACTAAAAGAATATAACAAGATGACACTTATAGTTTAATTGGAGTTGAGCAAAAAATTATCTCAAACTAATATTATACCTGGCTTAATGCTTTCAAAGGGTCTGCATAGAGTTTGTGTGATTTCAATTAATCTGCCACAATTATACCAGAGTTGTAAATCAGAATTTATGCTACAATTTACCTACAAAAATCTAGAATAATGCCAGAAGGATGCATACATATTAACCACGGTTCGAAAGCTTAATATCATGTGGATAAATTTCCATTGAACTTGATTAAAGTAGCATTTTCCATGTATGGAACAGCAAATCAGAGAAATTAAAAAATAGGAATGACTCAGTATTTAGAACTTTGGAGTATGTAAATTTCACATGAGTATTCTATCATGCTCACTTAATTTCAGTACTGATCTTTTCCCTCAATTGGTTAAGCTTCTTCTATATCGAATAAAGGCCCGAGACTTTTTTCCCTCCCAGAATACCCTTGAAAAATTCTCAAGGAAGTCGTGATGGTGATAAGAGTATAACTAGAAATAGATCACTAGAACGTACATAAGAACAAAGTGATACACAGCTCTTTTTCCTTTACCAGATTGAAAAGTTGCCCTGAAGTGATAGTATAGCCAGGAAGCCTGGGATACTTATGAAATATTTATTTATTAGAAGAAAATAATGTAAGTAGGTTAGAGTTAAATGTTCAGATTTTTTTTTATAATATACAATTGAAAACAAGATTCTTTTTTTTGCTCGTGTTTCTCTTGCTCTCTAATTTAGATTAAGAATTGGGATGGATATATAGAGACTAACCAAGGCAATTCAAAACTTTAGTTTGAATTACAAAATATATCTGTTACACCAGAGGTCCCCAACCCCTGTGTCGTGACCCGTTTGGAACTGGGCCACAGCAAGCATGGAGGCACATCCCCACTTGCGTGACAACAGGTCAGTTTGCATGAAGCTCCATTTGGATGAGTGGTGCGCGCGCATGCCTACTGCTTGTGCAAATGGAGTTGTCCATGTGTGCTTGCCCACTGCTTGCATGGAACCATCCCCTTTCCCCCCACACCCCCGCCGCCAGTCCACAGAGCCAGAATGGTTGGGGAACACTGTGTTACAGACATTATAAAATATAGGCACGGATGTGTGGATCAGTCTAAATCTAGATTAGATTATTGTAAGCCTTGTTGCTCTCAGGATTTGAACAAAATAAGGCAAGATTCAGCTTGGACTGAAAAAATAGAAATGCCCAGAAAAGCCAGCTCTGGTGGAATTATTTCTATCGCTCACTTTAATGGGGACTGTAAAAAGTTAAAATTATGGCAATAAAAATGAGAAGTGAAAGTGAAACCCATAAAATGCTAAAAGAGCAAAGCAAATGCAAACATGAAACAAATAAAAGAAAGACAGATAAAAGTTTATAGTTATAGTTTATAGTTTATTTGATTTATATACCGCCCTTCTCCTTGGTGGGACTCAGGGCGGTTCACAGGGCATACATAAGAAACACTATACAAAAATTAAAAAGAATTAAATCCATGCCCAATTAAAACAGAAGTACAGATTAAAAACAATTAAAAGCCCATAATCCCCCATCAGGCCAGACCAGCTAATTCGAACAGATGGGTCTTCAGGCCCCGACGGAAAGTTCGAAGGTCTGGTGCCATCCGGAGCTCCACCGGCAATTGATTCCATAAAGCCGGAGCCCCCACAGAGAAGGCCCTCCCCCTGGGGGCCACCAGTCGACATTCCCTGACTGGCGGCACCCTGAGGAGGCCCTCTCTGTGGGAACGCACAGGGCGGAGGGGAGTCGATGCCGGCAGCAGGTGGTCCCTGAGGTAACCCGGACCCATGCCATGTAGGGCCTTAAAGATCGTGACCAACACCTTGAACCTCACCCGAAAGACAACTGGTAACCAATGCAGCTCGCGGAGCAAAGGTGTAACATGGGAGTACCGGGAAACTCCCAAGACAACTCTCGCGGCCGCATTCTGTACCAGTTGGAGCCTCCGAGTGGTCTTCAAGGGAAGCCCCATGTAGAGAGCATTACAGTAGTCAAGGCGAGAGGTCACGAGCGCATGAGTGACTGTACACAGGGCATCCCGGTTCAGATAGGGCCGCAACTGGCGCACCAGGCGAACCTGGGCGAAAGCCCCCCTAGTCACGGCCACTATATGCTCTTCCAAAGTAAGCCGTGAATCTAGAAGGACTCCCAAGTTGCGAGCCCTATCCACGGGGGGTAAGAGCTCACCCCCCATAGAAAGAGATGGAACATTTGGAATGTCCCGGGATGCCGGAATGCACAGCCACTCAGTCTTGTCAGGGTTGAGCTGAAGTCTGTTCCTCCCCATCCAGACCCGAACCGCCTCCAGGCAACGGGACATCACGGCGAGGGCATCACTGGGGTGGTTTGGGGTCGAAAAGAAAAGTTGGGTATCATCGGCATACTGATGATACCCAACTCCAAAACCACGAATGATCTCACCCAGCGGTTTCATATAGATGTTGAACAGGAGAGGCGAGAGAACCGACCCCTGAGGAACTCCACAAACGAGAGACCTAGGGGCCGATCTCTGCCCCCCTGCCAACACCGACTCCGAGCGTCCCAGGAGATAGGAGGAGAACCACTGAAGAACTGTGCCTCCCACTCCCAATCCCCTGAGACGCCGCAGCAAGATACCATGGTCGATGGTATCGAAAGCCGCTGAGAGGTCTAATAGGACTAGGACAGAGGAATGTCCCCTATCCCGCGCCCTCCAGAGATCATTCACCAGAGCGACCAATGCCGTCTCCGTGCTGTACCCGGGCCTGAAACCCGATTGGTAGGGGTCCAGATAATCCGCTTCATCCAGGACCAGAGGGAGCTGATGCGCCACCACACTCTCAACAACCTTCGCAAGAAAGCGAAGGTTGGAGACTGGACGAAAGTTGTTCAAAACGGCTGGGTCCAGGGCAGGCTTCTTGAGGAGAGGTCTCACCACCGCCTCCTTCAAGACGGTGGGGAAATAACCCTCACTCAAAGAAGCAGATATAACCGCCTGGAGCCAGCCTCGTGTCCTCTCCCTAGCTGCATAAACCAGCCAGGAAGGGCACGGGTCCAACAAACATGTGGAGGAGCTCAGCCTCCCCATAATCCTGTCCACTTCATCAGGGGTCACAGAATCAAACTCTTCCCAGATAACATTGACAAGACCGCCCGTGTCCTGATCGCCTGACTCTGCCCAGCTGGAGTCCAAACCGGTCCGAATCCGAGCGATTTTATCCGACAGATGATGACTAAATTCCTCGGCACGACCTTGCAAGGGATCCTCCCTCACCTCCTGATTGAGAAGTGAGCGAGTCACCCTAAACAAGGCGGCCGGGCGATTATCTGCGGACGCGATGAGGGTGGAGAAGTAATTACACCTCGCCACCCTCATCGCTGCGAGATAAGACCTAATATAGGTTCTTAACCGCAACCGGTCGGGTTCGGATCGGCTAGACCTCCAGCAGCTCTCTAGGCCCCGTTTCCGGCGCTTCATCTCCCGGAGCTCCGCGGAAAACCATGGAGCTCGCTGGGATCTGCGCCGGGTCAGGGGCCGCAAGGGTACAACCCGGTCAAGTGCCTCAGTGGCTGCCCTTCCCCAGGCTTCCACTAAGGCATCAGCCGAGCTGTGAGCAGTGGAGGCAGGTGGGGACCCCAGCGCCGCTTGGAATCTATCAGGATCCATTAAGCGTCTGGGGCGGTACCATCTAATTGGCTCCGTACCCCCACGGCGGGGGGTGGCAAAGCGGAAGACCAGCCGCAGGAGATGATGATCGGTCCATGACAGGGGCATAATAAATGGAGAGCCCCCACCTAGATCATCCAACCACCGTCTAGATAAAAAAATCAGGTCAAGGGTGTGGCCTCCCTCATGAGTTGGCTCTGAAATTACTTGCGTCAGGTCCATGGCCGCCATGGAAGCCATGAACTCCCGAGCTAGCTCAGATGAACCTCCCAGGGATGGTAGATTGAAGTCTCCCAAAACTATAAGTTTGGGAAACTCAACCACCAAACCCGAGAGGATATCGAGCAGCTCGGGCAGGGCTGCCGCAGTGAAACTAGGCGAAATGTACACCAGCAGCAAGCCCAACTGCGCCCCAGGACCAAATCTCATGAAGAGAGACTCACACCCGACTATCTGAGAAACGGTGGCCTCCCGCGGACATAAGGTCTCCCTAATGGTAACCGCCACTCCCCCACCCCTACCTTGAGCTCGTGGCCGGTGTAGCACCCGGAAACCTGGTGGGCAGAGGTCAACCAAAGGGACCCCACCCTCTGGGCCCAACCAAGTCTCCGTGATGCAAGCCAGGTCCGCATGCTCACCCTCAACTAAATCCCTAACGAGGGGAGCTTTATTAACCACGGACCTGGCATTCAGGTACACCAGCCGGAGCTCAGGAGGCTGCACATCCCCGCTCCCGGGACCTCGGGGAAGAACCAGAGGGTCGGAGCGCCTCACCGCTTGAAGACAGCGGAGACGGCCCTCCCGGTAACGATATGGCCCCCTGTCTATCCGCCTGCTGCCTTTCCCCGTCGTGGGAATTGGTAGTCCCACGACCCGCTCAAGAGCCCCAGATGTAACCACAACCCGCTCCCCCCGAACGCCGTCAGACCCAGGCCTGGCCTGCAACAAAGTTGTTTGGCTACCCCCCACCGCCAGACAACCACTACCCCCCACCCCCCTCCCCAACCCCCTAAAAAATTTAGCTAAAAAATTAACCAGGGGCCTCTTATTAGGTTTATATCGAGAGCCCCTGGCCTTTCCCGGCCATCTCTCAGGGTCCCAACAATTGGGCCCCTCATCGAGATTAGGGAAAGAAAAGAAGGCGGAACGCACCCAGGAGAGGGGGGCACCCCTGAGGGCGAGCAAGTCCGTGTCGGAATATTGATGCATCCAGTCAGCAAGTCCAGAGAGGGAAGTCCAATGATTGAAACCAACAGGAGGATCAAAGGAAAGGAGTGGGACATTTGGGCCATCCACCAACCACTGCCACTTGATTGGATGCTCCCAGAGGCATACCACAGAAAGACAGAGTGGCATAAAAGCCATTGATGAAGTGCATAAAAGCCACACTGGAAAACAACTTTATCCCCTTAACACCCAAAGCCACAAAATTGGAAGGTATCTTTAATCAGCATGGATGGGAGCTTGTTAAATTACTGCATCTCACAAACCACACAGCACGTGGGTGATAGTTATCAACTCCTGAGCACTGATATTTCTCACAAGCTGATTACAGTATAGCTACCTGTTCTTTATAGCACTGTCAGTGCTAATTGGCTCGTTAGTGCCAATGGCACACTAATTACCTCTTTTATCTCAACCTAAATTATTCAGCAACTTGCACCATGCTTAAAAATGCAGATATGAAAAGCAATAGCGTATGCAACATTTCCCCCCCCCCCAAAATAGGACTTTTTAAAAATTTAAAATACGCTGCAAGGGCTGCAGTTTCTACTTTGCAAATAGATTTTGATGTATAAATATTTCACCTCTCCTAGCTTAATGTCCCTTAAATGTACATTCTTATTTTTGTTTTTAATAATCGTTACGAGTCGTGCAACAGTGCATATTTACAACTTTTAAGTTTTTGAAGTTAAAATGCGATTTCTAGATTTCCATTTTTAAAAAATAAAGTCTTAATTCCCTCCCCCACCCCTCCCTGTGGGGGAAGCAAGGAAGTGGAGGTTCTCTAGGCCAGCGTTTCCCAACCTTAGGAACTTGAAGATGCGTGGACTTCAACTCCCAGAATTCCCCAGCCAGCATAGCTGGCTGGGGAATTCTGGGAGTTGAAGTCCACGCATCTTCAAGTTCCTAAGGTTGGGAAACGCTGCTCTAGGCACATGGCTTGATATTTATTACGCAGCCTGGAGGTTGTATGATAACAATTTCATTTTTTTTTTGCATTTTCACATTTTTATTTGCAACACAGTGGTGGTGGTGGTGGTACTCTTATCTTTCTCACCTGCTATGGGTTGGAGGGAGAATATAAAGAGGAGGGCTCCCTAGTAGTTGGAACTAGCAAGCAGCTGTCCCAGGTCAGAAGGCAGAGCCAAGTTCTGAACACTCAGAGAATTTCTGGCAGGTGAGATTTGAGATCTCCAGCCAACCTCCTTATGAACTCAGCCCTGCTGGCTGCACTGATTTTAAAACTGGCCTTCTGCTCTGTTTAACCTCTTCCAATGTTACTGAAGGTTAACTCTGGCCTCCATTGGTAAAATTTGAAAAGTTTTGAGATTTAAGGATAGGCAAAGGGCAGGCCATAACTAATAATAACGAATGTGTTTTAAAACACGGGGTGGGGAGTTTTTTTAAACAGCCCACTTTTGACTCTAAACTGCATAGAAAAAAAATACTACAGTGCAAAGGAAGGGAAAGGAGAAATTACTGCTTCCTCTGCACTGTAAACTTTACAATCTTTGACTTATGAGTGGTCACTTAGCAACCATTCAAAAATTACGAGGGAACCCCCTCCCCCAAAAGAGGTATATATACATATGGCTCAGGTCCTAAGTTCCAATGATTGCCCCCATCACATGATCATGTTTTGGGCACTTGGCAAATGGCCCATCTTTACGTCCATTTCTAGCATCCTCCGGTCACCTGACCACGATTTATGCTGATTTTTGCTGGAAACTTGTGTTTCCTTCAGGTTTCTGGCAAAAACATTCACTGGGGACACTTAACACGGCAGTCACTTAAAGGACTGCGGATTCGGTTAACAACTGCCACAAAAAATGTCATAAAATCAGGTCAGTTACCTCCCCCCTTTAATGAATGGCCATTGTTGTTGTTGTTGTTAGTTGCGAAGTCGTGTCCGACCCATTGCAACCCCATGAACAATTTCCTCCCGGCCTTCCTGTCCTCTACCATCTTCTGGAGTCCATTTAGGCTCACGCCTACTGCTTCAGTAACTCCATCCAGCCACCTCATTCTCTGTCGTCCCCTTCTTCTCTTGCCCTCAACCTTTCCCAGCATTAGGCTCTTCTCCAGTGAGTCCTTCCTTCTCATTAGGTGGCCAAAGTATTTGAGTTTTAGCTTCAGGATCTGGCCTTGTAAAGAGCAGTCAGGGTTGATCTCCTCTAGGACTGACCGGTTTGATCGCCTTGCAGTCCAAGGGACTCGCAGGAGTCTTCTCCAGCACCATAGTTCAAAGGCCTCAATTCTTTGGCGTTCAGCCTTTCTTATGGTCCAACTTTCACTGCCATACATTGCAACTGGGAAGACCGTAGCCTTGACTGTATGCACTTTTGTTGACAGGGTGATGTCTCTGCTTTTTAGTGTGCTGTCTAGATTTGCCATGGCTTTCCTCCCCAGGAGCAAGCGTCTTTTAATTTCTTGGCTACAGTCCCCATCTGCAGTGACCTTGGAGCCCAGGAAAATAAAATCTGTCACTACCTCCATTTCTTCCCCATCTATTTGCCAGGAATTGAGAGGGCCGGATGCCATGATCTTGGTTTTCTTAATGTTTAGTTTCAACCCAAGTTTTGCACTCTCCTTCTTCACCCGCAACAAGAGGCTCTTTAGTTCCTCTTCACTTTCTGCCACATGGCCATATGACCATAATTTTGGGCTCAGTTGCAAGAACTACTTTAAACTGTAAGTTGAAAAGGTATTTCCCCCCCCCCCAAAAAAAAAGGACTTGTCACTTTTGTTGAATCAAACAGAAAAATAAAAATAAAACGTTATTGTTTGGTTCTTGGATCCTGCTGTTTATCAAAATTGACTAGCGTACTGTTTTTAAGAAACTTAAAAATTGTCAATTTGGCTTAGGGAGAATAGGAAACGGCAGTGGAGGAAAAAGAGTCTGTTTTCTACCCAGTCATCCGTCCTGTCTCTAGGGGGTCAGTGGAGCATATGGAACATATAAACATGTATGTATATACATTTATATTACTCTAATTAGATTACTCATTTGAATGTTTGTATAGCGTAACTACTGGACTGTGGATGTTTTACGATTACGTTTGGAATTATTCTCGTACACTGTTGAGAGCTACGTGACTGTGGTGGCACAGGAATCAATCTAAAAAGCTCAACAGGGAAATTCTTTGCAATTCTGGTGCAGCTTCGGGTGGAACAGCATCAATTCGGTATCAGTGGGAGCTGGGCTGCATGAGCAGCTGGCCACAGAATGAATGCAGATCATTGCCTGTTTCTCATGGGCAGGAATGTACCACATTGCCTTCTACTATACACAGCCCACCCAGAAGACAAACTCCATTTGTCTTTGCTGTGTCGAAAGTAGAGTTTTGTGATTTATGCTGGCCCAAGCACTTGAAGGCTGCAGTTCAGAAAAACCTGGTGCCCTCCGGTCGGGTTGAACCTCAGCTTCTGCAATTTCCAGGCAGAGTGGCCTTTGGCTATACACTCAATACATATGGAAGGGAGCAGTATGGGGGAAACTGCAGAAGGATCTTTCCAAGCCTCAACGCTGGACACAGCCAATGACCCACTAACAGGCCTCCTGATTTGCAGGCCTTGAAGTTCCATGAAAAGATGCCAATTCACTCACTTTTTAATGCATATTTTTTCCCTCTCCCATGTGTCTTTTGTAATAATTTGGTTAATGGCAAAATTCACAGCTCCCTGAAACTTGACTCATAGCGTAATAGCCTGATCAAAAATCACCACAGGACAAATGTTTATATCAACTCAAAACACAAGGAAACAATTCACACATTCAAAGGCAGAGTCTATCGCTCTTTTCTTCCGATAGTCTCTTCCAATGCTCAAGGGAGGATAGTTTTCTTCTCCTAATTTCTTCTTCTTTTTCACAGAACTAGCTTGTGAATCAGAGTGGGGAGTTCAGCTTTGGGATTCCTTATCCTGGCTAAATGCTCTCACCACTGCTGCATACTAAAAATGGCATACATTTATGATGCTTCTTTAAGACATAATAGTCTCCTTAATTCAAAGGGAAACCTTATGCATATGTGCTAGACATGATTCCCATCACACAGAGATACAGTAGGTGTATAAGGTAAAGGTAAAGGTTCCCCCACACATGCGTGCTAGTCGTTTCCAACTCCTAGGGGCCGGTGCTCATCTCCGTTTCAAAGCCGAAGAGCCAGCGCTTGTCCGAGGACGTCTCCGTGGTCATGTGGCCGGCATGACTGGACACCAAAGGCACACGGAACGCTGTTACCTTCCCACCGTAGTGGTCCCTATTTTTCTACTTGCATTTTTACGTGCTTTCGAACTGCTAGGTTGGCAGAAACTGGGATGAGTAACAGGCGTTCACTCTGTTACGCGGCACTCGGGATTCGACCCGCCAAACTGCTGACCATCTGATCGACAAGCTCAGCGTCCTAACCCACTGAGCCACTGCGTCCCTATAGGTGTATAGCAGTGTGCAATTTAAGAAATATAATACAATATAATAAAATGATCATTTTTACCTACCATTATCAAAGCAAGGAATTCTATGCAACTACTCCACTATATGATAAAACCCCCCCGAACACGTTTTTTAAAGATAAAATTTTGCTGTCCCATATGCCTGAAAATGATGAAATAATTAAAATGAAAGATGAAAATCCTTGCAAGCAAAGTGATTTCTCAAGGTTGAATGTATTATTTTAAAATCTCTCTCTCTCTCTCTCTCTCTCTCTCTCTCTCTCTCTCTCTCTCTCTCTCTCTCTCTCTCTCTCTCTCTCTCTCTCTCTCTCTCTCTCTCCTGTTTACTACCCAACTCCCAGCAAACAATTCCACCTTTACAAGAATATTGTTTTATTTCCTTAATAAATATATTCCATTATATCAAGTATATTTCCGTTCTTCAGACCTGGAGCGACAAACATGCCTAGGCTTTGATATATTTTATGAGAAAAGAATCATTTCCCCATTCAGCAAAGCTGTTTGCACAGAGGACAAATTTTCTTTTTATTAACATAGTTATCCAGCTGCTGAAGGAAATCTAGAGATACACTGGCATGAAAGAAGAATTTACTCTGAATATCTCCAGAGTCTCAGAATGGAGGCTGGAAATGCAGGCTCATGGACTCATAGGTCTCTGTAAATCCCCTGTTGGGAATTATTAGATTCCTTATATCTGCCACAACTTTTCCATTGCTCCTAGATAGCCCACTATTTGGTCACTTGAGTGTCAGGACACAGACTGTCCCTGTTCTTCTTCACAGGAGGAGAAAATGAATTTTTATTGTTCCATTTTTTTTAACTTTCCCAGGTGCTTATTCTCGACTTACAACAGATTGCTTAAATACTGTTCAAAGTTATGACTGATGCCCCCAAAATATACAATCTGTTTTTGAAATTATGACAACTGCACACCCCCATGCAGTCATGTGATCACATAGGCACTTGGCAATTGGCTCACCTTTATGGATATTTGCAGTCTCCCATGGTCACACAAAGTTGATTTTTCAACTTTTTTGCCAGTTTCCAGCATTTACTTCTGGCAAAGAATATCCAATGGATTCATTTAACAACCACAGCATTTATTTGATGACCATGGTATTAGTTTAATGACTGTGGAATTTGCTTAGCAGAAGCAAATTCCGTAGAAAAATACTATTGCCCCAAAAAACCACACACCTTTTGCAACCAGCCTGCCTTCCACTGAAAACCTGCATATTGCACAAGGCAGCAAGAGGGCTAAGAACATATCTGTAGATTCCTCGGATGTTCCTGGACATAATCTGTTTCAATGCCTCCCCTTGGGATGCTGCTACAGCACATTGTATGCCAAAACAACTTGACACAGAGATAGTTTTCTTTTCTTGTTCCATCAGTCTGCTGAACACCTAATTCCCACAGTACTGTCTAAAGCAGGGGTCTTCAAACTTGGCCCTTTTATGACTTGTGGACTTCAACTCCCAGAATTCCTTAGCCAGTGTGCCTGGCTGAGGAATTCTGGGAGTTGAAGTCCACAAATCATAAAAGGGCCAAGTTTGAAGACCCCTGGTCTAAAGTATATTTTACCCATGTAGTATGGCTGTATTACTATTATCCTTCTCATCTGTTCCACTACCTTCTCTTATTGGTATCATTATTATGATTATTACTTTGGTATTATGATTATTATTACTTTGCATGTACACTGAGAACTTATCTCCTGGTGACAAATTCCTTGTGTGTCTAATCCACAATTGGCCAAATAAAGTATTCTGTTAACAACTGTGGCGTTTGCTTAACAACCATGGTGTTTGCTTAATAACTGTGTGACATTTGCTTAAAGACCACTGCAAAAAACGTTGTTAAATCAGGTCCAGTCACCTGGTGGCCTGCTTAATGATCGCAAAAAACTTAAAAGCATAATTTTGAGCTCAGTTATGGTCGTACATTGAGGATTAATTATAGTATGTGCTTGTGTGAATATGTCCATAGTGTCCATATGTTGCGTATAGGATGACTATGTCTTTGTGTTTCTGTGAATATGACTGTAAAGGAGCATATTGTATGTATGCATATGCAGATTATACACCTCTGTGTGATTAGTTTCTCCCTGTTTGTATATGGTGAGGACGTTGTATATGATCCTATGTGGGTATGCTATCTGTAGACAGAGAGGTGGAATTTTATGGATGAATAACTTATGTTCACATGTATGCTAACAGATGTGCACTCAAATGCTTGCATTGATCCCTGATAACCCAAAAGATAATCCCCCCCCTTAGTTTAAGTAATCAGGGAGATCATCTAGGGGATTTCCTTATATCATATCCCGTAGATCTTTGGTAGAATGAACCTGATTCAGGCTACTATCTTCATGTTGTCTGAAACGTCTTCTCTGAGAACCTTAAGAAATGAATCATTGACTTTTCTTTATATAAGACAGCTTCTTATGTTCCTATGGATACTTGATGATAAGATAAGCTGTGAATCCGTTTCCAAGAACCACGCAGATCGCTGGCAGTCACCTAGCAACTGTCATTTCCAAAATGGAAACTTATGTTAATATAGCTGTATATCTTCTACAGCATGTAGAAAATCAGTTCAGATGCAAATTTCTATCCTGATGAACAGGTGCCAATAAAAAGTTTATTAATTCAAATGACATCTTACTTTAAGATTTGATTTCAGCCCCCAGCATCATTTGCCATTTGAAGTCATGACATAGCATCAGTTGTAGATAAAAATAAATTTTTTGCAGTTATTATTCAACCCCTGAAATGTTTTTAAAAAATAAATGAAATTAGCATTTAAATAACGTCATGTCATATATGCTGCAGTAACTGTTGTTTTGAAAGCTGGTTAGCCTCTATTAAAGTACCTTATATACATAGAATGAAGGCTACTGCTAAGCTTGTAAGCCGCCCTGAGTCTTCGGAGAAGGGCGGGATATAAATGGAATTAAAATAAATAAAAATAAATAACAAAAACATACAATGATGCTAGGGACAAAAAAATGGAACTGAGGTCTCTAATTTTACCACTATCTTTCTAGTCTGAGAAGAACTGACTGCTCAGGTTGCAATAAAACTGCACATCCTTCTTCAGCCTGTCAAGACATAAAAGGCTGGCTGTTCAAATGTGATGAAGTGGGGAATGAGTGGCGTGTAGTATTATGGAAACCCACAAGATCTCTCTTCCATCTGTATGTTTTCATTTTCGTACCTCAAAAGACTCCTGCGTGAGTGGATTTTGCCCACCTGCTGTTCTGAACCAGCCAACTACCGGCCTTGTAATAAGGCAAACCCCTGTTCAAGCAGTAGAGACTGGAGAGCGTCTGAGGTTGCAAAGCGTCTGCCAAGTTTAATTCACAAGCAAAACAACAGAACAAGAAACACAGGAACTTGAATCCTCAAGCGGAAGGGTTGCTTTCAGCAACCAGCCCCTCCCCAAACACTCCTTTTATTTAGAGTTCAGGGCGTGGTCTCCCTGTGCCTCCTCCCGAGGAGTCCCACAGCCTTTCTTTGTTTGTTCCTGCTCGACTGCCTCCTGCGTCGGGCGTCCTTGAACAGGGCCAGCTGTGGGTCATCATCCTCCGCACTATCGGGCTCACGCAGCTGAGAAGAGGGCCCCGGCTGAGGGCTCTGCGAAGCCTCCAAGCCATCATCAGCCGGTTCGTCTTCCACACCCTCCTCCTCCCCCTCATCTGAGTCATCCGATACATCTGAACCGGCTGCCGGACCCACCGGCTGGCCCTGAGTCATAACACCTGCAAATCTGAGAACCCTGGAAATCTAGAATAAGATTCTTTGTGTAAATGCGCACACATTCTTCCCTGCGTATGAACATATAGTGTGAATAAGGCTTAGGAAATGTGGTTCAAAAAGGGAACATTCTTTGGCCTTAGGTATGAATCTGGAAAGAAACTATGGGCAAAGAAGAGTGTTAAAAAGAAGTAATCTAGTTTCTTCTTTTTAGTTTAGATGCTGACTCTGAATAATCATGGATTTCTTAGGGACCAGTTTTCAAGCTCTATTCCTCCATCATTCCTCCAATCTTTTTATTTAATCTCCCCACCCACCCCCAAAAGCAACTGGCTTTGAAGCCCAGAAGGATTAGCTATTTTAGAACCACTGCACTTCCACCTGTTGCTATTAACATTTGATTTCAGTTTTTATGCAGTTAGCACACTTAGGAAAGAAGGATTTTAAATGGTAAGTAAGTATAAAATCCCATGCTGCTTGAACTGGCATTATGAAATGGATATATCTAATTCTTAACACATTTATCAAAACGGTAAGAATATTCATACACACGCATCATAAAGAAAACACAATTTTAAAATATCCATAGTTATACAGCCATTTTGTTGTTCACTGTGACAGTGTTTTAACAGAGCTAAGAAATAGATACATTTGGATAAAATTACCCTTTATTGTTCTTCAAAGCTCTTTGCTATTATTTTTTCAGCTATTTTTTTCTGAAACAAAATCACTCCCTAATAGGTCAAAAAGAATTAAGCCTGGAAAGAAAGAAACTACCAATTAAACTAATTGATATGCAAATTGCATGTCACCCTGCTCCAATTTCTGATTTTATTTCTTTTACTGTAAGCGCTCAGCCTCAAGTGAGGTCAGGCTGGAAATCTAATCTTCATTTTTGTTTTTCTAAACAGCGTGGTGCTACTTGAGTTTTCCCCTTCTACCCCATGCTTATGTAAGGCTTGTTCTTCTCAACAAAAGGGTTGAGAAAATGATTACCGGTACCTTTTCCCTTCCTTCCATGTGATAGTCCTAATTTAGATCAGGCCACCCTACACTTAGCATCAAGTGAATAAAATCAGATGCTTCAACAAGACAACCTACAATTTGTGCTATTGCCTGCTTCAGTGCTGAGGGAATCCAAAGAGAATAAGGCTGACCCCTCTGTACTGTAGATAATGCCCCTGATGTTCTCAATTCAATTTCCTCCAACTTTATTTCTGTATTTGGCACAAATCTTTTCCACTGTTACTGTAAGTGTAAAGCATCCTTAGAATTAAACTGAAACGGACAGATTTGTACCTAAAAGTACATCTCTGTGTCCTCTTGCAAAGTAGTACCAAATTTCAGTGTCCAACTGAGCCCAGGCATCAGGAGGTTTAAAAAAGATGGCAGCTGTGATCAGGTGATCAAGGCCTCAAGCCTTTTAAAAAGGTGGGACTTCCAGCACATTGCTCCAATTGCCACCTTGACATTTTGGGCCCCACCCCGCTTCCTGCACATGCTGCTGCAGGTGAGGGGTGTTTTTTTTTGCCCAGCTTATTGCAGCAGGCACTTGTGTTGAATACGATGCCATTCAAAGAACTTTTTTCATGTTTTTAATCACTGATATGATTTAGAAGTCACCAGCAACATGGTTTTACTAGGGGGAGGCATGGAGTTTTCTTCCTAGGGGGAGTTTTTCTTATGTGTGGCTTCGGAAGGAAGTTCAATTACTTGACAACTGTTCTGCTATCATGTCACAATGCCTTTAAATAAAAGTAAAGTTGGCCATCTGATATAAAATATAGTACGCTGCCATGCACAGGATGTACATTATATCTTTCTGTCCTCCTTTCATCCAAAGTGTTCTTGGGAGGCATATACCATATCTTCTACCTCTGCCTCACGTAGGGAAATACTTCGCCATCCAAGTTACAATTAAAAGGAAGGTTTTGGCAAATATACTTTCTTCTGCTACAAATGCACTTTAAATGAAACTCATTAAGGGCAACCAGAGAGGACATCCGCAGATGGAGAGGAAAAGGCAGGTGTGAGGAGAGCTAGGCAGCTGTGAGAACTGCAGGAAGAACAGCAGCAAAATAAATATTTGGATGCTCAGGGTAAAAACATGAGGCAAGGAGACAGAACAGCCAAGAGAAAAACACTTAAAAAGTTATTTGTTGGTAAGATTTAATGTCCCACAACTGAATCATCAAAGCTTTTGCCAAAGGACTACACGTCAAAAAAACAACAACAAAAAAAATCCTCTGAATTGTTTTTCCCCCTTCTCTTTTATTTTTAAAATGAAACCACCTGCATTTAAAGTTGTAATTCTTGCTGTGCAAAAGAATAAGGTTTCAAGGAAGTGATGAAATATGGACTCTGTGTGTGTACATGCGTGTGTGTCTAAATTCACGCTCAGTCTTCTAATGCTTTTCAGACGAAGATGGTATGTTGCTTTTATATAATTGTTATTTCTTTTTGTGACTCTGTTGTATTCCATTTCCACTTTATAGAGCCCAGACCATTTCTGGGCAAAAAACCCCCAAAAGCAGCATGAAAGAAATATTCTAGCAATTTCTTTTCACAAAAGTTGACTGTATCAGAGGAAGAAACAATGCTCCAGAATTTTAACAAGAAGCTGAAATGAAAGAAGTAACATTGATCTAAATAACAATGAGTCAGTAGGGTGAGGTTATAAAGATGAGGATGTGTAGCTATGAAAACAGACCCAGTGTTTTTCTCAGTAGGTCACACTGAGGTCTGATCAAGCAACTAAAAGTTAAGACAGAAGTGAGGAAGGTTAACTTGATTCTGATCTGCTGAAGATGACAAACATGGGGTATATTTAGGCCCTACCAGTAGTTATTCCGAGGCTGAAGTCATTCCTGTAATGCAGTGGTTCTCAACCTTCACCATGGACCCCCTTTAAATACCTTTTGTGGCCATGAACCACCCAGACTTAACTCAAGATTTAAAGCATTAGACTGCATCAAACATTTATTTCAATTTTCTCATGAAGGGTCTTCAAATTTGGAGAGAAGGAGGAATAAATTAATCTGCTAATGCACATACTCCTATTATAATCTGTCTATTGCAATATTCCATACGAATTTAAAATAATAGTGACAACACTCTTTTGGCTTAAATGGCGCATTTTAGGGTATTTTGACATGCTAATGCCAAATTTGATGTCAATTTTTACCCTAAAATTTAATGAAAAGTTTTTACAATTCTGCTCACCTTCCCCCTTGTTTGTCTGTGTTCAGTCACCGTATATCTTTGTTTACGGGTCCAGGGCCACCACTTGGAGGAACAGACTTCAGCCCCGTTTTGGCCCCAAAGAAGGCCATTGGGTTAAGAAAATGTCTTTAAGAGAAAAACTGCCTAATTAAAGTGGGTCCCACCAACTATACTAGCACCAAAAACACAACCACATGGAACTATACAAAGGTCACATGAAAACAAAAGCCAGAAAATGATATGATTATAATTTTATAAGTTGTACTTCACTTAATGCAAACTGTTGGGAAAAAGGGAACATATGTTCATATAATTACAACTAATGAGAATGCTGGTGTTGCATTTCACTCACAAGCCTTGTTATATCCGGCTTAATAGGTGAAAGTTGTATTCTGAGTTCTGACTCAGTTTTTCAAGCAGTTTCTATGCTTATTCTTAAGATAAGTGAGAGCAAAGAATTATTTTTTACACATACCGGTATACATTGTTACGAAAGGCACTAACACTTTCATAGCCTTCTTGGATAGTTCTGGAAAACCTGCTTGTAGATGAACCCAGAAATTTGGAAGGGACTCTTGTCTGAACTACAGTTTCGGAGCACCATCTATGGATATTTCTATGAGCTTGTCTTCCTCTGCTGCTGTGAGCCCTTCCTTTTCATACACATTAACTGAAAAAGGATCTCTAATCCAGTTTTTGCTTGCATCAGGAACAGGAAAGTATTCATGGAAACTATGCTGCAAATCTTTCAAATGCTGTGCAATAAGTGATGTCTCCTCCTTAGACACTTCTTCGTTGGTGGAAGCAAGAAAACTTGTCAGGTTGGAAATGTCTCATACTTTTGGCTCAATAGGCAATGATGCCACAATTTGAACTTTTTGATCATTGCTTTAATTTTATCTTCAACTACAAAAAACTGTAATCTTTTCTCTCTGAAGAATTAAGTTCAGCATATTTAAGTGGGTGAAGATATCTGAGAGATATGCCAATTTGACTAACCAGGAAAAAAAAATCTGTCAAACGATTGCTGAGGTGAAACTGTTTCTCCATTAGGAATAATCTTATCTTGTCTCTTAATTCCCAAAAGCGAGGCAAAACCTTACTTCATGATAGCTAACAAACGTCACAGTGTGGCCTTACAAAGCTGTTCAAAAAAAAATCTTGATTTGAGTGACCTGTTTCTTATAAAATTGACAATTCTGACTGATTCATTAAAGGCCTGCTTTAGTTTTTCTGGTATCTTTTTAGCAACTAGGGCTTCTCTATGTATGCAACAAAGGTACCAAATCACTGATGGCACGATTTCCTTAATCCATGCTACAAGCCCAGTAATCTTTCCAGTCGTTGCTCGCACACCGTCTCTGCTAGTTCCAACACATTTTCAACCAATCCATGTCATGAGATGTTATGAACTCATTTAAGTTGTTGGATATTTCCTCAGCTGTAGACAAGGAGATGAAAAGTATGTCTTCGAAAACATTTCTTTCATGCTGATACCTAACATAACACACTAAAGTTGCTTTGTTCATTATGTCCGTGCTTTCGTCCAGTTGCAATGTAAAGTAGGAGAACAGGCAAATTCTTCCTAATAATTGTTCCTTAACATTGGCTGACAAACCGTCGATTCACCTCTTCACTGTGTCATTTGATAAAGGTATTATGGAAAGGTCCTTGGCAGCTTGCTCACTGACCAATGCAGAAACCATGATTTTTGTAGCAGGTAAGATAAGTTCTTCAGCTACAGTATGTAGTTTTCTGGGTTTTGCTATTAGTTGAGAAAATCTCAAATGAGGATCTCACTGCATTTTCATTGTTACAACCAGTTGCAGTCTTTTTTACCATTTTCTTACTTTCCTGAAACTCACATTCCCTGTATTTGAATTTTTTTTATGTTCTTTGTGGCACGTTCCTCATGTTTTGCAATTTTGATAGTTTCATGGCCTTGTTAGATACTACCTCATAACACAAACATGCACTGTGATAGTTGCTTGTCCCCGGGAGATGTACATGTGAAGCCAACTGACAGATATTCTTTGCTATAATGGCAATACTTTCTAAAATGAAAGAAATGCTTTCTTTCACTTTGCTTTGAATAAGACACACCCTCATCAACATTAGTCCTTTTGCGTTTCATCCTGAGGCAAAACTGAAATGCACCGTCACAAAATCCACTGCAGCAATATCGAAAAATTACCTTAACAAACTATAACCAAATGGTCAGCAAAAAAAGAAAGCAATTACCCAAATTGGTCCAAAGGCTCACTCACACTAGCAATGCCAGAGTCAGTTTTCTCTGCCCCGTGGTCTCTGACTGTCTGCACAATAGCAAGAAATGTCACCTGCTTTCTCTCTGCCACTCAATGTCATTCACTTGCATGTTCCCAAACGCAGCTGTTTGCCATCAGACAGCTACTCTCATAGCCGATTTATACCTTTGATTGTTTTTAAATTAAGGCAATAGTTTTAAAAATTCAAGTTTTACAAAACGAGCCTGGGAAATGAATATTTTGTTCTATTTCCCATTCAGTCTTGCTTTCATTTGTTCACTCATTCGTTCATTGAGATTTAACTGCAAAAAATTATAACATTTCTTCAAGCTTTCGTAGACCCCCTGTGAAGGGGACCCCCCCCCCCAGCGGTCTGTGGACCACAGGTTGAGAACCACTGCTGTAATGTTTTCCACTCCATAAATCAGGCCTGAATAAAGAGGTGCTGGTTTGAAACTTTGACACAGGAGGGGTTTTGGCTGCCCACCCAATTGAGGCAGTATTGTGGATTCTTTTTTAAACCTGTGGATTCCATTCCTTTGACTTTTTTTTTGCTATCCTCACTAAATCCTACTGATTTCAATTGGACACGGCAGGAACAAAAGGGTACAGTGGGAGATACCTAACAGGGGTAAGGTTTTTTTTTTTACCACAGGTTCTCAGTGATGGGTAGACCTCTGGTTTTTCATGGTTAATAGCACAAATCATACCATAACACTAAACATGCCAAGAACATGAAGCTAAAATACCATTTGCCTAATGTGATTGGAAAACGGATGGATATCCTATCTTTAAAAAAAATCACAGAAAAGTGCTTAATGAATTTTGAGTGAAGACGTCTTTAGCAATAAACAATACAGAAAAAAAGTATTATTTGCTTGGGTTTATCAAGAGATAAATTCATGTCATAGGATTTGTAAAGTCAATTATCTGTAAAATAATTTGCTACTGTGTGTGTGGTTCAAAATGGAAATGCCTACAATTGTGTTATGTGTTTGCGTGTGCATAGGCGGTTCTTTTAAAGCAAAAGTTTCACATGTCTATGGAAAGTCTCAATCATCCAGGTCATAATTATCCCAAAGGTGCTTTTTCACAAGGCAACAGGACTTTCTTAGTTTTCTTTGAAGATGTTTTGCTTCTCATCCAAAAAGCTTCTTTAGCTCTGACTGGATGGTGGGGAATGGAAGGATTTATAATCCTTGCAGAGAGCTGGTCATTTGCATTCTTTTAGAGAGTCATTGAGGCTACCTGGAGATTTATCTGTGTAATCAGGGTCATCTGCATTTCAAAGGCCAAAGAGGCCATCTATGTCAAAATTGAACAGCCCTCTCTCAACAGAGGGTGAGGGATATGACATCATCTATCTCCAGTCTACAACATAGTCCTTTCAGGAGTTCCAATAAGGCTCCACACCCATTTGCACTACTCAGACGACACAGATAAAGCTCCAGATGGCCTCAATGACTCTCTGAAAGAATGCAAATGGCCAGCTGTCTGCAAGGATTACAAATCCTTCCATTTCCCACCATCCAGTCAGAGCTGAAGAAGTTTCTTGGATGAGAAGTGAAATGTCTTCAAAGAAAAACAAGAAAGTCCAGTTGTGTTGTGAAAAAGCACCTTTGGGATAAGAGTTTCACATGTTATGTTTGCTTGATTTCCATGAGTATTATATATTTCCTCCTAACAATGTAGTAATTATCAAGAGTTTGAGATTTATTTGGAGCATAGAGTTGGAAATTCAAAGACTCAAATGGATATTTTATTCCTACATGAACAAGAATTTCAAATTGGCATTTATATGGTGGCTGGAGAGCCAGGTGCACCTGGAATTATTTTATGATAGATATCCATGTCCTTGTTTTCACATCACAGTATTGTAATCCTGACCAAATTGCTGCACTCCCAAATCATTGCTCTATTGCTTCCAGCTGATGAGAGTTAGATGAAGCTTCAAATAAGCAGTTGGGATTTGAAGAGATCTGATCCAATTGTCTATTTGAAACGAATCTTTGACGAGTTTAGAAGTCTCTAGCAAGGCACTAGAGATATTCTTGTATGCATTGAAGCACCTTTTGGAGAATTTAATTAGGCAGTATTTCTCTTAAAGACATTTTCTTAACCCAACAGCCCTCTTTTGGGCCTCCAAGTGGTGGCTCTGGACCCGTAAACAAAAGTGCACAGTCATGGATAAGCCTTAGGTAATTTGCTCCAATTATGAGGTATATAAACCACTGGACTTTCAGATGAAATTTAGTCTTTTGCTGTAAGCAAATAGGATCAAAACTTGTTTTGGGCAGAAGCTTTCCATGATATATGAATTGCCCTCGTGAATCTGGACTTTGGGAATACTTGATAAACTCACCGCAGATTTAATCTACCACAACAAAAAACCTGAGTCATCACGTGAACAAAATTTCAAAACAATATCCATTTTTTTTCTAGAATTGTGGATTCTATTCATGTCCTGCTATTTGTAATAGGTTGCATAAAAAAGCACTGACAGTACCTCTAACATGCATTCCTAGCCGCCATGAAACAAAATATACTAAAAAAAAAACAAACCCTAGTGTTTTCCCCCTGAAACGTAAGTAGCAGTTAACTTATATTTTTCCAATAACTGAGCAGCCATGGGTTTGGAGGAATGTCCCTTTCATTTGCAATTTAAAATACAAATTTCAGTTTCTGTTTAAGACCAAATCAGTGGTTTATAATTAGAGTGCCTTTTAAAGCAAGAGTTTTGCATATTTAAGGGTCAAAAGAAAATCAAACTCCTTTGATGTTCTAACAAAGAGAAGGGAGAGCAATATTTTACAGAATAGGGCTGTATCTTCTTGGAGATTATAATCTTCTTGGAGACTATAAGAAATTACCGAGATTTTTTCTAGGAGGTTAACTGTGGGAATAGGAATGAGAAGCTTCTGGAGGGTAAACTATTCCTATCCCACTTTAAAACTTCCCTATCAGGCTAAAAAGCAAGGAGTTAAAGGTAGAATAGAAGAGTAGCTTTTCAGAAACCATCACCTCCAGTTCCCATATTTAATTCTAAGGGGGGAAAAACTCCACTTATTTTCCTATGTTACTATATGCAGCCCGATTGTGAGGTCCAGGGGTCTGCAAGTGGCATGCAGGTAACTCTTCACAAAGATCAGAAAAATCTACAGAGGTTGTTTTTTAAAAAAATTACACATCAGAGAAAAGGCTCGTATATTCGTTTATTGCAAAGGAGACGTAACAGCATTTTTCAAGGGAGCTATGACTGGTGATTTATCATGCAACAAAGGGGAGGAAAAGAATTCCTCAAACGAACTGTTTTTGATTAGTTCCCCAAACATGTCAAATAATATGTTCATTACAGTTGCACTCTGTAGTAATTTCTCTCCATTTAACGCATGGATGAATATATTCTCTGACTCTTTTAAGGAAATGTAATGAGGCGTGTCTTGCAGTGCTTTAATAAGTATGTGCACACAAAAAGGAAAGGCTCTCATAATTATGCTGAACTAGATCACAGATACATTACTCTAGAACTTTCTATATTGCCCTCCAACCAAGGGATAAATCATGACTGGAACCTAGCTTACTACATCTCGGCCTGAAGATCAAGAAATGCATGTAAAGTCCAAGACTCAATTCTCAGCCGTGGAGCTTTCTTTCTTGGACACAAAAGATTTTTCCTGACACTGAGTTTTCGAAAGCAGTCTTGGGGGGGGGGAAAAAAAGTTGAATTATGAACAATAGGTTTACATTTAAACAACTGTCTTTTCTTTTCCTGGCCTCTGCTGAGCCTAGATTCCTTAACCATTTTTGCTAACTCACTTGCACCTTAAAGGGAATTGATTTCTTGTCTCCACATAATAGAATCTGAGAGCTGGAAAGGAGCATTCAAGCCAGGGGAACCTGTTTTTCTGGCTGGGTAAAGGAATCCAGTTAACATATCCTCAGAAATTATTTAGCTAGCGACTGCTTTAATAAATGAGAGCTCATCACTTCCCAGCTGGATTCACCACCAAACCATCTCCTTATGTACCTTGTATTTAATGGAAAGAAAGATACAGGGCACAAACCTTCCCTCTGTAACTCTATTCAAACTCTAGCAAGTAGCAAAGATTGTTTTACTTTATCGTTCCCTTTCTTGGGTTGTTAGGTTCCTGATGATGATACTGCTTCAGTTTGGAAGGGCTTTCTTAATTTGTTGCTCAATAGCTGTAGCTATTCTCTGAAGTCTTTCTCCAGCTGGGGAAACTTATTGGGCGACACTAAGTCAACATTCCCCAACTCAACCTATCTCTGAAGATTGTTGAGAGGAAAGAGCGATATTTCATCTTGAGCTGAGATAGGATAAAAGCCTAAAAATAAATAAACAGGTGGGTTGGGATTATAAGAGACTCTCAATTCAGAATCAGTTATTTACCAGTTGGGAAAAAGATAAAACTCCCCTTGCATAAAGCCAGTTTAAAGGCGTGAAAAAGTCTTTCCTCAATTCTTAGTTATAACTAGTAGAAACAAGACTAATATGATGAAGAAACAGTCTGGTCTATTGCTTAAGGCAGGGGTCTTCAAACTTGGCCCTTTTATGACTTGTGGACTTCAACTCCCAGAATTCCTCAGCCAGGCATGCTGGCTGAGGAATTCTGGGAGTTGAAGTCCACAAGTCATAAAAGGGCCAAGTTTGAAGTCCCCTGCCTTAAGGTGTTGGGCTGGAACTGGGAAGGAACTAGGATGTTCTTCCCATCCTTTCCCATGTTCAAGACCACCCTGAGTCAGGAAAGCTACCCGGGAGTCTTGGGGGCTGGCCACTATTTCTGATAGGATTGTTGTTGTGGGGAACAATTGGCAGAGAAGATTCTGCATATTATCTTGAAAGGCAGGGGATGTCTCAAACCAATAAATTGACCCTGTTTTGTTTTGGCGGCTTCTGTGGAAGAGCACTCAGGAGGGGAAAAAAAGACGGCAGATTTTATTCATGGATTCAACCTGTCCAATTAAGGAAGAATAATCATGCTGTGAAGGATGTATCAGCCACAGGGACCTGGTTATGATGTAGCTTCCCTCACCCCATACAGAAAGATGGGGGGAAAAAGAGCAAGTGCTGGTAAAGAAAGAAACTGCACATCCCTTGATCTTTTTGATCATTTACATCAAGGGGAAAGGATGCTCTCGGGGCTCTTATAACCCTGAACTACAATTTCTATGCAAGGACCCTTTTCTATGGATGCCAATTCTGCCTGCACTGAACACGGCATCTACGGGGAGAGCTTTTTTTGAAGTCTTGGACTGCAGCTGATCTCAAAACCGCAAGATTTGGCTTTAAAGCTGATTTCCCCCCCCCAAAGATCGCTCCTGGGTTCTACGATTTCTCAAAGGGGCTGTGCATCCCAATCTTTAAGTCCCAAAAGGTGATTTGAAGGTTAAGCTATTCACCTGCTACAATTCTTTAGGGCAGCTACATCTTTTGTTCAAAACACGAGGCTGCTCTCTGTAGCTGCCATTCTGGGTGGGTGGGTGGGAGGAAAATGGCAACTCTTTGTGACCACAAGCTACATTCTGAGTCCAGTTGATGCTACATGGCCCCATCGTTAATCACATTTAGGTTTCTCTACCTAGATGCTCCGCTGACAAAGCTACAGGCAAAGTGGGTTATTTTTAAAGTTAATTATTACCTGCTCTTTTATACTGAGCCACAAGGAAATGTAAATGAAAATACAGCTAGATGATTAGAAATAATTCAGTAAGGTTGAATTCACGGGCTTCCACCTGTTTATATTTTGTGATGACTGCAAAATGTGTCCATTGACTATCTGCCTGTCATATACAGTACTTGTTTAAAGTGTTAGCTTTTCAGCTAGTGTACGTGGCCAAATAGAGAAGAGCATGGAGAGAAATGGCTTGACTTCAAAAGAGAAGCCAAAATATTGGGCCTTTGGCTGTATAATCTGATTTGCACGCACACACAAAAATCACTGCTGTTTTGGGTTAAATAAATAGTTCTGGGAAATAAATAAGATCTAGCCTTGCTGTCCATAACTTAGGCATATTCACTAAACCTATTCCCATGTTCTTTTTCCTTCGTATTATTTTCTGCCATGGAAAATTGGTTTAATACCCCTATCCAAAGAAGATTTATAAAGTGATCTGTTTGACCAGGGGTAAAATATATATGTTGTAGTTTCTGGCACTTATTAACGGGATTTTCTTTTGTCTAAGGTTGAAAGGCCAAGCTTTAATAATCAGTTTAAAAGTGGGGAGAGATTTCTTTTGCTTTATTTTTTTAAAGAAACGGATAAATTTGGATTATAAAATGGATTTTTATTAACATTAAAATATATATGTTAATATGTCTGGTACCTTTTAATAGCCCTTTGCCGATAAGGACTGAATGATACGTTTTTGCAATTTGATTATTTATATCGGATGGGATAGGGGAAAAAGGTTTCTTTTTTTAAAAAAAACTGCAGTACTAGGGAAGGTGTCAAGTGTCAAGCGCCGGGGAAATCAGGAGATTCAGGCAGTTCAAATGAGTTTAAAGATTTATTGCAAGCTTAAACTCTCTACAAAAATCTGAGCAACTAAAAGTCAAGGGAAATTAGCGGGAGTTAAGAAAAGCATTCAAGATGGGCTGGACTTAGATCTCTTGTGGGCCCGCAAGGACTCATGACTTATGACGTGTTTGACCCCTTCCTCAGGTTCAGCCTGGTTATCCAACTTATTTATGCTTGTCTGGAGGGAGGGGGGAGCCATCTTTTTTCTTTTTTCTTTTCTTTTTTAAATCTCTTTTCAATTTTTTTACTTTTTTATAGATATAGTTTCTATTAGTTTTTTAATTGTTTTTTAACATTAATAACATTAATGCAAGAAAATTGGTTTAATTGCCCTATCCAAATTGGCCTTCAAAAGCTAATTGCTTCTTTGTACATGAATGACTATTTTGCTGACTGTTAAAAAATTATAATCTAAAAAGAAAAGTAAAGTCCAGAGTCTGTGTTATGTTAACAGATGGTTGCAGGTCAGAATCATGGAGGGGAAATCAATACAGCTTGAAAGGTTAATAATTTCTTTCGCCTTTACATCAGTGGCATTTTGTGGCCTTTTGTAGGTGGGGATGGTTTTTTTTCTGTTGAGGCAAGGGTTAGGAAAAGGCTTTGAATACTTGAAACAAAAAATGATTGGACCTTTGGCTCCTGATTTTCAACTCAGCAAAATTTGGAAAATACACTTCATAAGAATGAGGGGGAAAACTAGATTTCTGTGCCAGGATCGGCTTTGTCTCCTGCATCTTTTCTTTACAGCTTTGCCCAAAAGACACAAAATCCTTCGATGTGAGGAGAAATCATTGCCTAGCTGATTACCTAGGACTATCTGACCACACAGATTTCTTTCTTTTCTTTTTTTAAACAACAACATCAACAATTAGGATTTAATTACAACACTGTGCCCCATTGGCTGTATATGTTTGTCATGTATTCATTTTTCTATTGCATATCAATACATTGGAAGAATTGGAGAGGTGCCATTTTCTTTTTTAGTGGTAGAGTTGAATAAAAAAATGAAAGAGACACAGGAGAACTTATTTTATAACTCAAAATAATGATTTCTCTCTGAGCACAAAGTTTTAGATCTGCCTCTGTCTCTGCAAATTGCCTTCCAAACTCTGATATGGAACAAAGCCAAAATAATTCCTAGTGTGGTAACAGAAAAGATTTATCTTTGCAGCTATGCTGCTAGAGTCTGGCTTGGGTCCAGAGTATCACTACATGGCTTCTATTTAGGCAGGAGGGATTTTCTTTTCATCCCTTCTGGCCTCGCTTTCCACCAAAATGCACCCAAGTCCCTTTCGCTCACATTAAAAGATACTGCTTCCATTCATTATGTTTAGATTGCATTCCACTCATTCCGGTGGCTTAGTTGTAAAAGAGTTACTACTACTACAGTGCTACTACTACAAAGAAGAAGAAGAGCGGCAACAATATTTCATTTCACTTGTGTTATGCTTTTCCTCTGAGGGCTCAAAACAGCTTGAGATCTCGTGTAATTTTTGTCTGCTGAATAACAATCCTGTGGGATGCACGGGAGTAAGAGAGTAACTGGTCCCATATCACCACATAAGCTCTCGGGTCAGATAAGGATAGAAATGTATGTTTCTCCAGTCCTGGTGCAAAATGCTTTAATTACTATATACCACTGGCTCCAGAAAATAGAAAAGAAGGGGCCATGGGAGACACATAACTGAAATCATCAGATTTTTGCAATTTTGTTTGGTTCTGAAGAATTGACAAAGGCGACCATCTACTTATTATCAATCTTATCCCTTTCATTCAAGTTTTTCTTTTTAAAACGGTGAGGAGTCTAGCAACTACCAGATCACTCTAAAAGAATTGCCAGTTGAGATGAATGGCTGCATTTAAACCTTGGAACGGATTAGCACAAAATTACATTCATGAATTCACTCAGAAGTGAATGTAGTCCCAACTACTAGACTGCAATTGTTTTCCCCAACCAGGTGCTTCCAGTTGGATTTGGATGTCATCTCCCATTGTTCTCAATCAAGAGTTAATCATCCTAGTTGAAGGTACTGGGTGTTGAAGATCAGGACTTTTAGACAGCACTGGTTTAAAAAATAATGTTAATGATGGCTATTGGAACCAGATTTGCCATTGCTAAACGATGCAGTAATAAAGTGTGACATCAAATTACCACGCTACTTAGCAATGACAGTTTTGGCAGCCCTGGTTGCCATTGTTAAAATTGTTAAGCAAGGACCATGCAGGTCATAAAGCAAGGATGCCATGTGAGCACAACTTATGACTTCCTACTCGCTTCCCCACTGATTTTTCTTTTTTTTTATATATACAAGTTTTATTAATTTTTTAAATATTTACATAAACATGATTTTGTGAAGCAATACGATGGTTGGGTAGTCAAAATAACAAATAAGTTGTGAATAGTTCAGGTTGCATCAACAGGTGTTCCTTCTCTGATTCCCTTAGTTATCACATAGTCAAAATTGTCAAGTTAATACATTTCTAGTTGTAACCTAGTCAATTAACAAAATTTTCAATATATTTTCACTAATACATATTAATATCCTGTTTTTAAATTTTATCTAATTGTAATAGAATAATCTATAAAAGCCTGTAATATGCGAAAGAAAGCTTAATTTTTGGGTAACCCACAGTTCCCTATTTCAATAAGTAATAATTCTCTTGTCTACAAAACTTACATTGTTCTTTACAAAACATTCTTATATTTTACCATTAAAGTCTAGTTTTCATCTTAACAAATCACCAATTATTAGAAAGATAACCATTTAACAATTATTAAAACACTATCTTTTGTATATAAAATTCTAGATTCTATAATATAGTTCAAAAGTAACAGCTAATATATTCTATAAGTCGTCTTAACCATATATCAATTGTTAAAATACTATCTTTTGATATATCATTCCACATTCTATAATATAGTTCAGAATTATATTCTAAAAGCTTACTTTTGTTTTCCCTTACAGATCTAAAACCTAAATGTAAAATCAGTTATATTTTTAGAGATTCCCCTTAATCCATTGAAAGGTATTTTTATACTCTATCTTTAGGAATCCAAAAAAAGAAACAAGTTCAGTTTTTTAAATCTAACTCTTGCCTTCCTTTTGTGCCAATCAGGCTTCCCTTTTGGCGTCTTTAAATTCTCAAATGTATCCCCCTTTCTTCCTATATCCCTTATTTGAATCCAGGGAGAGTATCCAAATGACAGTTTTGTGAAGAAAGTGTCCCCTTTGTAACCATTGAAGTTTTGCTTTAATAATTCAGTTTTTGATGATTGATGTAATATAGTTGTCATTAGATCAGTCACATCTTTTTCTTCTTTCAATTCCATCTGGATTAGGTAGAAAGTAGTAGCTGGTGTTATGGTTGTCATTTGATTAGTTGAATTCTCAATATAGTATATTTGAAGGCCTTTAGTGTCTTCACTCTTAATATTGCTTTCTTCAGGTGCCATTGCTTTTTGAGTTGTAAGTTTTGTAGTTGACATTGAAATTTGGACTTTAAGATTCTCTGTAGGTTGCCATTTGTTGTTCTTTGAAATCTCCTATTTTAGTGTTAGTTTCCACTTCTTCTATTTGCTCTTGAATTATCATTTCCACATTTAAAGTCAGAATTTGATTTGGTGGCTTTAAGTTGTCAGATTTTTCTTGCAGTTTGGCTTTAATTTCCTCTGTCATTGCCAAAATCGTGTCCAGTATCAGTTTATAATCAAGTGGTGGGATATATTCATCCATTTCGTTGTTATTTGCAGCTAAATCTTCCATGGAGGCTATTTTAATAATAGTCAAAGATTATCCACCTCCAGAAGAGTTGTTTTCAGTGCCAGGTGTTCCCACACTTATCTTTAAACGTAATGTCAAGGACAGCTCTGTTATTCAGTCAACTCTCACAAGAGGAGAAAATTTACTTGCTGTACCAACTTTCACCACAAGATGTCATCAATAGCATATAGAATGCAATGTAGAAATTTTCTTTTTTTCCCAAATTAATATAAAATTTTGTAGCATTAGTCCAATTTTCCCCCCTTAATTCACAGCTTAGAGAGGAAATAGGGTAGTAGATCCCCACCAAAAATATGAGTTTTTTTTAGTAAATACAGATAAAATTACTTAATTTCTTTGCTGAATTACTTGATTTTCTTTAAGGCTTTAAGATTTGTTTCCAGAGTAACTATTCGCCATTTTTTCAAAAAGCGGGGAAATAAATTTTCAGGAAAGTCCCACAGGAAAATAGTTAAGGCAGTAAGAAAGGTAAAGTCTCACCCAGGTCCTCCAGATTGCTTCTTAGTGTTAGGTAGTGCTTTTGGCTTTCAGCAGGGAGCGGCTTAATGATCGGCCATCTTTATGGCTGGTCTCTTCTTCTTTGGGCCAAAGGAGCTATCCCGGATTCAAGGGGAGGGCTACCGCTCTTCCGCGATCACAGGGAAGGCCTCCTCATAGTAGTCAGCCCTTCAGGGTGATTTTTGACCCTTTTCAGGGTCCTCAAAAAAAGAAAGAATGGATGGCAGGAAGCGGACTGTTCCTGAGCGTCTGGAAGCGCCGCACACACAAACCAGAAGCCCCCCACTGATTTTTCTTGTGGAAAGCTGGCAGGGAATATTGTAAATCACAATTACATGGCTGCAGCTTGCTGCATCATCATTACTGTGAACTGGGTGCTGAGTATCCAGATTGTGATCATGTGACCTCAGGGATGCTGCAACAGCCTGAACTCAAAGGACCAATCATAGGCACCACTCATTAACACCGTTTTAAATTTGAAAAGTGATCTAATGAATTCTCATTAAATGAGGACCACCTATATAATAGTCATTGTTTAGGATTCCAGTTACAATGGCCACAAAAAAGCCATTTAATTTCCAGATCAAATGTTGTTTTAAAAAATGACATGAAATTAAAGGTA
Organism: Vipera berus; assembly: GCF_964194415.1. Classification (NCBI taxonomy): domain Eukaryota; kingdom Metazoa; phylum Chordata; class Lepidosauria; order Squamata; family Viperidae; genus Vipera; species Vipera berus. Next base: position 156,752,424 of record NC_138202.1, on the reverse strand, counting down.
AGTCCTTTCTTGAACTTATCAATTATTTGCTGTGAGAAGTTGAATTCACCTCTTTAGCATAGTTAAACATTTATTTAGCAAGGGAACAATTTCCTGCAAGGTAGATTTTTTTCATTTAATGAACTAATCAGAAAATCACACAGAGAACATTCTCCCAATGAGAATAACTATCCTCATGAAGGAAGAAGAGACTAAAGAATTCAGCTTTATGCAGACAGCTTGGCCATATTTACACATTTAAACTGAAGTAAAAATATAAAAATATCACCAAAAATCCAGTAGAAGCAAAGATGGATGCATTAAGGAAATGCACAAATCAAAGGACAAAAACAGGGTGATATGAAGTAAAAATGGTCTGTGCAATTGATATTTATGTTAAAAGAAACCATATAGAAATCTAACATTATTATTAGGTGTTACAAATACATATAGTTACCCAACTTTTTCGATTCATTTTAAAAATTGGGTCTAAATAATTGCTTTCCAAATGTGGACAGTAATAGACCCCACAATTCAACCCTGAGCTACAGATATTCCCTTCTATAGGTGAAAGAGTTGGATCTACTGCTTGTCCTGCCTTTCTGGTGCAGTAAGATATGCTGGTCATCAATAGCACTGTGACTACTTCTGCACATGTTATCTTTCGCTTCTCTTTCACAAAGCCATTTGAGGCTGCCTCTAAACTCATTTTCTTCTTCAGTTCTCTGATACTGGAAATAATTTTGAAACCTGCATCGGTCACGGTGCATATCTCCAGGTTCTATAAGACCCACTCTGTCCTTCCTAAGGGTTGTAAATAAATCAATGCATTATTTTCAAGACTCAGTCCTTACTGAATGTCTGAATGTCACCACTCTTCTTATGAGGAATTTTCCATTAAAAAAAACAAGTGTCCCGTGGAAAGCACCACATAAATATTTGTCAGAAAAATATTGGTTTTATGTAAAATATTTCCAGGAAAAAAAGGAATGTAAGGAATATGGTTTTATATCAAGTGGTTCTCTGTGATTTCTTGGATTAAGCTATCTCATAAGTGAATGTGAGATTCACTTCGGCTATTTATTATACCTTGAATTTAGAGCTGCCAAGTGCATGTTTCCATGAAGGGAAAATGCCCATTCTAGAGACAGGAAGCAAGCAAGTCATAAATCAGACATACTTCTTAAATAGGATTTCCATAGAAAGCTGCAAATGTACATTGCAGCTATACCTGAAATGTCAGACTGAAAGATAAATGTAACGCCCTCTCGCATCCGTTCATGCCACATATATATCAACAAATTACATTTGACTATAAGCTTGGCCTTTAGATGCAAGTGAATTCTGACTGCCTAAATATCTGTTCTTGATTGTCCCTTTTGAGCCTAGCCTCATTCGTTTTGCCTCCTGAATCTCTCTCGGTCAATTTTGCTGCCCAAAGTTGGACAGAAACCTGCCTTTCATTTCTGTTTTTCTGTGGAGTAAATAGTCATGCCGATTGCAGCACAAAGGTCTTTGCCCCAAATGGATGATGCGTGGCTGAAGGGAGCAAGCCTTAGATTACAAGATCTCTCCCTGCTCTAGGATTTGATGTCTTCAGATGCAAAGAACTGAGATGGGACTCAGGTTAGGAGGTATACAGAGTTTCTTGTCAGGAAATTTTTGCTTGGGTTTGACTTCTTGGTCAAATGTTTGACAGGGTTGTTATGTATCTCGTAATGTACCAATTGTATATTGTTGATATACTGTCTTGTATGAAAAGCTATGGAACAAAGGATGTGAGAAGCCGTCCAGTTTCATAAAAAGGCCTTGATCCTGATTTTGCAAATATGCTCGGATACAATGAACTGAGAACCACTAATGGGATGGGAGAACGTAACAGGCACAATGAAGATTCTGGGCAAAATGGTAAGTATTAGATCAGCCTGGAAGTTACGTCTTTTGTTGACTACAGCTCGGCTTTCAACACCATTTTGCCGAGCATTCTCATCGGGAAGCTGACTGACTTGAAATTCTCCCCCGCCATCTGCGATTGGATTCAAGACTTTCTTAGGGATTGGTTACAAACAGTGAGGGTCGGCTCTGCTTTGTCCATCCCCCTGAAGCTTTGCACCGGCACGCCACAGGTCTGTGTGCTTAGCCCCTACCTGTACTCTTTATACACTTATGATTGTGTATCATCTGACCCATCCACTGCGATAATCAAGTTCGCAGATGATACAACTGTGGTGGGTCTTATTACAGGTGGGGATGAGACAGCATATAGGGCGGAGGTACAAAAACTATCCATATGGTGTAGTAAAAACAACTTGCACCTAAACATCGGCAAGACGAAAGAGATGGTGTTAGACTTCCGGAGAAAAAAGGAGGAACCTGCCCCACTTCACATCGGAGAGAACTGTGTAGAGAGAGTTTCCTCCTTTAAATTTCTGGGAGTCTACCTCTGTGAAGATCTGACCTGGAAAGTTAACACAACTCAGGTGGCTAGAAAGGCCCAACAGAGGCTTCACTTTCTTAGGGTCTTGCGGAAGAGCAGGGTAGAACAACAGCTAATGACCCTCTTTTACCGGTCTACTATAGAGAGCGTCCTCTCGTATGGTATTGTGGTTTGGTATGCTGGTCTGACAGCCGCGGATAGGAGAGTACTACAGAGGGTAGTGAGCACAGCACAAGACATTATGGGCTGTTCCCTGACACCACTGGATGACATCGCCAGGGCTCGTTGCCTTGGAAGAGTGAGGAAGATTCTCAGGGATGACTCACACCCTGGACGGTATCTCTTTACTCTCCTACCATCCGGTAGGAGATATAGGAATATAGCCAGCCGTACCAACAGGCTGAAAAATAGCTTTTATCCATGGGCTGTTAGGCTTTTAAATGGGACATAATCTTATGCAGAATTGACGTGGGAGGCCGGTGTGTGGTGTAGTTGGTTCACATAGTGTGGTGGGATGGAGGGTTTGTTGTCACTGTGTGTTGGGGGGAGAGAGCACGGGGGGAGGCTCAGCTAATCTCAATGTACACATGTTGTACTTTGACAATAAAGGTTTATTATTATTATTTATTATTTAGAATGATGATACTCTAATGACTTTCTCTGTGTACTGTTTTTACACATGCAGCCTTTTCACAATAATATAGTTGGAAGTAATTTTATCATTTAGCAAAGAAACAGTGTAAGATATACGAAATCGCTTTTTTAAGCATCAGCAGCTTAAGGAGACATGTTAATATCATGCAATATTAAACAGTATGGAGCAGTGTCTGCCTAACATTTGCACAGATTTACATATAACAGACTTAAATAACAGATCTGCTGACACTTCTTCATCCCAAACCCTCATCCTTCAAATAGATGAGTTTAAATTTAAATTACAACATTTCATATTTTACCTTGACATTTCTTAATCCCAAATTCCTATTTCCCTCCAGAAGGGCCTTATATTATCAAAATATGAATAGTCGACTTATTTTCAGAATTGTTTTGTAGAAACACAAGGATTTTTCTTTCTTCTTTGGAGTGCTACAAGTATTTTATAAATCAAAAAATAAACTAATCTTCTGCAAATCAGTTTCAGAAAATCTCCCCTTTACTGTATTTAGTGTAAGCATGTCCCCTAATTTGTGGTTGTTTGGAGCCATGGAAAATTTCCATATTACCATCCATTCCTTCCATATTCATTACCAGCATTATTTGAAATGCAATGAGAGAAGGGAGAAAATGCATTTTTAAAAAATGCCCAAATCTGCCATCTGAACATGGTGTTTCATTCCAAATTATCAAAGGGTCAAATTATATTCAGACATGAGGATGTAGGCATACTAGGTAGTCCTCCTTAACGACCACAGCTGGGGCTAGCAACCTCATCACTAAGTGGTCAGTTAGGAAGATACCACATGGTCATGATGAACTTAGAACCGCACTTCTGCAACGGTCGTTTCGTGAAACATCAGAGGCTGTTAAGTGACACATCAATGACCACAACTTGTGATTTTACGGCTAGCTTCTCCAAGGACTTTCAGTGTTGTAAAGTGTACAAATGATGATCAGGTGACTGTGAGGTGTCACGATGGTTGCAAATGCCCACCAGTTGCAAAGTGCCCAAGTCTTTTTATGTGACCGCAGGGAAACTACAACAGTCCTAAATGTGAGGACTGGGTGCAGAGTTATTTTTTTACTGTCGTAACTTCAAAAAGTTCACTACAGGGGGCAGTCATTAAGTAGAGACTAGCCGTATGCCATTCAGCCCATACAAACGTGACCTTTGATCTTTCAGATCAGCCTTTTAAAGCCTTAGATACCTTGGGATTGTGACTCCCAGAATCCCTAGCCAAAAGGGAGTGAATTCTGGGAGCTACCATTCTAACTCCTCTAAAGGCATCAGGTCACAAGAGCTGCAGTACAATGTGAATGAACTTGATTTACGTTCTGATTTCGTTAAAATGTTGACAAATGTGTACATATATGTGTGTCCACTCATGCATGCATAGCTATTTGTCTGTGTGCGTGTATGTGAAACTTAGGAGTATACAATATCCTTTGTGTCCTACATTTATTTACTGGTGAACCAAAATAGGGAGGGAGAATTCTTTGGGGGAGACAATGTGCAGCAAGATCTTAAACACGATTGCTTGGTCCACCAGCGCTCGGTTACTCCAGAGTGTGCTTAGGATTACAGCCTCATTACAAGAGTATTTGATCTTTTCAATTGCTTTGGCAAATTAGGGTCTTTCTATCACCCAGTGTCAACACTAAAATAGCTTTCTTTACTTTCCTTATTTCATATGCTGAGCATCAGGACTGCCCACCGAAGTAAAAGCTATTATACTACAAGACACTGCAGAGCAAAAAGAAGAAAAAAGGGGAAAAAAAAGTACGCCCTTCCTTCTTCATTTTGTTTTAGTCAGCTCTGATTCCTCAGGGTTTTCAATCAATATTTTGTTGCAAGCAGGTATTTGCACAGCAGCAGGAAAGCAGAAGCTTTATAATTATAACGCCATGAGAAAAATTGGCAGGGAATTTGGGTCTAAGCAGCCAAAAAGACCTCTTTTGCATCTGCTGCAGAATCTACCCTGAGTTGGATCCTCTATTGAAAGGGAGAGAACGTCTAGGAATTGTGTTCGTTTATTTATTAATGGGACTTACCTATGTGAAAGTTCCTTTCTCATACACGGTAATTCTGGTGGATATAGAAGGGTGTGAAGCTGTGATAAAATCCACAAATGGGCTTCATGTCATGAGAAGAAGAATGGAGAACCTTTGTGGAAAGTCTTGGCTTGAGGAGAAGTCAAGCTTGGCATAATAAAGCATCTCACATTTTGTGGCCAAACAATTTCTGAAATATGAAAGTTACATGCACGACCTCCTAAGAAGTATTGTTCTAGAGGTCATGTTAGGTGACACGCACACTGTTTGTGCCTTCTTTTGTGTGCAGTGTAAACAAGCAGGTCTGATCCTTAGAGACGGCTGAATCTGTTTTGTCTTATTGAGTAGCTCCTACATTATTTATGCCTTTTTTTGAAGTCCAAATTTTTAAACTAACATATATAGTTTAGCCATTCTGATTTGGATTCAGATTTGGGAATTGCAAATGAAAAAACGATTGTTTTCAAAAAGGATTCTCCGAGCTTGGGAAAGAGGATGATCATTTGTAAAACATAAGCAAAGAACATTAGTATATTTTTCGTGTATCAGTAAGACAAATAACTACCTCCCTACTATACCAACAGATAGTTATCAAGAGGATCAAGAAATCTCTGCCCCAATGTATTAGGAATAATTGGATGTTTAATTAAATGCAGCTTATTGTCATTATTTCTGCAATCTAATTCTTTTTTCTCTTTCTGTAGATCTGATGAAAAAAGACTCTGAGAATCTTCCTTTATAGTTATAAGAAGCTGCTAAGGGCTTAATAAAACCTAATTAATTCATGTTTTGATAGAATATCTGAGATTTAATGCAACAGATCATATGACCTGAATATGAGGATAAAGCTTGCAGTATACTCAAAGCATTATTTCTCAACGACTTTTAAAAAGAAAAGAAAACAACAGACTCATTTATCAATCGTTCTATGAATAGTCAGATGCCTTCCAGTCAGCTAGCTTAGGAAATTTTTTTTAAAGCTGGGAATCCAATAGGCTTAATCTTGTTTTCCTCCAGTTCTCTGGAACTACAATTTCCACATTTTATCAAATAGCATGCTGCCTGCAAAGTTGCGGGTCATAATCCAGTAAAATACCAGACTGAGAATACTGCTGTTTTCTTCAACCAGTATTTTATAATTTGTATAGCAGTCGTATCGATGTGAATAATGGGCTTCACATTTAGAGGAATGATCACCGAAGTTACTTTTGCTTAGTACTTGAAATTTGGGTACTTCAAATACTAAGCAAAAGTAACTTTCAGTAACTGTAGATTTATTTATTTTATTACAACCCACCTTTTTTAAAAAATAAATAATTCAAGGAGGTGAAGATATCCAACACAACTTCATCCTCTTATTGTCCCCACAGCAAGACCCTATGAGGTGAGTTGGGCTGACAGAGAATGATTTCCCTAAGGTCATCCAGTTGGTTTTTATGGCTAAGGTGGGACTCTCTTGCTTTCTAGCCTGATGCCTTAACCACTAGGTTCTCCATCATAGTTTTAACCATTAGTTTTCACCCTTCACATCCTCCCCAGATATAGTCTGTGTATATCTGACCTGGGCAGTCTTTCTCCATGCTGGTCCTGCTCCCATCTTCACTGCAAGCAGAAATGCTACAAGAGAACTCATGGTCAGCCTATCTGTCACAAGGTTCTCCTTGAATGAAAGCGACCATGAGCAAACGGTGACTCATTCCCAGGATGGCCATAGGCTTGCAGACAGCCAATGGGTCTATAGCCTCATTTATAGTATCAGAAGTATTATCCTGTATTTCCAATTAGATTTCTGGTGAAAGAGAAGTCAGCTCTGCTTTCTATGTGGCTGTTGTTGTTGAGGAATAGGCTCTGCTGTGGCTTCATGCCTGTGACAAAATAGATATCGTTTGGGGATGTTTATATCTATATATCTGATGTTCCTGTCATTAAGCAGAATGACACCTCAGGCAGCAAATCTTGAACGTCATGAAGGGCAACAAACAATTACTCATTTAATTTATGTTGATGTTTTCATTACCAGGTATGGGGTATACTACTTAATGGATTTTCCGCTTCATATTCCACAATATACCTTGACATATATGTTGAGGAGGAGAAGGCCTGTTTAGTGCTTCATTGATAGCTGAAATTCTAGGTACCTAAAAGGGATGGGAAACTAATACTGAGGCCCAATGTGAAATGATTATCTAGAGCCGTGTTTTTAAACTTTGCAAGTTTAAGATATGTGAACTTCAACTCCCAGAATCCCAGAAGTACGCTGAAGATTTTTGGGAATTGAAGTCCACACATCTTAAAGTTGCCAAGTTTGTAAAACACTAATATAGATCTTTAGGAATTTTACCTCATTTTCAACCAGCAAAAAATAATTTTAAAATGTTGGAAATAATGTTTAGAAATACTGAATGCAACATTAATCCTAATGGCAAAACAGGTTTTCTGTATCCCATTGAACTGTGATAATTTATTATTTTTTCTCTCTCATTTCTGAGCACATTGACCTTTCCTTGATTTATTTTTCCACTGGAGCTACAAATACACTGGATGAAATTTTAGCATCTATACTGTCCCTCTGATGTGCTAGAGCATGATAAGGAGTAAACAGAAATAATGTAAGAAAAAACGGTAGGATACCAGGGCAGGACCATATATGCAAGCTAATAATGTCTTCTGCTTCTCTATATACCCACAGTTTTACACATTTAACAATAGTTGGTTGTTCTCTGATGATTCCAAATACTATTCGGAAGGAAAAAACACAACACTCTTCATATGAAAAGTGTAAGAATTCAAAAATGATAGAACTTCAGTAATGTAATCTCTGTAGTTAGAAAGGGATGTGCAAACTGCGTTGGCATCTGAAATCTTTTTTTCTCAAAAAAGAATTGCCATTGTTTTTAGTACTATTACTTCCTAGAAAGGGCCTTCTGAACCGCCATTTTGCAGTGGAGCACTGCAATGCTCTACACTATACATAAAATATGATCGGTTACTACCACCACAGCACTTGCTTCATATGCACAGAAAAGTCTGCCTTCCATCAAATCTCCCTCAAAATAAATATCAAGGAGATTGGGGATCTCAGTCCTAATGACTATGCAGCAGGGAGTTTGATTGATTGTGTGCCATTAAGCCATTGTCGACTCTTAGCAACCACATAGATTTTGTCCATGCCTTTGGAAATATTTGCAAATTTGTTGTTTTTAAAAGAAATAATCTTGCTTCTTATTGATGCAGCCATCCATCATCATCATCATCCTTCAAATAAATGATCATTAACAGTATGCATGTGTATTGAAATATGAGGAAGATTTCTCCTTCCCTCCCCCCAAATCTTTGGTAAATTCCAATGTTTATATATGTAGACATTTTTATCAGCTGTCTCTGAGAAATGTTGTAAACAAAGGCAATCCATCAGCATTCCATTTGTGCTTTCTTTCACATTAAGCAATGTGTAGTTATTTCCATACAAAGTAGGACGAATTTTATTATTGCCAAGGATTGTAAATTACTTCAGAGACTCCCAAGTTTGAACCATTCATTGTGGCAGACGTAGTAATAATTCAAAAATGGAAAGACAAATGTTTTAATAATGAAAATTGCAAAAATCTACCTTAATGGGACAAAAAAAAATCAGCAATACATTCCTAGCTGAGGGAAGTCTAAATTAATCATTGTTGTAAAAGGGATCGCAAATCAACATTTCCCCTGTACTTTCCAGAGTGACAAACAGTCAGTCTATGTACATACAGATATGGAGGGGTAGAGACCATATTGAGGAATAGCTGGAAAAACTGGTCCTATTTAATCTGGAGAAGGCAACTGTAAAGGAGCCAACAATTACCGGTATACCTTTAATATATGTGAATAGCAGATGTGTTTTCTGTTGCTCCAAACAAGACTATTAAAACAAATTGATAGAAATTTCAGAAAAGCAAGTTTTGTCCTCTAGCACGGCATCGAAATCTCTTCCAACTTATAAGGATGTAATGTTACTGATGAAATCATGAGGCAATCTGTTTCTTTTCTTCCATGTTCCTAGCAAGCTTTACCACAGTATGATGACATAGATTTAACCCTAGAGTTTGAAGTTTTTCATCCTTGATTTACATTACTTATTTTTAAATATTTTTAATTCTGCCTTTTATCGGTCTGTCTGTCAAGATGGTTAACTTCCTAATATTCCTGCCTGTCTATTTTCCCCATAATATCATCCCTGTGAGGTAGGTTGGAATGAGAGAGAGTGACCTAACTCAAAGTCATTCAGCCAGCTTTCATGCCTAAGGAAGATCTCGAAGAGGCATGTCAAACTTGCGACGTCACGTGACGTCGCATGATGTATCGGGACTTTTCCCATTGCCAGCAATGGGGTGGGCACGGTTTCAGCGTGATGCATCTGGCCCATAGGCTGGCAGTTTGACATGCCTCATCTAGAACTTACAGCCTCCTGATTTCTAGGGCAGCAACTTCACTCCAACATTAAACTGATTTTCTGTATTGGAGGCTGGCCGATATCATGTCATGTCCAACATTGACTTTATTTTTATTTATTTATTAAACCTCTATGTTCCCCATCTCCCCTGGAGGTAATTCTAGGCAGCTTCAATAATTGAAAAGCAAATATGAAACATTAAAACATTAACAGTTTTAAGAACTAGTTATGTATAATGTTGTTGTTGTTGTTAGTTGCAAAGTCGTGTCCGACCCATCACAACCCTATGGACAACGTTCCTCCAGGCTTTCCTGTCCTCTACCATCTTCTGGAGTCCATTTAAGCTCACGCCTACTGCTTCAGTAACTCCATCCAGCCACCTCATTATCTGTCGTCCCCTTCTTCTATTGCGCTCAATCTTTCCCAGCATTAGGCTCTTCTCCAGTGAGTCCTTCCTTCTCATTAGGTGGCCAAAGTATTTGAGTTTTAGCTTCAGGATCTGGCCTTCTAAAGAGCAGTCAGGGTTGATCTCCTCTAGTACTGACCGGTTTGATCGCCTTGCAGTCCAAGGCACTCGCAGGAGTCTTCTCCAGCACCAGAGTTCAAAGGCCTCAATTCTTTGGCGCTCAGCCTTTTTTATGGTCCAACTTTCACTGCCATACATTGCAAAGTTATGTATAATACATAGGTCCTATTTTTATATCTTGAAGGAAGTTCCAAAGAATGATCATTATTGCTGAGTAATTGTATTAATTCCTCTTCCCTTTTTAAACACATTTGTACACCAAAAACTAAGATCCAACAATAAAAGAGTAGTCTGGATAGAATTTAATTTTGATGAAATCATACAGTGTTGTGCATTTACCTTACAGTTCATGTGTTCTATTTTCTTTTTTTGCTATTATTGTTGTTGTTTTTTCTAAAAGTCCAGTTTGAGCCCACATCTCCATACATCCTAAATGTCTGGTTCTGACATAGATCCAAAACTGTTGCTAATTACATTTGTTCAGTAGCCTGCTGAACAGGTTACTTAAATCTCTAGTATTTCACCTATAGGTCCCTGGGACTCCAGAGCAGGCACAGCTAAAATGTTTGTACTCCATGTTTTGTTAGGACATGACTGTAGATTTTACAAGACAAAATTGATGTCACTGCACATATTTTTCACTGCCCACTTTTCCATAAGACCCTTAAGGACTAAAATAGGACCCTTAATACTCTTTAAGACCTGGGCATCACATTCACACCTGAATAATTTAGGCCCCAACTCCCACAAAATAAAAACAATAACATGTGGGTGTGAAAATTTCAGTCCCACCCATTCTGCTGATGATATGTCACACATTAGTTTTCGTCCACCAGCAGAGGACCATGTTATTAAAAATCCTATCCGGCTGAAAAAGATTATTTACTTCTGGCCCATGTAAATGGCCTAGTAGAATTGTGCTTTTGTTGGAAATAGTTCAAAATTGTTCCTATTGATTGATGCTCTGAAACAATCTATCTTATTTTTTATTTTTTATTTTATTTTAATTCCATTTATATCCCACCCTTCTCCGAAGACTCAGGGCGGCTTACAAACTTTAGCAGTAGCCTTCATTCTATGTATAAGCCTGCTTATTAGGGCTTTCACACCTCCCCTTATGCAGCATGTCTTTGGTTTTGAGCCAACAGTGGCATTAAATTAGAGGTATTTGAATGGTACAGTGCTTTCGTGTTAAGATTTCTCTCTTTCCTAAAGATGAAACTAAAAGAACTCACTTGTTCATAATCCAACAATCATTTTGGTTTAGCATATATTTGCATGTGCTTGCTTATTCCTCTGTTGTAAATGTGCAACTCCAAACTCTGACTTTTCAAGCCAGTCTCATCTCAGTCAGTCTATTCCACAAACGTAATGTGACTTTGGGTCATGCACAGAACCAATTTTCCCTGGCCCCTCCTTCAATTAGAGATAGAAAAGATTTGTTTTTAAAGAATAAAGAGTAATTGAAGTGGGAAATAAGCCACAGGAAAGCAGTTGGATGAGGTATGATTAAAGTGGAGTTTCTCCAAACAGTGGCCAAAACTGTTTGCTGTTGGGATTATTTGTTAAATTCTCTCTCTATTTCTTTGTTTCCTCCTTCTCAACGAACAATCTTGAGAGTTACCTACAAGAATTAAATGGTTTTTTTCCTAAAACCTAATTTGAATGGGTAGAAGAAAAAACTGCGGAAGAAATTTCCGAAACATTACTAAAACTGCCTGTGAGTCAACTAACTCTTGCAGTCATGTTGGGTATCATGTGGAGATTATTAGTCTGTTCCTTCTCTTTTATTATTTGCTAAAAACCTTTCAGCCTATATAAGTGATATCACTCACATTTTGTTGCCTGAAACCTTTCAACTGCAGCTGTTTCTTTTTTAGTATTATAAATACAGCATCGTTGCCAAAGCAAATTGTCTCCAACAAAATGGGCTTCAAGAAATCTCTTTCAAGGACTTTTCCACTATACGTTGGCTGAGATATTTGGTTTGAAGGAGATGTATGCATGCAATACTTTTGAAAATATTGCTATTAACATTTTACAACTTACACGGAAATCCAGTTTGGTGTAGTGTAGTGGTTAAGGCATTAGACCAGAAACTGGGAGACTGTGAGTTCTAGTCCTGTCTTGGGCATGAAGCCAATCTTGGGCCAGTCACTTTTTCTCAGCCCTAGGAAGGACAAAATGGCAAAGCATTTCTTGCCAAAAAAAAAACAAAAACCTGGAGGGGCTTGTCTAGGCAGTTTTTGAGAACAGGACAGAACTTCACTGGAAGAAAAAAACCCTGTTACAGTACAATTTCTTTGCAAAAAAGTAAAGCTAGCAACTCTGCAATCGTCATCGCTAGTAATCTTGTTTGGTCGCATCTGTTTGCATTATGCAGCAGGTAACTAGAACTGGGGTATTTTGGCATTAAGATGCTACCTAATCTATCATTATGAGAAATGACTACTTTTGCAAGAATTTTTCTCTTCTTCCATCACTTCGTTGCTTGAAATTATCTTCCCCCTTGTGCAGACCGTTCAGCCTAATATATTTGTATACATTATTGTCATGTGTGAGTAAGTACATGGCTGAAATGGAAAGCAATGCAGTTAAAAGGTTCCAGAGAAGAAAATGTGAATGATACCAATTATTTAGGCTGGAAAACTGATAGACAGAAAGCTTTAGTAAATAATAAGAGAGAAGGAACATAGTAATACTCTTGCTCAGTGATGCTGTTCTCACTGATCAGAAACCCTTAATAGTTCAATAACTAAATTAGGGTTAGCAGTCTAAATTGCCTCTTATGATGGGAGTAGTTTCAAAAAGGAAAGTTGGAAGCAAGGTATAGTGGTTAAGATTCTGGATAGGTATGAAGGAGGTTTATTCACCCTCAGCCATGGAATTTCATAGGATAAATCTGGACCAGCTGTTAATGCTAGAATGCCAGCAATTTACAGCAGTGTTATGCATCTCTCTGACAATATAACCTCTCTACTGATACATTATGTGGATGAGATCTGGATGGTGCTATAAATCATTAATCTGTTCAGCCTATCTCACCAGGTGATCCACTCAGGTCCTTGACAGATAAAAGCAGGGTGTAAATTTAGTGCATGATATGTAAATCTAGACAGCACACTAAAAAGCAGAGACATCACCCTGTCAACAAAAGTGCGTATAGTCAAGGCCATGGTCTTCCCCGTTGCAATGTATGGCAGTGAAAGTTGGACCATAAGAAAGGCTGAGCGCCAAAGAATTGAGGCCTTTGAACTATGGTGCTGGAGAAGACTCCTGCAAGTCCCTTGGACTGCAAGGCGATCAAACCGGTCAGTCCTAGAGGAGATCAACCCTGACTGCTCTTTAGAAGGCCAGATCCTAAAGCTAAAACTCAAATACTTTGGCCACCTAATGAGAAGGAAGGACTCACTGGAGAAGAGCCTAATGCTGGGAAAGATTGAGGGCAATAGAAGAAGGGGACGACAGAGAATGAGGTGGCTGGATGGAGTCACTGAAGCAGTAGGCGTGAACTTAAATGGACTCCAGAAGATGGTAGAGGACAGGAAAGCCTGGAGGAACGTTGTCCATAGGGTCGCGATGGGTCGGACACGACTTCGCAACTAACAACAACAACAACAATGTAAATGATGCATGAGGTTTGCTTACATTAAAATTTAAGAACATACATTGAATGAATTTACATCTGTTATAGGTTTAAGTGGGGGGGAAACTAGAAGCCACCAATCCAGCCCGAAAGAGTATTTGTTGAAGGTCTTTAAATAAATTCTGATAGGTGGCAGGGGATAATTAAACACTCTCTATGGAGTTACTACTTTTACAGGAAACAGGCATGTTATTATTACAGTAGGTTACCGATCATATAATAATGTTTGCCTATAGTAAGCTTTGGTAAACGGCAAGAATGAGCATCTGGCTTTTCACATATTCTTACAGAGCTATGGAAATGCTTTTCAGAAATAAGAAATAAAATGGAAGATTTTAAGTGGAATGTAAACTATGAAAAAGGGGCTACAAACAGAGTAAAGAGCAATTACAAGCATGAACCAAAAGAGAACTGCTGGGTTTTAGGTTATGTTATGTTTTCCAAAATGCACCTCTGTTGCATTTGGGCTTATAATGCATCTGTCAGAATCCATTTATATCACATTCATAAATGTATGTTTAAAACATTATCCCCCCCCCATGGATTCTGCCATCTCCGGAGGAAGGAGAAGCACATGTGGATTCAGCCTACCTTAGGTTATTTCAAAGACCAAGGGAACCTTTTGAACTGGGGGAACAAAAGGGAAGGTTAGAGAAGAAGGCATCTGGCCTGTGTCTTCATTTATTCTGGAGAGGAAGAAGGCAATAACCATAAAGATTCAAAGTTCCTCTTTTCCCACGAAAGGGATGACACGAAGTAAAATGATGGGGGCTGACCAAATGGGGTTGAGGGAAGGGGAGTTGAACTGGGATCCCTTTATAGAGTTTCAATTTGTAAAACAATACTAAGTCCTGTCTTGTATTCCCACAACCAAGCATGTCCTAGTAAAAATTCCTTTTGGACTAGAACTGACTCCAAAAGTTTTTGTTTTCCTAAGACGTGGATTGGGGTGAGTCTTGACAGCATCATAATGTGAACATGAAGAAGGAACGAATTCCTGAATGAGCAGGGCCTACATGAGATGGCTTGGCTTCACACTGTGAACGAGACACTTTGCCCTGTGAACTATTTTTCTTAGCAAAGAGTCTGCACTAAAAGAAGTCTGGCACAACAGTGTCAGTAGCTGGACAATGAGAGAGTTTTGTAAAAGCTTCTGAGCACCTGAAAGCCACACCTCTAGAAGCCTTTTCCAGTTATGGAAACTGCCAGACAAAAACCTCAGAGAAACAGAGGGTTTTTTTTGAAAGGGGTGGGTGGGAAGGAGAGAGGAAAGGCTATGAAATGTCACAAAGCAACTTTGAACAGGTGCTTTGCATGAATCTAGAGTGCTGACATAAAGGATTTTCTAGAGAAATTTGAAGCAAAGCACTCCTTTCACGTTTTGCACAGCCCTAGTAAGGACACAGAATTATTTAGGTTCGTAAGAAGCTCGTTGTCTACCATCTGCTTCACGTAGACACTTGACTATATTTTATATGCTTACAAATAAAAGCTAAATACAACAGCAACCAAGCCTCTAAGTATCTCTTTCCTCGTATGGACAATACAGACAAGCTACAAATAATGCTATCAAGCACTACCTTTCCAGTCTACTCCTAAGGATTTTCCCTGTAATACAAGCTTTCCTAATCTAACTGCTGATTCTCCTCACAATTTAATTGAAACCTGCCTGTCATTAAAAAAACAAAAGCAAGGAAGAATTTTGCTATTAAACTTTGGTGAGGGACTCAGTTCGCTTTGACAGACAGTTTGTTGGCAAATGATCATTCCACTCCAACTGTATAGCTCGCACTTCCAGAGCATACAACAATAGCTGGAATACTTTCGCCTTATGGTTTTACTACAATAGAAATCAGCAATCTTTTCACGTGTTGAGAACCGTCTCATAATGTTCCATCGTGTTATGATGGTCAATGAAATATTTGAGGTCTCAGCCAGTGAAACAGGCTGTCAAATGGCATGGTGGGTTCTCCTTTGCTAGAGGTCTTCAAACCAAGGCTGGATGTTCATTTGTCCAGTGCCAGATGACCACTGCCCAGTACTCCTTTCTTAGCAACTCCATGAGCTCAGACAGTTGCTGATAATCCTGGCTGGGAGAGGAATAAGTACAAAATGGCTGACTTGCAAAATGTGAGTGAAACATGCCATATCGTCCTGCACAAAACTGTAACATCCCACCTCTCACAGAGCCAGGGTGGCAGAGTGTTTAGAATGCAATATTGCAGGCAAATTCTGCCAACAGCCAGCAGTTCGATTCTCACCAGCTCAAGGTTGACTCAGCATTCCATTCTTCCAAAGTTGGAAAAATTAGGACTCAAATTGTTGGGGACAATATGCTGACATTTGTAAACCATTGAGGGCTGTAAAGCACAGTGAAGGGGTATATAAGTCTAAGTGCTCTTGCTATCTTACATGTCTGAATTTTGTGATTTTAGTAACTGATGGGGAAAGCCCACTTAGCATCCCAAGAGCAGCTATAGAAACCATCCCATTTTTAAGGTTTTACTACTTCATTCCTCATGTTTTTTCTATATTTTAATCTGTATATTTGCAAAAATGCCTGTGGATAATTCACTTTTGTCCAAGCTAATGGGTAACAGGTTTGTTAAATCTTATTTAATTTACACAGGGCCAAAAATGAAAGTGCTTTTTAAATAATAATTTTAAAAAGAAAACCTTCAGAGACATTGTTGCATAAATTGTCAGCTCTCAAGGGTAGCCATGGGTAAAATGCCCTTTCTTATTAAATGTCACAAGATTGAATGTCATAGTGTAATTGGGATGAAGGGATAATTGAACTCAGCTCAACATGTCTTTTCCTGCCACCTCATTATTAATCTGCAGGAGTTTTGAAATACATTAGAGAAAGACCCAATTCTCACAGAACTGGTTGGCAGCTTCTAGGAAGAAAAAAAAACATATATAGCATTTTATTTTGGAGTACTGACATAGGGAATTTGTGGAGAAATTTGATTTGCAAGTGAAATGTGAGAAAATTACCATATTTTTCCATCTGTAAGATGCACCCTTGTATAAGACGCCCCCCTCAATTTTCTAAACAAAAATTCAGAAATCAACATTTTAAATATTAAACAAACCACATTTTTAGTTTTGCGCATATTTTCTATTTTATTGGTAATCAAAACAATGAAAACAGACCACATCTTTAGTGGCAGTAAAACAAGTGGCCATGCACAGGGCCCTCCACAGCATTGGTACAATGCTGAGAAGGGGTGGTATGCTCTTTACTCAGCCTCTATTGCAACACTGGTTTGTTCTTCCTCACTTTCAAACATACATCACTTTCTTCAACTTCTGTTGCATCACTTTCTATGAGTCATTGTCTCTATTGATGAGATCATCCTCAGTTCCATCCATGGCATTGCTGATTCCACATTTCTTGAAGGACTTCACAATAACCTCTTTCTTGATGCCATACCATGAGTTTAGAACCTAATTACAAACCTCAGTAATGGTTGGTTGTTTCACTCTTTCTGTCGGTATCAAGTTATCACCTGCTTTTTCAATCCATCTACTCCCGCAATTCCTGGATGAAGCAGACTATCTGGACCCATACCAGTCCGGTTTCAGACCCGGTTACAGCACAGAAACGGCATTGGTCGCACTGGTAGATGATCTCTGGCGGGCCCGGGACAGGAGCTGTTCCTCTGTCCTGGTCCTACTTGACCTCTCAGCGACTTTTGATATCATCGACCATGGTATCTTGCTGTGACGGCTCGAGGGGTTGGGAGTGAGAGGCACTGTTTTACGGTGGTTCTCCTCCTACCTCTTGGGCCATTCGCAGTTTGTATTGGCAGGGGGGCAGAGATCCACCCCAAGGCCCCTTTCTTGTGGGGTACCTCCCTCCTGTTTAAAATCTATATGAAGCCGCTGGGTGAGATCATTTGTGGTTTTGGGGTGAGGTATCACCAATATGCAGATGATACCCAGTTGTTCATCTCCACCCCAAACCAACCCAGTGATGCCCTTGACGTGATGTCCCGGTGCCTGGAGGTGGTACGGGTCTGGATGGGAAGGAACAGGCTCAGGCTCAACCCCTCCAAGACCGAGTGGCTGTGGATACCAGCATCTCGTACTGTCCAATATGTTCCATCTCTTTTGATGGGGGGGAAGGTATTGCCCCCCTCTGAAAAGGCTTGCAACCTGGGTGTCCTCCTGGATTCACGGCTTAATTTGGAAGAACATTTAACTGCTGTGACCAGGGGGGCTTTTGCACAGGTGCGCCAGTTGTGCCCCTTTTTGGACCGAGATGCCCTATGCATGGTCACCCATGCCCTTGTCACTTCTCGCCTGGATTACTGTAACACTCTCTACATGGGGCTGCCCTTGAAGTACACCCAGAGTTTTCAGCTGGTGCAAAATGCGGCCGTGCGGGTACTTATGGGAGTTCCTCAATACTCCCATGTTACTCCACTCCTGCGTGAGCTTCATTGGCTTCCGGTTGTCCTTTGGGCATGATTCAAGGTGCTAGTAATTACCTTTAAAGCCCTACATGGCTTAGGCCTGGGGTATTTGCGAGACCACCTGCTGCCATTGTCAACCTCCCATTGCCTGGTTCGCTCCCACAGAGTCGGCCTCCTCAGAGTTCCGTCAGTTAAGCAATGCCAACTGGCGACCCCTAGGGGGGAGAGCCTTCTCTGTGGGCACGCCGACCCTCTGGAATGAGTTGCCTCCGGAGCTGCGGATGGCCCCCGACCTTCAGTCCTTTCGCCGTGACCTGAAGACATGGATGTTTCAACAATCAGGCCTGGACTGACTATGGTTTTAAATTTGGTTTTATGTGGTTAAATTACTATGTATCGAACATATCTACTGTTTAATTCTTTTCTAAATTTTGTATTTTCATGTTCTTTTTTAGTTTTTATTGTTGTGAGCTGCCCTGAGTCCTTAGGGAGAAGGGCGGCATATAAATATAATAAATCAAATCAAATCAAATCCATTCTTCTCTCATCAGGGCTTTAAATGGGTTGTTAATTGAAACATCCAGTGGTTGTAGCTGACCTGTAAGTCCACCAGGAATAACTGCCAGCTGTGTTCACAAATCCGATGCAATCCTTTCTAACTTTTCTCTTAAATGTGCTTGGAAATGATCATAGATAAGTAGAGCTGGCTTCTTTAAGAACTCTCCAGGTCTTCTGGACCAAACCGTTGCAAACCAAATGGCCGTAATGTCTTCGTTCATCCATCCCTTCTCATTCACTTGAACAATAATGCCAGGTAGTTTCTTTAGGATAGGTTTTCCTCTTAAAGATAAGCATTGGAGGCAGTTTAGTACCATCTGTACAGCATGAAAGGACAGCAGTATACCGTGTCTTTTCATGGTCACTTGTTTTGATTGCCACTGTTTTGATTCCTTTCATATTGACAGTTCTGTTGGAAGGCACATCAAAATTGAGAGGCACCTCATCCATGTTTCCAATCTGACTTTCTTTATAATGATATTTTTCCCGAAGTTGTATGACATAGGAGTGATACTGTTGGATTTTTTCCTCATAAACGGGTGGCATTTTCTGTGCTAACTTTGTTCGTGCTCTCATGGCCAACCCTTCTCTCTTCATGAAATTAAAGCACCATTTTGCCTTTCCTGTAAATCCAATAATCTTCATTTCGCTTGCAAACATTCTTGCCTGAAATTGAATAAGCTTGGTTGACACACATAAGCCACTCTGGCGCTGCTCCATAATCCAAGTCTTAAGCCTCTGTTCCAAGTCTAGCCATTTTGCTGGTTTTCCTCTCAAGGCCTTCTTCTGTTTTGGCATCTTTTTTTTTTTATTGAAAAGTTTTAAAATACAGTTTTCCTTTAAAAAACCCCCCTTCCCCCTCCCTGCTCCCCCCCTACCTCCCCCCAACCTCCCTCCCTCCCCCCCTCCCTCCCCCCCTCCCCCCCCGACTTCCCAGAGCTAAATACAAGGTATATATATATAAAAAGGCAATCATAAACAACCATATACTAACAACTATAAATTCTAAAATCCATCACTCTCTAGCTTATATAGGATAAGACACACCTTAACAATATTAAATATATATAAAAAACTAGAATAAAAAAAGAAAAAAAACACGAAAGAAGACTTATTCGAATGCTACATAAAACTTCTTAACCCTATACTTGTTCTGGATAAACTCAATCCATTTTCTCCATTCCATAATATAACGTTCTTGCGAATGATCTTTCAAATAGGCCGAAATCTTCGCCATCTCTGCCAGGTCGGAAACCTTTAAAGTCCACTCTTCTATGGTCGGCAGTTCCTCTTTCTTCCAATATTGGCCTATCAAAAGTCTTGCCGCCGTAATTAAGTTCAACATCAGCTTGGTGTCCACAACTGTAGCGTCTGCAATTATTCCCAACAAAAAAAGTTGCGGACAAAACTTTATCCTCTCTTTAAAAATCTTCTGCATATTCCACCAGACTTTTATCCAAAAAGCCTTAACCTTCTTGCATGTCCACCATATGTGAAAATATGTTGCATCTTCATCACCACACCTCCAACATTTAGGCTGATAATTCGGATACATACTTGCAAGCTTTTTAGGATCTAGATGCCATCTATAAAACATTTTGTAAAAGTTCTCTCTTAGATTTTGAGCTTGAGTAAATTTTACGTTCCTCACCCAAATCTTTTCCCACGTGTCCATTGTAATAACTTCCTGGATATTTTGGGCCCATTTTATCATACAATCCTTAACAAGCTCTGTTTCCGAGTCAATCTCTATCAATGCAAGATATATCCGTTTAATATGTGCTGATCCCTGATTTCTAATCTGCTTTATCAAATTTTCATCAGTCATTGTAAATCCATTTTTCTGGTCTTCTTTCCACCTGGCCCGTAATTGGATATATTTTCTGTTTTGGCATCTTAAGGAGTTGTTCTTCCTGTTTTCTCCACTGTCTGATCATACACTCAGTGGAAGGTGGTCCAAACTGTTTCTCTGCAGCTCTGTTTCCATGCTCGTTTGCATAACTGATTACATTCAGTTTAAATTTAGCAGAGTAAGATGTTCGCTTACTGGTACTTCTCGGTACCATCACACAAGGGAGCCGACTTCCTCCAATCAGATGGTGCTCTGCAGGCTTAGTCCCACCCACCCCCTCAGCCGTCAATCATTGTACTGAGGCAGCTTCCTGGAGCCTCTTGCAGCTTCAGCCCAAGCTGTGCTGGTGAAAAACGGGTCATAGAAGGCGGCTTCAGAGGGACCGGCAGCATCCTTGGGGCAGCGTGACCTCCAGCACCAGGCAGCATCTTGGGCTGGCTTTTTCCCCCTCCAGGTGGCATCTCAGACCAGCAATATCCTCCTGAACAAGGTGGCATGGCAGCGGCATGTTAAGAACCCACACAGGGATGCCCTGGGCTGTGGCGGTTACCATTATTTTTCCGTGTATAAGACGCTGCACTTGTATAAGACGCACCTGATTTTTAAACAGGGTGTTTGCAGGAAAAAATAGCGTCTTATACATGGAAAAATAAGGTAAGCACTTATTTGTGAAGCATATAATTTTTGTGCAACAAAATGCTCATATGCTTGTTCTATAGCATTATAGTATCAAGCTAAATAAGCCTGAAAAAGAATCTCAGTACCAAGTTTATTTTTAAAGTTACTCCTGAGGTTTCAAATATGAAAACATGAGAGTAAAGTGTGTGTGTGTGTGTGTGTGTGTGTGTGTGTGCGTGTGTGTATGCAAGAGGAGTATGACATATTACTTGGAACCTGCTTACAGCAAAATATATCCATTTATCTTTCTCTCAGAATTCATGTTGCCAAACAACACCAATGAGGCTGAGTACTTTTCAAGAGAAATTTATTAATTAGGAATTAAGCATAAAGCATACAGACTCTTTTGAAATCTGAGTAGAGAAAAATGGAGTTTGATCACATTTTTGCCTGAGCAGTGTCTTTCTTTTAGTCCCACTGAACAATTCACATAGGCCTTCATTTTTATTACTTTTAAAGCAACATAATGGAACCTATCCTCTCTATATGTTCTTACAGGTATTAAGACATGGTATTATACAGGTCACACTTAAGCAGCATTGTTGCCTTTATCATGTACTCTATAACCAAATTATTCTCACAGTGGTTCCGCCCATCCATTTAGAATGACCAATGAGATGACATCAACCTTTCCGCGCCCCCCCCCCCCAGCAATGTCCTCTGGAACAATTTTTATTTAGTCCATCTGTGAATTTCACCAGACAGAAATGATACTGCAAAAATGGAATGTTATATTCATTTTGCCACTTAAAGGTAAAGGTAAAGGTTCCCCCGCACATGCGTCCTACTTGTTTCCGACTCTAGGGGCCTGTGCTCATCTCCGTTTCAAAGCCGAAGAGCCAGCGCTTGTCCGAGGATGTCTCCGTGGTCATGTGGCCGGCATGACTAGACGCCAAAGGCGCACGGAACGCTGTTACCTTCCCACCGTAGTGGTCCCTATTTTTCTACTTGCATTTTTACATGCTTTCGAATTGCTAGGTTGGCAGAAGCTGGGACGAGTAACAGGCGCTCACTCTGTTATGCGGCACTCGGGATTCGACCCGCCAAACTGCCGACCTTCTGATCGACAAGCTCAGTATCCTAATCCACTGAGCCACCCATCCATTTAGAATGACCAATGAGATTTATTTTTATTTTATTTATTTTAATTCCATTTATATCCCGCCCTTCTCCAAAGACTCAGGGCGGCTTACAAACTTAGCAGTAGCCTTCATTCTATTTATATGCCTCCCCCCCCCCAGCAATGTCCTCTGGAACAATTTTTATTTAGTCCATCTGTGAATTTCACCAGACAGAAATGATCCTGCAAAAATGGAATGTTATATTCATTTTGCCACTTAGGGAGAGCCAATACCTTCAAAATATAAGAAAAAAAGTTGTGTTAGCCATTGTTACTTGGATAAAAGTTTTAGAGGATGGATGACTTGATCTTTCTCACATTTCTAATTTATTAACCCTAATTTTATTTTATTTTCATGTATAATAATAATAATAATAATAATAATAATAATAATAATAATAATAATAATAATAATAATAATAATAATAATAATAATAATAATAATAATAATAATTTGTAATTTCCCCTAAAAGGAACACTTGCATTTTTCCTCTCAAGCCAAAATAACATGACTAACATGTTGTGAGAAATGCAGTTGGTGTCTCAAGTAGCAAAATATCTTGGGTTACAACTGGTAGCATGATTATTAAAATGATACAAAATTGTATTACAAAACTTGCCTCACATATTAAGTTTTGGTTAACTATGTGTCAATGCAGACCAAGACACAGTTTTTCTAGGATGTCCTCACATAATAAATGAACTGGAAGAAGTTCAAATCAATATTATGTTTCAGAATGAAAACATTTTGCTCTATCGACATACAGGCACAGGGAATAGAATAAACTCAGAAGGAGGCTTGGAATATGGAGCAAATATCACCAGGCTGATAGTGAAGACGAGGGAAACAACAACAACAACAATAAGGTTGGAAGGGACCTTGGAGGTCATCTAGTCCAACCCCCTACTCAGGCAGGAAACCCTATACCATTTCAGACAAATGGCTGTCCAGTCTCTTCTTAAAAACTTCCTGTGTTGGAGCATTCAGAGCTTCTGGTGGCAGGTTGTTCCACTGGTTAATTGTTCTAACTGTCAGAAATTTTCTTCTCAGTTCTAGGTTGCTTCTCTCCTTGATTAGTTTCCATCCATTGCTTCTTGTCTTGCCTTCAGGTACTTTGGAGAATAGCTTGGCTCCCTCTTCTTTGTGGCCTCCCGAGATATTGGAACACTGCTATCATGTTATCCCCCATCTTTCTCTTCTTTAAACAAGACATACCCCATTCCACCAACCATTCCTTATATGTTTTAGCCTCCAGTCCCCTAATCATCTTTGTTGCTCTTTTCTGTACTCTAGAAAGAGTCTCAATATCTTTTTTACATCGTGGGGACCAAAACTGGATGCACTATTCCAAGTGTGGCCTTACCAAGGCATTGTAAAGTGGTATTAACACTTCATGTGATCTTGATTCTATCCCTCTGTTAATGCAGACTAGCACTGTGTTGGCTTTTTTGAGAGCTGCAGCACACTGCTGGCTCATATTTAAGTGATTGTCTACTAGGACTCTAAGATCCCTCTCACAAATAGTACTATTGAGCAAGGTATCACCTATACTATACCTTTACATTTGGTTTTTCTTGCCTAAATGTAGAACCTTACTTTTTTCACCATTGAATTTCATTTTGTTAAGATAATGCCCATCGTTCAAGTCTGTCAAGATCCTTTTGTATCTTAAGCCTGTCTTTTGGAGTGTTGGCTATTCCTGCCAGTTTGGTGTCGTCTGCAAATTTGGACAAATCTCCTTGTCCAAATCATTGATGAAGATGTTGAAGAACACTGAGCCCAGATCAGAGCCCTGGGGCACCCCACTACACAGTTCCCTCTATTTAGATGCAGTTCTATGGAGGACCACACGCTGAGTACGGCCAGTCAGCCAGCTACAAATCCATCTGGTGGTGATGCTGTCTAACCCATATTTTTCTATCTTATCAAGTAGTAGGTTGTGGTCTACTTTATCAAATGCCTTACTGAAGTCCAAGTAAATTATATCCACAGCATTCCTCTGACCCACTAATTTTGTCACCTGGTCAAAGAATGCAATAAGATTTGTCTGGCATGATCTGATTTTGACAAACCAATGTTGAACTTTGGTAATGACTTAGTTTGCTTCTAGGTGTTCACTGATTCATTGCTTATCTTTTCCAGAATCTTCCCAGGTATTGAGGTCAGGCTGATAGGTCAGTAGTTTCCTGGATCCATTTTTTCCCCTTTTTTGAAGATGGGAACTTCATCAGCTCTTTTCCAGTCCTCTGGTAGTTCCCCAGTGCTCCAGGATCTTCGAAAGATATAGTTCATGGTTCTGAGATCACATGTGCTAGTTCCTTCAGAACCTTGGGGTGTAATCCATCTGGTCCTGGTGATTTGAACCCATCTAGGGTAGACAGGTGCTCACTTACCATTTTCTTTCCTATCTTAACCTGTGTTTCTAATCTGTTTTTTATGGTACTTTTTTTTGATAGGTTGGACAATTTTTTTCCCTTTGTGTAAAGACGGATGCAAAAAATGAGTTGAGTAGTTCTGCTTTCTTCCTGTTGCTTGTCACCTTCTTGTCACTTTCTCCCTGTCAAAGGCCGTCCGCATTGAAAGAACCAGACGACAAACATGGTACGGTCGACAACGAGGGTTTCTTTACTCACGAAAACTCCAAGTATCTACAAAGTCAGCGTTGGGAGCTAACCACCCCAACGCCCCTTTAATACAGACCAAGTAACCAGCCCCACCCTCTCCCACACAAACCAGCATCCGGCTGGTCCTGAATAAATCCCACCCCGTTCCTGTCTCCCTGCGCGGCCCGGCACCTGAGCTCCCACATTAACTCCATGATGAATGTCAGGAAGGTGTGTGCCCTTAACCCGCTTATTGTGCTCCCCCAGCCCCCCTGTCATGCCCCCTCCACCACCCAGCGTGACACTGCCACAGTCCCTTCGGGCCCACCCAGCCCGGCAACCCGCTCCCGCAGACCCCACCATAGCCTGTTGTCCAGTCCGTCCGGCGTCTCTGCTGAAGAACAGGCAGCTGCAGAGACACAAAAGGCTCGATGGCTGCCCTCCTGAATGCCTGTGGGGCCTTTTACTAGTTTTAGTTCGTCCGGCGTCTCTGCCGAAAAACAGGCAGCTGCAGAGACGCAAAAGGTTTGGTGGCTGCCCTCCTGGATGCCTGTGGGACCTTTTACTAGTTTTAGTTTGTCCAGCGTCTCTGCTGAAAAACAGTCAGCTGCAGAGACGCAAAGGGCCCGGTGGCTGCCCTCCTGAATGCCTGCGGGGCCTTTTACTAGTTCAGTCGCAGCAGGCATGCTTGAAGGCCCTGGAGCAGCTGCTCGGCGGAGAGATGGCTGCGGGTCCTGCGAGGCTGCCTGTAGCGTCTGGAGCTCGAGCGGCCGCTCCCAGGTGAGCTCAGTAACGCGGCTGTGCGGGCGGGCGGTTCGAATGGCCTTCCCCGGACACCCCACGTGATGTCGAGCCCATGGGGCTTGACACTCCCACTAATAGACCAATCATTTCCTTAACGTTTTTCTTGTTTTTTACATATTGAAAGAAGCTTTTTTGTTATTTTTGACTTTTGTCGCAAGCCTTAGTTCATTTTGAGCCTTAGCTTTCCTCACTTCATCTTTGCAGCCTCGGGCTATTTGCTGATATTCTGCCTTAGTTATGTGCCCCTCTTTCCACTTTTTATACTTGTCCTTTTTGTCTTTCAATTTATCAAATATTTTTTTATGCAGCCATGCTGGTTTCTTTTGAGAGCTGTTATTTTTCTTCTTCATTGGTATTGTGCTGGACTGGGCTTTTATAATCTCACTTTTCAAAATTTCCCAAGCTTTTTGAGTTGTTTTCCCTTTGAGGATTCTCATCCATGGAATCCTTCCCAAGCTCTAAGTTTATTGAAATTAGCTCTCTTAAAGTCCAAGACTCTAGTTTGACTGTGTTCGATTGCTTGTGCTTCCAGAATGTTGAATTCCAATATTGCATGATCACTCCCCCCTCCCCCAAGGTTCCTGTGGCTTCAACACCTCCTATCATTTCATCTCTGTTAGTGAGAATTAAGTCCAATATGGCTGATCCCCTAGTTCCCTTCTCTACTTTTTGGGAGACAAAGTTGTCTGCTAGGTTTGTCAGGAATCTGTTTGATGTTCCACTTGGTGCAGAGTTTGTCTCCCAGTTGATATCAGGGTAATTAAAGTCCCCCATTACTATTGTGATGTGCTTCCTACATACCTCACAATAGTGAAACAAAACTGGTGTGTTAGGGAGGGCAGCGATGTGAAGTATATCTTTTGGCACCTCTTTAAAGAAGTTCTCTTTTCCTGGGATCAGACAGCAGCTGCATGAAAATCTTCATTATACATCGGCACAGCAGGGAATAACAAATTGTTCTGGAGCAGTCATGGGTACGCTATGGATGCTTCCTTAGTTGATATGCATATTTTCCTGGTATCATGAAGCTGCTGTGCCAGTCCTTTAAAGGCTTGGCTTCCTTTAAAAGAAGGGCCCAAATGTTCAGGGAGTCTGTCTACATCTCCACCGAAGGATCCTCTTCTGCTTCAGATCTGAAGAGTTATGTGTTTCCAGCAAATAGTAGAAATATATGCAAGTAGTCCTCATTTAAAAACTGCCTTGTTTAGCGCCCCTTTCTAGTTCTCACGGTGGTGAAAAAGTAATTTTTTGAGCAACCCTTGCTCATTTTTACTGAAATCCTTCACAGGTCTGTAAAGCAAAGCAAGCTGAAGTAAGATTGTAAACACTGTTGCAGTTTCACTTAGGGACTGCTTTCTTCTCCACTGAATTGCTGGTTCCAAATGCGGCCGCTAAACGAGGATTACCTGTGTGGTGACTATAAACATTGTTCGCTTCTATTTGAAATCCAGTATGAAGAGCTGGAATATTCAGTTGTTCCAGGGCAGTCTGTGAGAGATGGAATTTCTCACTAGGGATTACAACACGGAGTAACTGGGAAGGACTGGGGAAGATATGCAATTCAAGGAACTGGATAGACAACTTGTAACAGAAACAGGCATTTGATCTCTTGTGTCTACATTCTTGCCAACCCTTGAAACAGGGATTATTGAAATCCACATTTGTTTTTTTTGTTCCTTCTGCCTCTTGTCCTTCCTTCCCTCCCTCCCTCATGTTTTGCTTCTGAAACCTTAAAGAGAGAGTTAAAATAAAGAAAGTTCTGAGTCATTGGAACCAAAGTACTGTGAAAACAACAGTACCTTCCTCCATTCCAAAGAAATATATACTGTACAACTAAATACCAAGAACTACGTGGGGCTGGAGCAGGGCTTGCCAATGTGGGAACAGTGTTCCGCTAAATGCACCCTCGTCTCCAAATAATGAGGGTTAAATTAGGCTGAGGCAGAACTTAATAGTTACCAATTCAGAAGCCTACTGCATGTTTCTACATGTGTCCGATTTATTGTTTGAATTAGATCAGTAATTGGGGACCATTCAGTACAATTGCATTTCTTGAATATATTGATTTTAGATGCCATCAAGTGAAGAGACTTTTGTATTTTGCATATACAGCATGTCCTTTGGCTGACTTTCCGAAAAGGCATCTAATCTCAGTGGGTGGGTTTTTTTTTATTTTTTGTTCTAGTGGCAAATACCTTCACAGAAAGAATTACTGTGCATAATGAGTAACGTGGCCTTCACAAAATGAGAAAAAGAAAAACATTTTGTTTTTTGCAGTATGGATAGACAATTATTTCAAGTCAAGGTACCACTGGAAGTTGGATACACAGTTTATTAAAATGGAATATAGTGTCTGTTCAAAGTTATAACAAAATTGGAAAAAAGTGACTTATTACTTTTTTTTTCACTTGCGACCGTTGCAGCATCCCGATGGTGATTAAAATTTGGACACTTGGTAACTGGCTCATATTTATGATAGTTGCCGTGTCCTGGGATCATGTGATCACCTTTTGTGAACTTCTGAGAAACAAAGTCAATGGGGAAGCCAGATTCACTTAACAACTGTGTTCTAATTTAACAAATGCAATGATTCACTTAACAAGAAAGGTCACAAAATGGGGCAAAACTCACTTAACAATTGTCTCTCTTAGCCACAGAAACTTGGGGCTCAATTGTGTCATAAGTCGAGGTCTACCTGTATCAGACTACTCTCTTGGGTCCTACTTTGTAGCTATTGGTGAAACTGGCTTATCAGCACAGTGATATATTTAAGATTATTCCAGACATTTAGGATTCTTTCAAGTGTATATGATCTGAATCATTAATCTGCAACATGTTTGACAATGTTTTTGTGCATGTTCCTCCAAGAAGTTCTTTTCTACTTGTACCTGATAGTAGAGACCCACCAGAACATTATGTGAAACAAAGGAAAGAACGTTTGCCAACTACTAGAAATGCTAAATTGCATACAACACTGTGAATTTTCCTAACATGTCATTTCTTTCGGAGAAACCTCAGGCTTTTATTGTGTTTGCCATTAACACAGAAGCCCTGTCTGAGACACGAGGCTGAGATGAATCTCAAATCAGAGAAACATATTTCAAAGGCTGCTCCAGTATTCTGAGCGTCTGAATGATTTACAGTGGGCCTATCTAGAAAATGTAGCTTAATTGAATAGAGAGCAATTTGCAGCCTATGTGTTACATCAGTTCTTCCATTTGCTATCCCCAAGAGGCTGCAAATCATAATGCATATGCTTCCCCCCCACACACACACTTTTTGGTTCTTCCGTTTAACTAATATTGGAATGGATTTTTATTTCATTCTTAGGGTCTCCCCCACCTCATACACACTCCAAGCACCACATGGCTGAATGAACAATCACAGCTACTGCCTCTGCTTGTTGTGATTACCAACTGAAATTTGGTGGTTGTCTGCACTGACAGTTAAGTAACTTTTCCCATCAGCCATCTCATTCATCATCTCTGCTTCATTCACCTTAAGTTTCCTTAGCCTCTGTTAATGTTAATGAAGACCTCTTTCTCCACTCCATTTGCTCCAGCATCCATTTCTAACCAAGGTGATGCCAAATCACTGGCACTGGGATATTTTGATGCAAGCTCTACTTTTCTGTACTTGTACTATGAAGTCAGAAAGAAGGGAGGGGGCCACCTTCACAACATCACTTCCTGCTTCTTGTTGTGGAGTCTGCTCTGGAATACTATAGATTTCTTCTGAATGTATTGCTGTGTGATCCTTTTATCTTTACTTTGCCTTAGTTTTTCTGTGCTTTGCATAATTCTGTTTACTCTGAAAAGGAAATAGCATGATATATACGTGTTTATATCTGTGTATATGTATGTTGAAAGATCTATCTGTCTGTCTGTCTGTCTGTCTGTCTGTCTGTCTGTCTATCTATCATTTGAAAAATATCAGGTGCTTAGGATAAAGAAGACAGCTGTGAGTCAATCTAATATAAAAGAAAAAGAAGAGGCAGCCTTTTTGACTTCCAGCATTTCCTGTTCTGTAACACTTGAAACAGCCTGTCAATACAATTCATGTCCTTCTGGTAACTCTGTGAAATATCAATACAGTTTAGATGCTGGAGTGTAAGCTAAGACCAAAAAAAGGCCAAAAAAACCCAACAAAACAAAACAAAGCAAATCCACTAGATATAAAACACAAGGAAAAAGCCATAATATGCTTAAAAGAATAGCAGTAAGAACTATAACAAAAAGAGGTCTTCAAGTACAAGACCTTTTGTGGAAAAGTAAACTCAGCTGATTAAGGAAGAACAGAGAGGACAGAACAGAAATTCCTCTCATGCAATTACTGAGCTTAGCTTCAGATGATCAGAAATTGCTTGATTAACTGCATATATTAGAACTTACAGAAAGGTAAGACAAAATGAACCTTGACAGAAGTTTGTTCTTGGTATTAAGGTTTTGCCACTAGGTGGTGTGATAGTTTTCTGTAAGCAGGAAGTTGCTTACAATGGGAAGGGATACTCAGATGTGTGCAAATCTTATTAGCCCTTTAAACTAGATCAGGGGTAGGCAACCTCGGCTCTTTTATGACTCATGGACTTCAACTCCCAGAATTCCTGAGTCAGCCATGCTGAGGGAAAAGGGAAAGGTTTCCATGCTGAGCTATGCTGGCTCAGGAATTCTGGGAGTTGAAGTCCATGAGTCATAAAAGAGCCGAGGTTGCCTACCCCTGAACTAGAATAACTGAAAAGCTCTGCAGTCTACAATCTGTCGTCTGCAATCCAGCTGCAATTTCCAACCTCAGCATCAAGAGCAGGTAAAAATCTTCTTGACAAAGGTCTGAGAATTTCAATCCTCACATAATTAGAGGGGTCCTAGGGTATCATCTACGTTGGCTGAGTGAGAATAAGAGGGAGCCTGATTCCAGAATGTACTGCTGAAATGCAGGTCTATCCCTCGTTGTCCCACTATAAGGCTCTGCTATTGGCATGCAGCATGCATTCAAAATGCATGCATTCTTTCAGGCTAAGAAGGAGAAATTTTATTTTACTCCTCAACAGATTTAACAGCCAAAGTACCAGATAATTAATCATTACCCAACAGATCTATGTTAGAATGCCAGAGAGGATACTTCAAAGAATATAGGACAATTATCTCCTAGTTGTAAGAGCTCCTACCTTTAAAATACATGCCATTTTTTTAAAGAATTGGAAATATTCTAAGCACATTATATTTGTGCTTCTTAGATTGTAAGCCGCCCTGAGTCTTTGGAGAAGGGCGGGATATACTAAATGGGATAAAATAAATAAATATTGGGCGGGTTTGGGGTGGGGGGGATTTGGGGATATATTGTAAAATCTTGTTTTTGTAAAACTCTTTAATATAAATAAATAAACAAACAAACAAACAAACAAACAAACCTACCAACCAACCAACCAACCAACCAACTGTTTGAAACTTATGGAACTGGCAGCATAAAAATGTTAGTAACACACATTCCTTCATTAAAATCACTTTTTTAAATGATGCAATTAATCGAAGTTTAAGTCAGCAGAAATCACGTAGCAGTGCTATGAATAGTCTGGATTAGAACCTATGGTTGCTTAATATCCATATAAGATACAATGTTTTGTACAAGTTGATAAACGTTTTGCAGCCTCCTCCAAACCTAGTTTTTGAAATTATAATTCTCAAGATGTAAAGAACCACAGTATAAGATTGAAATATTTCAGTTCATTCTCTGTGGTCCATGTTTAACCAAAAATACAAGTGAACAGAACCACACTCACTAGAGCTATCCAAAATTAGTTTAAGATGGGGGGAAAAACAAGTAAATTCTATGACAGACGTTACGTCCTTCAATAGAAAATCTGTATCTCTTAGAGCCTGCTAGTCTCATGATGGGAAAAGGAAAGGATTACTGAGGAAGCAGGCAGAAGAGTAGGAATCTAATCAGAGGAAAGTACAGCAGCAACTAAGAGAAAAACAAACACTCCCAATGCCTGAGTGGTCAAAAGGATGAAAAGTCAAAGAGTTAATGCTTTTGGAGCTACATCTTCCACAGTAACTCCCCACCAGAATGCCAACTAGTGGTGCAGGCTGTGGATTCTTATCTCTTAAACAGATTTATGAAACTGTGATTGGTTGGCCTTAAGAATTTTATTTCACACAATGTATTGGTTTGCATGAATAATAAAAGCAGCAACTGTCTTCCAACGTCTGTCTGGATAAGCAGCTGAAATTTGGAACAACAGATAGGAGCAATGCTTCCTTTCTCAACTCCAAACAAAATCCAATGAACCAAAATATTTTTGATCAGCGGTGGTTTATTAAAGATTAGTTAGGTTTCTTTGGAAGCAGTGGTTTGGGTTTTTTTTTCTGTTTTCTTTCTCCAGTTTATACTGATTTTTCCATTTCTGTCGATTCCGACACAAGAGACTGACAGCAATTACCACTCAAAAAACGAGATACTAATAGATGAGGCAGCCGTCCTTCCTGCGGTGCAATAATTAATTTTGAACGGAAGGACAGTAAGCTGGTGTGCTCCTGTCGGGCTGCTTGGTTTTCCAATCAACTTGAGAAACTCCAGACATTTGGATCATATAACTGAAAAATGCATGAGAAAATAAGGTGGGAAGAAAGTTAGTTTTTTTAAAAAAACAAAACAAAACTTTTCCATAGCAACAATAACACAGAAGGAATAACAATTCTGGTGTTGCGGCAAAGGAACTGTTGATGCCTGGCAGAAACCTGCAAGGCATCATTGCTGCAACATTCTGAAACATTTCAAAGATTACGATAGAATATTCTTGAAAATATATGAGCTTGAGGGGGAAAAAAAATCCATATTCTCCAACTGGAAACCCATTCAGCAATACATATTTTCACCTTTGGTCATTAGCAGGATGTCGCAGAATTCAGAATCAGATGGTCACCCTATTACTTGATATAATGATCCACTACCAAAATTAGGGACTTTCCCACAGGATGTTGTTGAAGTATCCTGTTTTTATTTTCATAATACCTGATTGCTGAACTCCAGATGCTGAACAGGTGAAAACAATAAGAGAGTAACTGTTGTGATTCAGGGTCAGCCTGTGGGTTCGGCAGTTGGGTCAGACGACTCAGAGGAGGAGGGGGGTGTTGAAGAGCTTGCTGATGAGAGCCCTCAGCCAGGCCCCTCCCACCTGGTCATGACGGAGACCCAGCTGTGTGAGCCTGACAGCGTGGATGAAGATGACCCACAGCTGGCCCTGTTCAAGGATGCCCGACGCAGGAGGCAGTCAATCAGGAGTAAACAGAGGAAGGCAATGGGGCACCTCGGAAGGAGGCAGAGAGAAGCCACGCCCTAAACTGTATAAAAGGGGAATGCGTGGGAGGGCTGGTTTGCTGAAGGCAGCCGCTTGAAAAGCTCCTGTTTCTTGGTTCGTGTCTTGTTTGTTTTTGTATCAATAAATTTGGCAGGCTTAATTCCAGCCTCTTGCCTTCTTGTAAAAGGGGTTGTCCCTGCCTTTTCTGCAGGGCCGGTAGCAGGCTGGTACAGAACAGTAACAGACAATTACCACAACGAGAAGAAGTAACTCAGGTACATCCAGAAACAAGATCAGTTAAGGACCACTGGCTTCTTAGATACCTTAATTATAGTTTGCTATAGAATACTAATACTATTTCCAATGGCTGGCACGTCATTTTTCCCATTTCAAATCTGCAAAACCTATTATTGCTTCAGAAATGGGAAGTCTACAGTACTGGCTATGAAGAAAAAAATAATAATTTCAAGAATGGTAGCCAAGGAATACTTGCAAACATTTATTGCAAGAGAACGTTTGCAATGGGTAGGAAAATGATGAGATTTTTTCCCCCAGAAACCAAATAGGATTTCCTTGCTTTTAAAGCAGCCTTTAGTGTTAATTTTGGAGGATCCTATAGAGATTTCCTATGTTGCTTGCCTTGAACGACAAGAATCGGCATTATCTGTGTTTTGTCAAATGTACTGCTGAAATTCAGCACTAAAATGGGAGATAAGCTCTGCAGACCTAAAAATTACTTGCCTATCAGTGGTCTATTCCATACTGAGTCATCCTTCCACAGTAAATCCATGTGGATTGTGCTATAACCCTTTCCAAACTAAATTCAGGATGGTCATTTTTCCCCCCACAAAGGAAATCAGGGTGTCAAAATTGATCCAAACTATATTGAGACCATAAGATAAGGAGTGAAGAAGATGGAGTTTAGGAGGCAGAAGTAGATGGTATCAACATTTGTTGCTTTAGACAGAGCATGGAGGATCAGTTTCTTCTCTTTCTGAACTTTAAATGCTTTTTATAGTGCAGGGATAATTATGTGACTCACTTCAATATTAGGTTAGATAGAATCAATTATGGGCTGAAAATAAAGTCTTGTTCTGTTAAGCCTGATTTCTCGTATTTTACAGACATGTCCTTGTCAGTCTTCTTGGCAACAGTATGGAACATGTTTGCTGTCATTTTCTGCAGATATTTTTCGGCTCCCCAGACTGGCCTGGAGCTTTGAAAACCCTAAATAGTCTCCATCCATTAGAACATAGGACTGACCCTGCTGAGATGGTCAGCAGGACTGACCCTGCTGAGATGGTCAGTTACTAAGTTTATGTATTCCTAATACTAACTTTTTTGCCAGATGGATTAAAATGTTCATTAATACTGCAGTAATAACTGATTGAATGTCCTCATTTGGATGTCCTCAATGAAAAATCCCAGTTATTTGATTACATGTTTTTTTATTCTAAAACAACCATTTTCTCCTTTCTGTGATGGCTTCTTCTTTTTTCTGCAACCCTAGCAAAATCTAACATTTTGACTATAACAATGGGGTGGTGGTGGTGGTGGTATCACTTATTTGCTATTGCACTGAGAGGGATACTGCTTTGATGGCGGGGTGTGTGTCAATGTGATGCAACAGCCACAATAATTAGGGTTGTGGGTTGTTAAATTCATGTTTGTGCTATTCCTTTCTTCCCCCTCCAAATCACAATCGTTATAAATGATTCACATGAATTCCAGCAAATAACCCGCTCAGCTAGTGCTAGTTACCCAGTTCCTTAGTTTTCGCAGATTTTTCTCCTTCCTCAGAAACAGAAATGACCTTTTTTCCCTTCAAACTGACCCACCTAATGATAAGAAAATCGTACCATCTAAAAACTCAAAACTCAGGAAGCAGCTGCCATACTGTTGAGGCCAGTGGCTGCAAGGGACTAGCCATTAAAAACTGCACCTGGTAACAAATGGGATTGGCAGATGTAGTTGAATGTTGAAGTGGACTGTGCTATCCCCGCCAGGAGCACAAAACTCTTCATTTTCATTTATTAAAACCGAAAATTCAATAAGCCCCTTCCTTCATATACTCTGCCCAGCTGTTTTACATGACATATTAGAAAATGAAATATGTGCAAAATTAGCAGATGTGCACCAGCAGTGATTTTTCTGGCCGTAGCTTGCATCAAACGTCCACCACAGGAGAAATTTTAAATGGGATTTGTCAAATCTGTGGGGAGAGCTTTTCAGCAGGAAATTGCAAAGAAAGAAATGTGGGAATATAGGAAGAATGCACTTGTTTACTCTTGCGAGGTAACTATCATGATCCAATAGTTATTAGCGGGATACAATGTCAAAGCAATAGGTTGCAACCAATAGAGTTCATCCCCCCCCAAAAAAATTGTACTCTCGATGAAAGTGATTCCTTCTCTGCCTTGCAGATCCTTAGGCTCCCTCCCTCCCTCTCTCTGAAATCTGAATTTTTGGAGAGTTCAGCAAATGCAGAGAGAGTGCTGTTCAGGATAAGACCACTTATTTGGTCCTTGAAACAGCTTACTCTATTATTATTAAGTACCAAAATGTACCTTAATCCTGAAGGATTACAAATTACCATCTCAATGCTTATTTCAAAAACTGACTAGAAAGAGAGAAAAAAATCCAAATTATATAGATTTTCCTTACAATTCTCCGAGTATCTTAGCAAACTGTCGATAGAATTTGATTAGAAACATTCTTGTCTCCGTATAATCGGCTCTTTGACTCACAAAGCTATTTCCCTTAACTGTTCCTAATAAAAATTGAGAAAGCATATAATGAGAAAGGAAAACCTTGGAGTAACAGCTGCTGAAATAGGGCTGTCATTGGGATAAATAAATATTTGTTGAATTAATCAAACAAGCTTAATTGACAGTCCAATTCTAGCAAGTGGACATAAACCACACAATAATTTTAAATAAGCAGCTGATTTTTAAACTAGTGGTTCCTTCGTATAGCAGGAGAAAAGAAAACGTATGGACTCTATTACATTACTATTGTATCATTTCAATATTCCTCCTATGTAGTGAGGCCAGTAGCTTCTGCTCATATGATTTTAAAAAGTCAATTTAACTTGATCACAAGAATGAATCTTGCTGAGGATTGCATTGTTTAACATATAGTTTCTTGATTGCTTACTAGTAATAGTAGGGCTACACTTGAAAGAGCATAGAGCCACAGTGAATAAACGGAATTAGAGTCAAGGTAGAGCCAAAAACTATGGTGAACTATGGTGCTGGAGAAAGGCGATCAAACTGGTCAGTCCTAGAGGAGATCAACCCTGACTGCTCTTTGGAAGGCCAGATCCTGAAGCTGAAACTCAAATACTTTGGCCACCTAATGAGAAGGAAGGACTCACTGGAGAAGAGCCTAATGCTGGGAAAGGTTGAGGGCAATAGAAGAAGGGGACGACAGAGAATGAGGTGGCTGGATGGAGTCACTGAAGCAGTAGGCGTGAGCTTAAACGGACTCCAGAAGATGGTAGAGGACAGGAAGGCCTGGAGGAACATTGTCCATGGGGTCGCGATGGGTCAGACACGACTTCACAGCTAACAACAACAAGAGCCAAAAATGCCAAGTGGGAAAAAAAAGAGGTTTCTCCTAACAGAAACATGGAGATTCACCAACAAGGTGATCTTAAATGCTGGATAGAAACAAATCATAGTTTTGTTCCATCCATAATCGGCATGGCTCCCCGTTCCTGATCTATCCAGTAAACTGTGAAAAAAATATATTCTAATTGTACCTTGCATATCCAATGGCACACAAATTCATCTAGGAAAAAAAATACTACGGTTCTCATAAATCAAAGGTTCTGAATGAGATATTAACTCCACATTGGTATATAATGTAAGACCATATCTGCAAATTGGAAATGTTAATATTAGTTCTATATTTGTGGCGCACCGGATTTATGGAACCATCTGGGCGCACCGGATTTATGGAACCATCTTCCGGTTGAGCTCCGGATGGCGCCCCACCTCCGCTCCTTCCGGCGCAATCTAAAGACTTATCTCTTCGAACAAGCCGGCCTGGCCTGATGGGATGGGGTTGGGTTTTATTACTGTTTAATGTGTTTTAATCTATTGTTATAGTTGTGGGCACTTTGTTTAATCTCTTTTAATTTTTGTATTTTGTCTTTTAACATGTATTGCCCTGTTCACCGCCCTGAGTCCTTCGGGAGAAGGGCGGTATACAAATAAAATTAATAATAATAATAATAATAATAATTTTATTGTAGAGAGTCAAGTTTGGTCTAGTGCAGTGGTTCTTAACCTTTTCTTCAGCATGGGCCCCCTTTAAATACCTTTTGTGACCATGGACCATGGCTATGCACCACTAAGACTTAATTCAAGGTTTAAATCGTAACATTTCTTCAAGCCTTTGTGGATTCCCTGTGACATCACATTCACAGTCCTCCAGGAGTCTGCAGACTACAGGTTGAGAACCACTGGTCTAGTGATTAAAGCATCAGCCTAGAAAGCAAGGGACTATAAAATAAAATAAGTCCTGCCTTAGCCATCATGAAAGTCAGCAGGGTGACTGTGGGGGCCACTCTCACTCAGCCCAACCCACTTCACAGGCTTGCTGTGGGAAAAAAAAATAGGAACAAGGTGGTCTGGGACATGTTTGCTGCATTGAGTTATTTGTAAAAATGATAAAGCTGGGATACGAATAAAGTAAAATAATAAAAACAAATAAAAACAAATAAAATAATGAAATAAAATAATTCTTGGGAATAGCCAGAATTAACTGTTAGTGTCTCAAAATGAAATGTCTACTGGTGAAAGCCATTGTTTGTGTTCTGACGATTAAAGCATGCCTTAGAATAGGGGTAGGCAACCTTGGCTCTTTTATGACTCGTGGACTTCAACTCCCAGAATTCCTGAGCCAGGAATTCTGGGAGTTGAAGTCCACGAGTCATAAAAGAGCCAAGGTTGCCTACCCCTGCCTTAGAACGTTACATTCTCCTGCTGAAGCACATAAAAATATATCACCTTCATTTTATCTTAGAATATTCTGCAGACAAACCAGGTTTCCATAAACAAAGAAGTCCTATATGTTAGAAATTCCTTTTTGTTTTCAGGGATTTCCATGGGGCACACACATTTCAAATCCTGAGATGTTAACATCATTCAGGATTATTTATTAGGCAGTTTATCTCAGTTCTGTGGGAGGAAAGTCTGTGTATGACTTTCCCAGATTTGTCTGCAGATGGATTCTTATCTCTTCCCAAGAGAGTGTAAAACTGTATTTCTTCCTCACTCCAAAGGGCATCATGCAACAATGAAGTTCTAAATTAGAGGTAGATTGTAGAGGAAACCAGATCTCGCAATGCCTTGAGAAACTTCTTCCCACACAAATCTACAGAAACAAAAAAACCAAGAAGATTCAGCGGATAGCTCACCTGGTCATGCGCTTTTCAACACTATGAAGAAATTCATTGTATTAGTACTTGAATTATGCAGTAATAAATATTTCTAATGCATTCCAATCTGCATCTATAATTTGTATAATAATTTATAATAACTTGTACCTATGCATATTAATCAACATCTGAAAAAGATTTGCAGATGCGTGTCTTTTTGTGTACATGATGTGAAAATCATCCAACTAGTTCTGATCCTCATTTTAATTCTGCTCCAAAATGAAATGCTATATATGCATTTCCTGATTTAATAAACAAACAGATTTTTTAAAAAAATTACCTGCAAAATCTTGCAAATATCCTATTTTTAATCTGATAAAGATTATGGTTCCCTCCCCCACACTTTTTTTTTTTGAGTGGGATGGAGACAAGATGGATCTCTATAAGAAAACAGTTTTTATAGATGTTGCACAACAGTCAGCAAAGGGGATAATAAAATTCCATTCTTGCCCAAATTTTAGTTTCCTTGGACCAATCAATTTGAAACTCAGCAACTAGATCTTCATATATAATTGTTTTTTTCCAAACAAGAGAAATAATTAGTAGTTAAAACGTAAGACATAAAAATTGGAGTAGTATCAGTTATTACTCTGAGGAGAATTTCAAAGATTAAAATGACATTTAATATTTCTTATTTAGAAAATTTCCAGGTTTCTTATTATAATTTTGAACAATTTTGGGCAGTTCAGTTTCATTACTTGAAAACAGTATTCAGCTCTTAATTAACAAAGCAAAATTAGATAGCTGAAACAGTCACAAGTATCTCCTGCATACCATTTAAAATTACTTTAAAAGCAATGATTATATAAAATCATAATATCTACAATATAATATCTATAATAACGGCATTTTAGGAAAGGCACATGCATATGTGATTAGTCTGATTACAATGTGATAATCATTCATCATTGGTAACTATTATAAAATTGTAAAATATTATTCAGTAAACTATAAAATTCACAAACCTAATTGAAAATGCTAGTTTAACATAATTCCCACAAGCCATCATTCTTTAAGATTGTAAAATGAATTAGGTTCTCGTGGAGCTATTAATTGATACTGGCAGCAATAACCACTCGAATGAAACTCCAATTATGAGCAGCAATTAATCACTTTTACTGTCATCTGTGGTGTCAAGCAAAATTCAATAAAGTTCTAAACACTAAAATGAGAGAGGGAGAGGAAGGAAGATAGTTTTTGTGGCTGACTGTGTTTCATTTTTTTTAATTATTTTTTTTAAAGAAAAAATACATTAAAATATAAAAAACTTACACAAATTAAAAACAAGAGAGAAAACAAAGTGTAGAAAAAAGGAAAAACAGGAAAAAAATAAAAGCACAGTAAAGAAAAAGAAAAGAACTGTAGGAATGACTCCCTTCATCACAACAAGTAAAAACAATTTCAGTAACTTATCGCCTCTTAAAATACAACAAATGATCTCTTCTTTCCCTATTCCATTTCTTATTTATAAACAAATCCTTAAAGCTTCCTAGTTTGGTCTTGATCAGCAAAGTCCATTAAAGATTACCAGACATAACAACCTATCTATTTTAACCTTGATGAAATAAACCAATGTAATATTCCTTCCTTTTACTTTTAACAATCTTGATCTTTAATCCCTTTGAATAATATCCTAGAACAGGGGTCTTCAAACTCGGCCCTTTTATGACTCATGGACTTCAACTCCCAGAATTCCTCAGCCAGCATGCCTGGCTGAGAAATTCTGGGAGTTGAAGTCCATGAGTCATAAAAGGGCCGAGTTTGAAGACCTCTGTCCTAGAACTTGATTTCCTTTCATTTTTCATTGCCCCTTCACACAATTTTTTTTTCAAAGCTTAATGTCACTGGCTATGTTTCAAACAAAACCCAATCTCTTTTTTTTTTGGTGGAATCATGTCATTTAAAACATGCTATTTTTTCATAATAAGTAGGACAGTGGACTTTTTGTTCTATTTCCTGATATTGTATTTTTATCTGATATACTGACATAATATAACTCCTTTAAATTACCTTATATTAAATTATGATGTATTTACTGACAAGTATAGCTTTCGGTAGATAGATCATTTTAACAATAAGTCTTCATTATCCAATTATTTCTCCAATTTAATAACTGTAGTTGTAAGATGTTAACAATCGACATGGCTTAGGGTAAAGTTGGGTTGAACATGTTTATTTTTTTATTATTTTATTCTTATTTCATTAAGAGAAATGACAGGGCTTAAACCAGTAACCTTTGGTCCCATGGCATTTTTTCCCTGTAACAGATTATCTGTAGCTGGAACAATTTATAGTAGCGATCTACCCACTGTCTTAAACAAGGATACACACACACACACGTGTGTGTGTGTGTGTATGTGTATATGTATATATACATATACACACACACATACACACACACACACACACACGTGTGTGTGTGTGTGTGTACTCCTTCAGTCTGGAAATCTGATTAAAAATGCTTCTCTGTGTGTGCTAGGTAGTTTCTGGCCATCCTTTGATCCTAATTCTGTACCAGGTGTCTTTAGATGAAGATTCCCTGGCTCAACCTCTGCTCCTCTGTGTTTATTGCAAAACCTTGCCATGTGCAGGCTAAACAACAAGTCAGCAGTGCTGAAAACAGCATTCAAAGTGGAAATACATGTAGGAGA
Source organism: Vipera berus (assembly GCF_964194415.1). Taxonomy (NCBI): domain Eukaryota; kingdom Metazoa; phylum Chordata; class Lepidosauria; order Squamata; family Viperidae; genus Vipera; species Vipera berus. The sequence goes on along the minus strand of NC_138202.1, from coordinate 156,711,264 downwards.
GGACCCACGAATAATATATAAGGAAAGATTCTAAGGCAGCCACAAGATAGCCACAAGCGGTGAATGCTCCAACACTGGAAGTTTTTAAGAAGAGACTGGACAGCCATTTGTCTGAAATGGTATAGGGCAGGGGTGTCAAACTCGCAACGTCACATGATGTGTCGCAATATAACGTAACGTTTTTTCCATTGCCGGCAATGGGGTGGCCACGGCTTTGCCATGACGCATCCGGCCCATGGGCCGGCAGTTTGAAACTACTGGCATAGGGTTTCCTGCCTGAGCAGGGGGTTGGACTAGATGACCTCCAAAGTACCTTCTAACATTATTATTGTTGTTGTTGTTGTTGATGTTGTTGATGATGATGATGCAGGTGAGTACCAGTAAATAGCAGTCAGGCCAGGAAGAAATCTTGGGAGTCTGAAGGTATGGAAAAGATGAGAAGAATAGAAGGCAAACTAGACTTCAACTAGACTCCCATATTTCCCCAGCTAAGATTGTCATTGCTCAGTTGAAATCCTTACATCTTATAGGTTGGGAAACACTTGGCTACCTCAATCCCAACACCATCAGCAGTGCAAGCAAGAAATCTCAGTAAGCCAAGGGGGAAAGAGACTTCACAAAGCTGAAAAATGTATAGATAAGATAAACAGCATTCCCAGTCCCAGTTCAAATTGTGAAGACCAGCCTCAAGCAAGATAGACCCAAGACATATACTGTAGAGTTAAAAGAAAGACGCAACTACAACTGAATGCTGCATAGTAATTTTATGTTATAAGAAAGTAAAAAGCTATAGATAACAAAAATCATAGAAACAAACAAAATAAAAGAGCTGTAGATAGAAAGCAAGCAAGCAAGCAAGAACAGGGATCCAGTATTTTGGAATCAAATAAAGTGACAGGAAGAATAGTAAGATACAAATGTAAGCTAGAACAGATATAAAGGAAATGGAAAAGAATTAAGAAGATTTAAGATAGTCCCTAGGAATAATAAGGCACAGACAGGATAAAAAGAACGTAAACAAGCAAGTGCCTTTTCTTTGCAGTAAGAAGAAAAAATCTGGCATTGAAGGTATGGGCATACCATCTCTCAACCTGATGGGATGAAGGAATGGCTGCAGCAAGAATTCTTGCGTGGTTTCTTTTCCCTTCCTTTCCCAATGACTTAAGAAGGGCCCACCTGGAAGAAAACAAAGCAATTCCCGTATGAGTAATGGAGCTGCTTTAGCAGGTGAGTTGCTCAATTCACAGAGGTTGTCAAGAGGAGCAGGGGAGGATTTGGGGGTATCAGAAGACAGAATAAAAAAAGTTGAAGAGCCCAAAGATAATACCGGAAAAGGGAATCTGCAACCAGTAGCGTGTAAAGAAGGATGTATATAATATGTATGAGCTGTGTTGGGGAACTGAAGAACACCTCAACCGACGAAGAGAAAAAAAGGGATTGATGCTGGCAAGTAGAGAGGGTACTTTGGAAGGACTTGGTGATGGTGGGCTTCATCCAAGCCAGAAAAAGAAGAAAAGAAAGAAAAACAAAGGCCCAGGCAGGTGGTGCTAAGTGAGACAGGTCCTCTGGAGGGAGGAAAAAAAAACAACTAGTAGGGATCAGCAGTGTCCTTACAGAAGGAACCAACACAGAAAATGAAAAGTAATTAACATTCTCCAGCTTAGGGTAAAGGTAAAGGTAAAGGTTACCCCGCACATGCGTGCTAGTCGTTTCCAACTCTAGGGGCCGGTGCTCATCTCCGTTTCAAAGCCAAAGAGCCAGCGCTTGTCCGAGGACGTCTCCGTGGTCATGTGGCCGGCATGACTAGACGCCAAAGGCGCACGGAGCACTGTTACCTTCCCACCGTAGTGGTCCCTATTTTTCTACTTGCATTTTTATGTGCTTTCGAACAGCTAGGTTGGCAGAAGCTGGGACGAGTAACAGGCGCTCACTCTGCTACGCGGCACTCGGGATTCGACCCACCAAACTGCCGACCTTCTGATCGACAAGCTCAGCGTCCTAACCCACTGAGCTAACGCATTCCATTTTCTCCATCTTAGGAGTGCCAAATAGCCAAAAAGAAGTTGCATTTTTAAAAGTCTTGAGAGAAGAGCTGGGATAAACTGGAAGCCCCACCCTACACTGAGTAGGAAGTTTATGGTCTTGGTTAGCCATGAGATCTTTTTATGGACCACTGTTATTTTGTGATATTGTATTTGCTGTTTTAAGATCTTCTTATGGAGGAAAAAAAAGGAAATAAATCTATGCTGCCCAGAACCTCCCTGGACTGAAGTGACAATAATCTCCTGTAAGTACATAAATAAATTAAGTAAATTTAAGCAGTGATGAGACTTAGGAGGCTTAGTAGAAGAGACTTAAGAGGGATCTACAAGAGTGGGCTGATTGTACCGCAGTCACAGTCAGCAAGTGCTATTAGCAGCAGAAGTCTTTGAGGGAGGTGGACAGTCAAGAAATGTGCAATATAAATAAATAAATCTTAGCAGCCCAAAGGCTGAAAAGGAGCAAAGCAGCATGGCAAAAGAAGAGGTATGAGGGACATTGCAAAGTCTGAAAATCTGGGTTAATTGCAATAGGAGGTATTTTAAGGAAGTCAGGTGGACTGCCTTCAGGCTCTGATGATAGCCCTTTGGTGTTGGCTCTGAGGGTTTTCTTTTTCATGACCCCCTGATTTAACCCTTTCTTTGATCTGTTAGTGTTGTTGCAACTACAGTCAGAGACAGAAGTTGAAAAAGCAAGAGAGGGCCCTGCTGGGGATATCAAACCACCCCAGCAGTTCAAACACCATGACGGCCAAAGTCCAGCTGAGGAAGCTGACTGCAGGAATCAGTCCATTGGTAGAGACAGGAAGTGAGATGTACTATAGTTGATAGCAGGGCTTTTTTTTCTCATACAACGCTCAGAACGGAGTTCCGGCACCTTTTTTGGATGGAACCCTGTAGGGTAGGCAAGGTGGGTTGTATGACGTGTGAGTTCCGGCACCTTTTTCTTTTACAAAAAAAGCACTGGTTGATAGTATCTGGATTGGGATCAGGATAGGTAGAGTTTACACAGAGCTGAAGCTAGAATAAAATGGTTTATGGGAATTGTACGGCGAAAGAAAATAAGAATATTCAAAAGCTATATATAGATTGAAGTTAGGCAGATAAGAATAAAAGTCAAAACAGAAATAAAATATGGAAGATTAAAGTAGTTTATAGAAATAGTAGACGTGATCAACTGTAAATAACAAAAGGACAGTCTTTCTTTTAAAACAAAAAAAACCTTATTTTTCTAATTACAGAATAAAAACTGTGAACGTTCTAATATTAGCAGTTTGTTCATTCATTAGTCTTATGACCACATTAAACAAAACAAAAAGAAATAGAATGTAGGATCTAATTCCAGGGTAAAATAGATGAAAGAAAACATGGTAATAAAATGCATATTTGGTAAAGTATAAAGAATCAGGATTTAGCTAAATACATCGTTTTATATGATATGCTGACCTGTTCAATGTAAAGGGCTTCCTAGCCTTCTTTTGGGCCCTGATATCTAGGACTCTTTGTTTAAAAAATTCCCTCGCCTGTGAGGGAGTTAGGAGTAAATAATGGGTGGAAAACCCACATTGTGAAATAATTTTGGTGAGTTGGCTTATCCAGGAATTCTAACATTTAGCATGAAAGAAGAGAAAAAAGAGAGAGGAAGAAGAGAAAAGTGCAGAAATCAAGAAAAGGAAAAAAAAAGGATTATAAAGAAGTAACTGCCAATTTTCTTTTACAGGTCATGAATATAAGTGATGTTACTTTGTTACAGCATTGTTTGCATTTTCTTTATTATCTAGTAGTTTGATATAATTTTTATATCATATATCATGACTTCTTTTTTTTTCTTTCCGGTAAAAATTAGTAAGGGGTTTCCAATCATCATTAAAGCTAGATAAAGTTCTATCACTAATTAAAGCAATTTGGCCAACTCAGCAAGTTCCATCATCTTTGCTATCTTTAATATCCTTTACTATCCATTCCACCATTGATGGGTAAATGTCAAATCATTCCACCTTTGTGCACATAACAGTCTTGCTGCATTTATCATATATAAAAACAAAGTTCCATATTCTTTTCCTGGCTGCTCATCCATCAATCCCCAAAGAAAAGTCTCTGCTTTCAATTGAATATGAATCTTTAGATCTTCTGTATTATTATGTGTATTTGATTACATGACTTTTTTACATATCCACCAAGCATGTGCGCCTACGTCAAAAAAGCACTTACAAAAAAACTAAATCCCTTTTTTTTAAGCTAGTAATTTATATAAGTGTTGGAGACTCTGGAGTCCACACTGTTTAAAAATTCATTATCAAGACATCACAATCATCCTATAGTTCCTGGTTATTTAAGTGCTTCCAACATTCAATAAATAAAACATCATTATGAATCTCCCACACTACAAGCTAATATGCACACTACGTTTTTGGCTCTAGTTCAGAGTTTTTACAATGGCCTCCTAAAATGATCTCAGCCAGAAATATGACCTTTGGGGTAGGGGAGGGACGCATTATACAGATAAAATGGAGTATGAAATGGCAGTACTTTTTTTATTCAGTTATGCAAATATTCAGTATTACTTCAACTTTTTTTTTAAAATAAAGTATTGGGTGGTGGTACACAGACAAGTCTCTTTTTTTCCCCTGGGGATTAAAAGTTGTTGTGGTTGATTGATTTTGAAAATCTGATATATTTTGGAGTTGTAAAACTGAAAGTAAGGCTCTCAACTAATTATACAGATACCAAACAGACTGCAATCAAAGGAGCAGATTATTATTTTTTTGAGCTGATTTCAAGCGACAACCAAACCAATAATTGCAGTTAATTTTTTCCTCACGCTTAGTTTCCTTCTTAACATGTATCTTTTTAAGAAATTGTTTTTCATTGTTCCAACATCAATTTTGAATGCTATCCTCCCCCCACCCCCCGCCACCACCACCCCTAAAATAGCAGAAGGACTGCTGGAATTTTATCTTCTTAAACTTGAACAAGGCAGTTTTATTATCAGAGCAATTGCCATTTTCCACATCGTTTGAAATCTTTAATATTAAGCACACAAGCATATACACACTGAGAGACAAAAACGGAAGCTTTCATAGAAATGCTTCATCTGATCAGTCAAACATCCAGGTTTTTTCCCCCATTCCTAAAAAAATAATGGAAATCAAATACAGAGAAACCAGTCACAGCAAAATTCAGGCACTTTAGAAGAAATTCTTCTTTAACTGGATAAGGTGGCTAAACGCTGGCTGGGGTGATCATTGAAATCCGATCTGGACACAGAAGCAGCTCAGTTCCTTTTTTTGATTTTATTTAGTTTCATATATTGTTGATGCCGGGACAGTTCACTATTGCTAGGTGAGTTCAGAGGCTAGAAAAATTACTTTCCTCCGTGAGCTCTACTGCAATTAGCAGGACTTTCAGCATACATCACTTGCTTTCCTTTTTGGTGCCCTGCCTCTGGGTACATGCTGGCTCCTCCGTGAGCTTATGGCAGCTAATCCATAAAGATGGCTCTGCTTTTGTCTTGTGTATAAAACCCATCTGGGTTGTACCTCTGAGTCTCCCCTTTTCCATTTCTGATATAGTATTGCTACTCCACTGAGGATTAGCCTTCTCTAAGGGCAGTAATATACCAAAGAGAAGGGAGGGGAAAAAACTTCTTTCAGAAATATTCCTATCCTGCTCCTATAAATTCTGTTGGGCTTGACGACTGCATTTACCTCCTATTCCCACAGATGTAGCTCGCTCTCTTATTCTGCCAAGAAAAGGAAGGGGAAAGTTGACGCCCACTTTTTCTGCCTCTTCCAAGGAGCTACAGTGGAAGGGGAGCAAATTATGCCAGCAATGTTCACAACTGCTAACTTTCAAATGGAATCTTGTTATGCAATTTCTTTTTTGTAGGGATTACTTGCACCCATGGACCCATCAGTGAGTGACTCACATTTGGCTTAGAGCAGACATGTCAAACACAAGGCCCGGGGGCCAGATCCGGCCCGCGAAGTGGTTTCATGCGGCCCGTGAAGCCATCCTGGAAACAGTGAGGGAACGGCCCCCACTGCCTTGGCCCTGGCCCAGAGACCCTCCTCCTGCCAGAGACCCTCAGATCTGTCCCACTCCTGCCCAGGCCCCCATAGGCACCCTTGATGTGAACGATGTAGAGCTGGCCACGCCCACCCAGTAGGCCATACACACTCTAGCCATGCCCACCCAGTAGGCCACACCCACCCTGGCCATACCCACCCGGCCCCTGAGGGCAACCACAATGCTGATGTGGCCCTCAATGAAATTGAGTTTGACACCCCTGGCTTAGAGTGAAACAGGGTAACTGCTAATGGGGCAGACCACCATGAGATTTTTCAGGGCAGTAGAAGTCTGTCCCAGATAATTGTCTTATCCCCAGTAGACATACCCAAGTAGCTTTCTCTGCACTAGGACATAAACGACAGAATGTAGGTGAAGCTATACTGCAGCAAGGATATTCCCCAAGATTGAGGGAACACTGGGTTTTACATAGCAAGTCACATTCCCCAAGTGAATTAGATCAGAACCCTTAAAAAAAGAATCAGGGATAGCAACAGCAATAGCACTTACACTTAGATATCGCTTCACAGTGCTTTACAGCCCTCTCTAACTAGTTTACAGAGTCAGCATATTTCCCCCAACAATCCAGGTCCTCATTTTACCAACTGGAAGGATGGAAGGATGAGTCAACCTTGAGTCGGTCAGGATTGAACTGCTGACAGCCAAGAGTCAGCAGAAGTAGCCTGCAGTACTGCATTCTAATTACTGCGCCACCAGGATATTAAAAGAATAATAGCTGCAGAGACTTAAGGCACTTCTTTGGCTCCTTAAACTATCCTTTCCAACCCCCAATAATAACATGGGCCTCATTTTGGGTCTCCACATAGTCTTGGAGACTGTAAGGGTTGCAAAAGTGTAAATAGGGTCAGCTAGGATAATAGGCAATGCAATCCTCATCACAGAAACAATTTTTGTTTCATTTTGTATTCTTTAAGTCAGCAGCCCTCCAACCTTTTGGGCACCAGGGACCAGGCACCAGAGAAAGTTTTTTTGCGAACTGGAGGGGGCATGGTTTTGCATGCTGCCTGCATCCCACAGATGGTGCTTCACTTGTTTGCATGGCCCGGTTGCTGGCATGCCATGGACCAGTACCAGACCATGAACCGGAGGTTGGGGACCCCTGCTTTAAGTTGTTTCATGGCAGAGTTAGGTTGAGTCTGAAATAAAGACAGCTCACATCTGAACTCCAAAGAGCCAATCAGCATAGAATAGGATGGCTAACTTAAGATAATATGTGTTGCTTAATCACACTTTCCAGCAGCACCAACTAGCATGATTAACAGTGACGAATGCTGGAAGTGGTAGCTCAGGAACAATCTGAGTTACCCAGCCTTGGTGCTATGGATAATACTGAACTAGCTGGGATAATGGTCTCACACTATAAGATTTTTTTTAAAAAAAATCCTTTCCTCATACATAGATGTAGCAACAAAACTAATAAATGCAGTTGCAAAGCAAGAGTAAAATGCTATCTAATGGGGAACTATTGATAGATGTGGGGAAGGTGTCAAAATTGACATAAATATACCCTAGAATCCATAGTTGAAGCCACCACAATGCAATAGCGTTGCTGAGCAGCTATATGCAAATTTTAAATAGATACCGTATACAATATTTTGATAGTGGATCAATCTGACCTTTTGAAGGTGGGGGGAGAACCAACTTTTTTTTCATTTTCTTATATAAACCTTCCTCTCTCGTTCTAATTTTGAAATAATTTAAGATTCTTTTCCCTTAATCCATTCTATAAACGTTTTTGTTAATGCTAATTCCAACCAGTACATGCAGATATATTTGCTACAGCTGTACATATGGAGAATCTCTTTTGGAGATTATTGGATTAACATTTTTGGAGATTACCTAAAAAATCTGAGGCACAGTTGTGTTTAGTTGTCAAAGAGCCAGCTTTGGAGGGGTTTTTTTTTTTAGCTTTGATTACATTTGATTTGTCTGAAAGGCTCTGAAGTAAAAGAGCTAAAAATTTCTTCTTGTTCAGATATATCTAATAGGATTACATTGTCTTTCGGGCACTATGCCTTTAAAGTAATACATCAAATCCAAGATCCTGCCTCTGTTTTCCACAGCTTCTCTATACAGTTGCTATCAAAAATTATAAACGTATTATTGTTCAATTCACCATCCTATATTAACTTTTTTCCCCCCGTTCTTGATGTATTCCTGAAAAAAAAATAATGTCGCGCCATACATGATAGGACCAATTGCTATTCCAAGGAGTTTGTGGAAAGCTACCCCTAATAATTTAGCTAAATTTGCTATTCTACAGCTTGCTAATAGATTCCCAGATTCAGAATTCTGAGTAGGTGGTGGAAAGATCAAATGCGAAGTGCCAGACCTATAGATCTGAGATCTTAGCCCCCCCGCTGGTAAAGTAGAAAGAAAAATACACTTGTCTGCCTCTTTTAATACACTCAAATTTTTATCAGGCCCCCTTAATACAAAACCTAAAGTTGCCATGCAACCTTTACTCAGCAGAGACTCTGCTTAGGCTCTTAGCATTGTGTTTATATCAGATGCAGAGAGGTTTTCAAGAAGAGACTGGACAGCCATTTGTCTGGAATAAAATAGGATCTTCTTGCTTGAGCAGGGGTTTGGACTAGAGCAGGGGTCAGCAACCTGAAACAGTGAAAGAGCCACTCGGAACCGGTTCCCTCACAAAAGCAAAAACTGGGAGCCGCAAAAAATGTGTGCACATTCGCGTATATGCGCGCATGCGCAGAACACGGTTTGACTGAAGAGTGGAGCCAAGGCGAGATATGCACAATTCAAATATGCATATTTGAATTGATTGGTTGAACTTTTTTAGTCCCACTTTTTTTTTTTGGACTGCACATGGCAGAGGACTGGGAGTCGCAGGAGACGACTGAAAGAGCCGCATGCGGCTCCAGAGCCGCGGGTTGCAGACCTGACTAGAGCCTTGGTAGAGCAGTGGGCTAATGCCTCCTTAAGTAACACCAGCTGCCTGCAATTAGTGCAGGTTCGAGTCCCACCAGGCTCAAGGTTGACTCAGCCTTCCATCCTTCCGAGGTAGGTAAAATGAGGACCCAGATTGTTGGGGGCAATTAAGCTGACTTTGTAAAAATGCTGCTTGGGGGTGTGTGTGAAAGCCCTAATAAGCAGGCATATACATAGAACGAAGGCTACTGCTAAGCTTGTAAGCCGCCCTGAGTCTTCTGAGAAGGGCGGGATATAAATGGAATTAAAATAAAAAATAAAAATAAAAATAGAAGACCTCCAAGGTGCCTGCCAACCCTATCATTCTATGTTTTAAGAATAGAGAAAGGTTGTTGCTTTTTTTTTTTTTAGCAAAGTAAGGTTTTTCCAGTACAGGTGCCCAGAGTTAGTCGGAGTCAGGCAGTGCTTAAACTGAATCGAATAAATAAAAAAAGACACTGTCTGAAAATTACATACAAGGCCATAAAGCCTTTCTGGTAACAGCATGCCTTTGTCTCTCACTGCGATGACAACAGTCTTCTGCAATATTTATTTCATTTATGATGCCAGAATCAAGGGAATAATAGAAATGTTTCTTTTTTTCCCCATCACATCAACTCAAAGATTTCTGCTCTCTGCAGGCACTTACAAGCCATTTTACATACTCTTAAAAGAGGGTAAATTCCATGTAAATCCATGCAAAATACTCATCACAAAACTACTACCTTCTCTTGCTCCCTTCAAATTCCTCAACCTAGCCTAATTAACAGAGGAACACTTTTTCCATGCTTATCACTTGTTTTTAAAACCTTTAAAATTAATTAACAGCTGCATAAAATAAATCTCATATAATAAGATAGTGTAGGATAAGAAAAACTAAGCAGTGACATTTCTGAATGTACAGCTCAGATAAATAATTGCAGAGTTGAATTCTCTGTAACACACTAACTTTTTTTTTAACCATTATGAAGGGCCCTAATTTAAGAACTCGTCCATAGTTTCTTTTAACTCATACGAGGAGGAGGTGGTTGACAGAAAAGCAAAAAAGCTTTTTTTTTCCCCAGTGACTTATTAGAATCTGTCATATTACAGAGGTGCTGGCTTGAAACTTCCAGAATTTCAAAATTTTAAACTTCAACTAGCATTGGGATTGGGCGAGGTGAGAGCCTGGGATGGGTCTATTGCATGCACCTGAGAAAAATAGTTGAGAGACACCAAGTTTTCATTTGTACTGTTTGCTGTATTTAGTGTTGTTGTGAGCCACCCAGAATTGTTTCCTTGGGATGGGCAGCCATATTAATATTGCATATACATACATACACATGCATACATACATACATACATGCATACACATTATTATCATACTTAAAGTCCTATTCAAGAATTCCCCTCGATGATTATATTTAAATACTTGGAAAGAGAGAGTGGAACTATGGCTATTGCTCTTTCAATGGGTTATTAAGCTTCATCCTCCCTGTGTTGAGGTGACAACTGCGGTGTGAGTTGTGGACCTCCTGCCATGGACAGTTGGCAAGCCACAGGGAAGAGACCACATGATTGATAGACTTGGTCATGCTCAAATTCGATGAGGCTTCTATTTAAAAAACAAAACAAAAAACTATGTAACTTACCTAACCTCAGGTTGCTTCTGTTTAAATTTCGGATGTCATGCCATGGCTTTGCCGCATCCATAGTGCCAGTAGTTCTTCAGTGTCTGCCATACTTGAGCATTTCTAACTTTAATATCAAAGTGGGTTTGGTTGCGTGAACCTGTGTGCTTTAAGAGAGAGAGGGGAAAGAGATATTGAGATTTCATGAGCTGCTCAGCGGGAACTAGCTTATACATTTGCAAAGTTAAACCCAATGCATTAAAAATAAAGGTAAAGGTAAAGGTTCCCCCGCACATGCATGCTAGTCGTTTCCGACTCTAGGGGCCGGTGCTCATCTCCGTTTCAAAGCCGAAGAGCCAGCGCTTGTCCGAGGACGTCTCCGTGGTCATGTGGCCGGCATGACTAGATGCCAAAGGCGCACGGAACGCTGTTACCTTCCCACCGCAGTGGTCCCTATTTTTCTACTTGCATTTTTACGTGCTTTCAAACTGCTAGGTTGGCAGAAGCTGGGACGAGTAATAGGCGCTCACTCTGCTACACGGCACTCGGGATTCGACCCGCCAAACTGCCGACCTTCCGATCGACAAACTCAGCGCCCTAACCCACTGAGCCACCGCGTCCTCATAAATTACTTTTCCAACATATTTGATTTTTTTAAAAGATGAAAATGATAATTTTACTTATTTGCAGGACTACCCATAAACAAGATACAAGCCACGTTTGTCAGATCAAATTCACTTATGGATGTTGTTAGGGTTGATTGAGAATTTACAATTCAAACTAAACCAATCAGAGAAATATTTGGAGACAATCAGTTTAATCTAGCCTTCAAACTGGCAATCCACAGCCGTGCTAGGACAGGGGTCTTCAGACTTGGCCCCTTTATGACTTGTGGACTTCAACTCCCAGAATTCCTCAGCCAGTTGAAGTCCACGAGTCATAAAAGGGCCACGTTTGAAGACCCCTGCATGAACGCGTCAAGCGTTTTAAATGAAAGCCACCCATAATTTGCCTCAAAATGGGCAAACTTCATTAATAAAGCAGAGATTAGTTTACCGAAGCTTTCTATCCCTTTCTCCCCCGTTCTTTCCAAAGCTAAGGCAGAAAATGGAAGAGAGGGATGTTTACTTTGATAGCGGGTTCTGCTTTGCTCACTCTCTATTTCAGTTAGCTTGGAGGGGAAGGACATAGCATCAAAGGGAGAGTCTAATTTTCAAGAAGGGAGGCATGCCGACTGTTGACCAGCAGGCTTTTATCATCTTGAAGAAAGATGATTGGGTTCCAGGCAGACAGGTGCATGCTGCTCCAGTTTGCAGCTAGAAGGAGAAATCAAGGTGTGCGATGAGGTCCAGGTAGCAGGGAAGGAGCCTCTCTGACAGGCTCTTCTCAAACAAGCACATAATTCTGCTCTAATGACAATAAAATGCTCATTTTTAAATGAAGCGTAGTAAGTAGGAACAGCTTCCACAGATGTTGCATATCCGTGCCCTGACAAGTCCAGGATTGTTTTTCATTGGTTATTTCCCCCCCCCCCCCGCCCCCCCCAGTTGTATTTCAATGCTTAGCAAAGTTAATGAAAAAGGGGTGAATGACTAAGTCACAGATAAGCTGGGCTCTCACAGAAATCAATCGTATGATTCATATGTATCTCCCTCATATTATTCCCAGAACGTCCCTTCTAGAAATCCAATTTGCAAAGTCTTTTATGTTTCTATGGGTTGACCTAGTCAAAATGGCTCAAAAGAGAGGGAAAAAATGGAAAGAGGTATAGAGGAGCCATCAAAAAAGTATAAGAAGAAGTTGTACAATGCTTAGCAGTAAGGCTTCTTCTATGTTTTGTGTGGGGTAGACAACCCTTGGTGATAGGCCAGAGTAGGCAGATAAAGATGCTAAATGCACCCAGGATTTTCTTCCTTCTCATCCTTAAAAAAAGAATCTGGGGGGGGAGGGGAGGAGTTTTTCCTTGCTTGTTGATGAAGTCAAACCTATTCCACGGCTTATGCTATTATTTTTTTTGTATAGCCTACCAACTTAGAAAGAAATCACAGCCCTGATTTTCACCAGAGCAAAGAATATTAGGAAGAAATAAGAAGTTGGGGGCCCAGTTGCCAACCTCAATTTAATTTAATTGGGATTGTGTTTCAGCTAAGCCTGCACAGCAAAGGCTATGTGGTAAACTGAAAAATCTCACTTCAGGGCTACACCGTTGATATACTTATCTAACGCAGACAGACATGGATGTAAAGCCAAAGCCATTTGAGGGCATGCAAATGCTTGAAGATAAATAGCTACTACTTTGGTGGGAAGTGAACTGTGTTCCGTATGCCTTGACATAGAGTCGTGCTGGTCACATGACTCCAGAAGCATCTTCAGACAATACTAGCTCCCTCAGCTTGGAAATGGAGATGGGCACCACCCCATAGAGTTGGACATGAGAGTACAGGGAAAGCCTTTACATTCCTTAACCTTAACCCCTGTTCCAGTGGAACTTCCTTCATTATAAACACACTGTGAGTTGCCTTCTACAAGGTAGAATAAAGTACCATAGCTAATGCTCGTTCTACTGTGCTACAATAGTCTGCTCTTCTCTTTTTTGTTTTATGGTGTTCTTCACTTTATTGTGGCTACAACCTATTTTTACTGAATTCTGCTTATTCACTTTGTCAACGTTTTGTGCGATACCCACCTAATAAACCACTGCTTTATAGCAGCTTATAAAAAAAATGAATTGGATGAAAAAAGCATTAGTTTTTATTACTGTGCTAGTGTTTCTACTATTTGTTATTGCTATTGTAGCCGAATTGATTTGTTGTTGACATGCTTTTTAGTTGTTTATTTGTCCATTCTGGTTTGTGTTTTCCCCCCAAAAAAATTCAGTTCTATTTGTTGATTGTCTCTATCATCAGAGAACATTTTTGCTATGCAATGACTAATAAAAATAAGAGTTATGTCATTGAAAAGATTTTTGGGAACACATTGTCAGGCATATTCACTGCTACCTACAAGTTTCTGGCACATATTCATTCTTCAACAAGAGAAATGAAGGGTTGAGTATTGGATGTGTAAGCATATCGTTTTTGAAAAGGGATGATAGTAGTGACAGAAGAATGCTGATTATCAGCAAGAAAGAATAAAAGATGAGAGCATCTGGCTTACAAAGCTTTAATTTCTGAGGCTGGGAATTTCAATAAAAAATATTAGCATGAACCCGCAAAGATTGTGAAGTCTTTGCATAATTTTAAATTCCATCCATGTGAATATATATGCATGCTGAATAGCTGGATGAAAGAAGAGCATACTTAAAATATTGGATAAAAACATTATAATTTGGTATGTTATTATGTCTTCTAATAAACCTCTGTTAAAAATATAAAAGGAAATTTGGGTCTTGTGTGAAAAAGAATTGATTTTTGATTCACGATATGATGACGATTCTTTGACTTCTGACTAATTAAAGATACTTCTCCAACTCTACTCCATAGACAGTTAGCCATCAGAGGTCCAACTTTTTAAACTGTCCACTCTAACCCTGACAGTGGCTTGTACAGAGGAATAAAATAATTGGAATGTGCAAAGCAGTCCATCCATCCAGATAGACACATAAGAGCCATGGTGGCGCAATAGTTATAATGCAGTATTCCAGGCTAACTCTGCCAACTGCCAGCAGTTTGATTCTCACTGGCTCACAGCCTTCCATCCTTCTGAGGTCAGTAAAATTAGGACCCAGCTTGTTGGGGACAATATGCTGATTCTGTAAGCCACTTAGAGAGGGCTGTAAAAGCACTGTGAAGTGGGATATATAGCTGTAAGTGCTAAGTGCTATAATCTTTCCCTTCTAGTAAATGATCAGATTCCCAAGATTAAGTTTGGGGGCAGACATAAGACATGCAATGAGAAGTGATTTTTAGAAAAAAAAAAGTGTGATGAGAGAAAGTCGCCAAAGTATAAAGTGGCAATATAGATCACAAAGAGTGGTTCAACCCTGAGCTACAAATATTCTCCTTTATTGGAAACAGCGATTCATTGTTTATGGTTAGTGTGATGTTTGACAGCTCCACCCCCCAAATTACAACTCCTAAATGAGCAAAATGTATGGATGACTAGACCTTAGCCTTCAGAATTCTTAAGAGCCTTGGTGGAGCAGTGGGCTAATGCCTCCTTAAGTAACACTAGCTTCCTGCAATTAGTGCAGGTTCGCATCCCACCAGGGTCAAGGTTGACTCAGCCTTCCATCCTTCCGAGGTAGGTAAAATGAGGACCCAGATTGTTGGGGGCAATTAAGCTGACTTTGTAATAATGCCGCTTGGGGGGTGTATGAAAGCCCTAATAAGCAGGCATATACATAGAATGAAGGCTACTGCTAAGCTTGTAAGCCGCCCTGAGTCTTCGGAGAAGGGTGGGATATAAATGGAATTAAAATAAAATAAAATAAATAAATTTTCAAAGATACTAAAAGGAAAACGTTGAGATAAAAGAACTGAATTTAATAGACCAACAACCTGTCAACATTTTCTCTGAATAATTATATTTTTGATAATAAACTAACATACGTGATGTTTGCATACTATACTAATTTTATAGTTAAGGTGAAGCTTTCCTTCATCTCCTTTGAAAGACTATTTATATTTTTCAAAGGTACCTTATGAAAGTGGCAGAAAAGCAATCAAAACCTGCTAACATTGAAAAAGGGAAAACTACAATCTATTCAAAGATGGGGAAAACTAAGCTAGGCTTATGCTCAGAAGTATAAGCCTGTGCTTAAGAGCATGGGACTCATAATTTCTGCTTCTGAATTGAATCATCCAGCAAAGAAAATTACTCATGTTTCATGACCTTGCCAGGCATTGCACTTCGTAAAGAGGCCAGATAACCAGTGTCTACAGCAAGCAAGCTTTTCCATCTCAGAATAATTTTATTTCTGGGAACAGCAATACCTGAAATGCAAGATTAATTAGTAGCTGCATTCAGCCATAGTTTGATCCAAGAATGAATACAAAGGATTTGGGCAAAGTCTGAAATGAGCTGTATTTTTCACACTACTATAATCTGTGTTTCAAACGCAGCTGCACTTTTGCTCTCATCATGCCTTAAATTATGGTTCAGTGTCAATGGCAAACATCTCAGCAGGTGTCATTAGACAATATTTCTAATTTAAGACTACCAGATGTAGGTCACAAAAGTTCAAGTTACCATTAGATGGCAGCAAAAGGATATATACAGTTACATATGGTGCCACCTATTGATTATCCAGATTTTTACAGCCTAGATTAGAAACTACTTAATAGATATTTTGTTTTGTTTTTTCTTTAGCTGTTACATTCTAATGGCAAATGGTTTGTAAATTAATGGAGACTGAATCCATGACCTTCCTAGCATCCTTCATGGCAGTAACATATTAAGCTACCCCTGATTGATAGAGAAGCATGGTCTATCTATATGATTGACTTTTCTTCAAAGGAAAGGCTTCTTTCCTTGGTGTTGTTCTCCCATCACTGTCACATCATTCTATTTTATATCATTTACATATGGTAGTGAAAGTAAGAACATACTATCCATCTTTGATAACCTTATTAGTAGAGGAAATGGCAGCAAATTAGAAAGCCAACCCTAGCAGAAATCAGCTCACACTAACAGCTCCACTAACCAAGTAACAACCCAACCACCCACAAGAGGATCTGTGTAACTTTAATATTTAGACTGCACAACTACACTGCAGTAACCTGGAACACCAGAAAGAGGAAAAAGACCACCCATGGCAACATCTTCTAACAAAATGGATACCAATAAAAAGTTTATCAAACAGTGCATGACCACCAAAACTGCAACAGTACAATCGGAACAACCTATGGAAAGATTAACACACTATACATTAAAAAAAAATCTAGACACAACCAAAAGACTATTACCTCCACACAGTACTGTATTTCTGTAACACACAAACCAATGAAGCTCTCCAAAAGATTCTAAGCAAACTAAGAACCCATTAGCACTAGAAATAAAAACAAGAGTCCTCTACAACATACAATGAATAAACTGTAACAGAAAGATAGAAGACTAGCAGAGAGTACCCCACAAACATCAGCTAGCAGTAATGCCTTAAGTTAAGGTTGTCAAATTTGCAATGTCACGCAACATAGCGTGACTTTTTTCCCCATTGCTGGCAATGGGCGTGGTTTCGCCATGATGCATCCCGCCCACGGGCTGGCAGTTTGATATCCCTGCCTTAAGTATTAAGAACCATATTGGCACTTTAGACCAAACCATATCCAATAAATGCTAGCGAAATCCTGGAAGTTTGGCATTTAGGCAAATCAGCCCTCAGTTGAAACGTAGAGATAAACTACATTTACATATGACTCAAAAGGAGATAATTTGGGTTAGAAATGTTAAATTTACTCAGGCTCAAAATTTAAGAGAAAATTTTTATAAAATGTTTTATAGATGGCATCTGGATCCCAAGAAGTTGTCTAACATGTATCCTAATTTACAGTCTAAATGTTGGAGATGTGGTAGTTTAGAAGCTACCTATTTTCACATGTGGTGGACTTGTAGAAATATAAAAGCTTTTTGGATCAAAATTTGGTGGAACATTCAAAAGATTTTTAAGAGAAAGATAAAGTTTTCTCCGCAATTGTTTTTATTGGGTATTGTTGTAGATTGTGATGTTAAAGAAACTAATTTGATGTTGAATATGATAACGGCAGCACGGTTACTGGTGGGACAATATTGGAAGAAGGATAGTTTGCCCACTATAGAAGAATGGGTGTTTAAAGTTTCAAATCTTGCAGAAATGTTTAAGATTTCTGCTTATTTGAAAGATCATTCACAGGAAAGATATATTTCAGTTTGGAGGAGATGGATAAATTATATTCAGAACAAATATGGGACTAAAAAGTTCCATTTAGCTTATGAGTAGATTTTAGAGGGATATTGTTATTGGTACTTTGTTTGTAGTTATGTTAAAGGGGAGTTAAAGCACATTATGAATTTGGTTAATTGTATATTATGCATAATTTTTATTTAGAATATGATTATTGTAACTATAATCCTGTATTTAGCTCTGGGAAGTGGTGGGGGGAAGTGGGTGGGTTTGGGGTAGGGGGGATTTGGGGATATATTGTAAAACTTTGTTTTTGTAAAACTCTTTAATAAAAAAAAGGAACATCTAAGAAGGAAACAAAAAGACTAGACCAAATTCCCTCCAGGAATCAGTTCAGATAAGCATGGATCAACATTAGACAAATGCTCAGACAGCAAACAATATTCTAATCAAAAACCACTGAGGAGGAACCCACCCCACATCAAAACTGCAGGGTATGAGCTATAATATATAGCCAGGCAGAAAACCCCACACTCACTTGCACTTATGACATTACTTAGTTAGTAACATCTAACTAGGTATAAATGCAAACAAATAACCAAGCTCAGAGAGCACCAGTTTGACCTTGAGCTACTGGAGGTTTTTTTTTTTACATTAAAAACTATTTTCTTTTTTATGAGACTACTAATCTGGCGTAGTTTTATAGTTTTCTCCTTTGTGTCGATTTGGTTAAAAACATTGGTAACTTTTATCTCCTATATATCAGGCTGATTTGATTTTGTTGGAAAATATACATATAATAATAATAATAATAATAATAATAATAATAATAATAATAATAATAATAATAATAATAATAATAATAATAATAATAATAATAATAATAATAATAATTTTATTTATATACCGCCCTTCTCCCGAGGGACTCAGGGCGGTGAACAGGGCAAACATATAAAAATACAAAGATACAAAAGTTAAAAAAGAATTAAACACAATGCCCAAACTAAAACAATAAATAGATATATTAAAAACAAAAATAAAATCCCAACCCATCCCCCATCAGGCCAGGCCGGCTTGTTCGAATAAGTGAGTCTTCAGATCGCGTCGGAAGGAGCGAAGGTCGGGCGCCATCCGGAGCTCGACCGGCAACCGATTCCATAAATCCGGGGCGCCCACAGAGAAGGACCTCCCCCTGGGGGCCACCAGACAACATTCTCTGACCAGTGGCACCCTGAGGAGTCCCTCTCTGTGGGAACGCACAGGGCGGAGGGAAGTTGATGCCGGCAGCAGGTGATCCCTGAGGTACTCTGAGGTACTCTATTGGGCGTATTAAAAGGTAAGGTTCTATACAAAAACCTGGGTGTGATCTTGATGCTCTAACTGGAGTGGGAGGGGAATTTGAATAATTCAATACACAAATTTCTGTTTTAGGGAATTAAAGCAATACAATACATCCATCTAAACATTATGTACCAGCCTGGATTGTAAATAAAAAAAATTGAACATTCACCTTTACAGAGGATATTTCCAATTATTTTGTTTAAATTATGTTTTCTTCCTTTCTTCATATATTCAGTTCCCCTGCTCCCTTGTCTCATTTTTAGTTCATCTGCCTTTTTTCAGTGTCAGCTTATTTCTTGCTCTCTGTCCTTTGAAGCAGTACTTGTAAACATTTTAAAGTCAGCAGGGATACTGTGATTGCACAAGGAACCCATTTGCATAAACTAATAAACGGATCGTATCGATTCTTTGCTCACCCGCATTAGATGGCTTAGTAACTACAGTTCATTCATCAATATTCAGATAAATATATGATTGTATGCTGTTTTTCTCCTTCCAAAATCAATCAGCCTTTGTTAAACTTGACTCAGTTTTCTATAGCACATTTCTGTACAATTAAAATAAGTTAATTGCAGTGAATGGGCAAACTACACCACCCTCTCCGCAGCTTGCCAGCCAAAAGCCCTTAGACCACGGGTGTCAAACTGCCGGCCCATGGGCTGGTTGTATCATATGGAGGCCACGCCCACCCCAGCTCTGGCAATGCAAAAAAAGTCACGACATGTCGTGACACGTCACGTGGCACAGCGAGTTTGACACCCAGGCCTTAGGCTAACACTGACTGCCACCTTAGGCATATCCAATATAAATTATTTCTTGAGCACACTGCCAAAGGGGGTTCTCCGGCCTGTGGAGACAAAAAAGGGTTGTCGTTGTTTTTTTAAAGCCAAGTTAGGAACTGAGTACAAATTTGGAGGAACAACTCTACTCCCTTTGACCTCCAAATAAAAGACAACACAGGAATAACACAGGGGAGGAATCCTTGAAGAGTGTTTGTCTCTAACAGATTTAACTAAAATGTTTGTGTAAGTTTATCTTTTAATTTTTGGGAAGTATTGTTAGCTTTGTGAAAAATTTCAGATAAGAACCATGCCCAGTGTACTAGTTCTATGTTTACGGTAAGGTTACATT
Source organism: Vipera berus (assembly GCF_964194415.1). NCBI lineage: Eukaryota > Metazoa > Chordata > Lepidosauria > Squamata > Viperidae > Vipera > Vipera berus. The sequence continues at coordinate 156,691,303 of NC_138202.1, read as the reverse complement.
AACAAATTTGCAAATCTGAAAATACATTTCTCCTTCCTCCCCCTCCACCCTTTACAGTCCAAGAAACTAGGGAGGGTCCATTATTTCTTCAGGCTCATTTGCCTCTTATCTGACCACTGCCTAGCCTGTAATTTTTCCTCCAGTCTCCTATCTCCCAAGGTCATTCCTATGCAATATGTGTGCTCTAAATAATGCAGCAATAATTACTATTGTTATTATTCATAAGTTTTTAAGATCCCTTTGTTCAATTTTATCTCCCTTAGAGAAACTATTCAGAAAACCAAAAATTGAAAGGGGGGAGGGGAAAGGCAGAATCCGCCAAAGGGAATTCAAGAGCTTGCTCTAGAGAATATTTGACATTCACATCTTTTTTTTCCCTTCATAAAAGGCAAAAAGAAGTATTAATATTTCCCAAATTACAGGTATGAAAATTAAGTCAGCTGGAGGCATGTGTCTAAAATATGCATTATATTTCTGAAACACTTTGTAATGTTAACAGCCAATGCACAACAAAAACAAAAATTAATGAAGTAAATTAACAAAGTAGAAAATCATTGGTACCGGCTAATCCTGCAAGGTGCTCTGAATATAAAACAGCAGCAGATCTTCAGCTGCTGACTGCTTGCTTGAAGCAATGATCAGCAAGTGAAAACTCACATGCTTTGGGTATGCGATATGAGCAGAGAGCGGACTAGAAAAAAAGGAAAAATAAAGAGAAGTAAAAGTGGAAAGACTAGTTGTAATAGCACTTAGCAATAGCACTTAGACTTATATCCCGCTTCACAGTGCTTTGCAACCCTCTCTAAGTGGTTTTACAGTGTCAGCATATTGCTCCCAACAATCTGGGTCCTCATTTTATCGACCCCAGAAGGAGGGAAGGCTGAGTCAACCTTGAGCCGATGAGAATCGAACTGCCGAACTGCTGGCAGTCAGCAGAAATAGCTGCAGTAATGCATTCTAACCACTGCGCTACCACGATGCAGTAAGATGAAGAGACAGGATCAAAAGAACTGTAGAATGACCATTCAAAACTACAAAGTTTGGGTGGAAAATTCGGCTATGAAGACACTAGGATTTGAGCCTTTCTCTGCAACATCTAACTCTCAAATCTTAGAAAGCACATTCACGGGTTACATATGCATTACCATGTCAAGAATTCAATACCAGAGGCTTCTGTTTGTATGTGTGAAAATGTGCTCACCAAATATGTCAATAGATTAGGATAATCAAACTGCAACTTGAACCATCTCTTCTACAACCAAAAGTATTACAGACTATGCATCTATTTTGCTTATCTCTTTATTTAGTAGCAGACATCCAATCACAACCCAGGAGCTTGGGAGACTCCAGTGGAAAAACTATTTACCAGCAATGAGTTGATGATATCAGTTCAAGATAAATCAAATGTTATTTTGAAAAATAGTACTAGGTTTAGCAATATTCACAAAGCGGCATAGAATGGAGTCATATGAATACTAAACATCCTTTTGTTTTCATCCTATTTGTATTTCTTTTGCTCTGCTCCATGTATCAATAGAAAAACAATCTACATGAAAAATAATTTGGTACTGGGGATTAATCTGTTGTAAAGCCCTTACAAAGATTGAGTGTGCTTATTGATTCATCATTATATCAGAAAAGGAGGAACACAGGTTGAAAATAGCAACCACTAATAGAACTTTGATTAAATGAGGAGAAAAGATTTTTTTTGCTATACAGTAGTTAGAAATATTATAAAAGATGCTACAAATATATATTTTTGTGCAAGCTTCTGGGTTTTATTTATTTGTTTAATATATTGTCTGACCAGCTTTTGAAAACACATGCACACACACACACACACACACACACACACACACACACACAAAATTATAATGGGGAAAAAATGATCCCAAAGGAGCTTAACCTCTGCCCCATATCCTGGGAGAGTAGTCAGGTCTTTAATAACACCTTGAATGTCATCAGGGTGGGAACCTTCGAGATATCTGGGGCAATATCATTTCAGAAGGCAGGCACCATGTCCAAGAACCATGTTTCTTGGGTTGTGCAAGATTATAATTATTTAGTGATAGGACTGGAGCATGCCCACTCTACTTGACCATATCAGATAGGCAGAAACAACTAGAGACAGACAGTTCCTCAAATAACTAGGGCCACCAAATGAGAAGGAAGGACTCATTGAAAAAGACCCTGATGTTGGGAAAGATAGGAGTCCAAGGGAAAAGGGGATGGCAGAGGATGAGATGGTTATATACTGTCCTCTACACACTGGGTAAAAGTTTGGGCACACTCAGGGAGACAGTGGAGGACAGAGGGCCCTGGCGTGCTATGGTCCATGAGGTCACAAACAGTTGGACATGACTTAGCAACTGAACAATGCTATAAAGGGCTTTATAAATGAAAACCACTAGATGGAATTGCATCAAAAAACCAACTGGCCACTAGTGCAGCTCATGGGGCACTGGTGTGTGAGAGTATGTGTGTGTCATGTGAGCATAATGAGGCATGCCCAACACTACTGCATTTTGTATCATTTTGTACCAGTTAAAGCTTTGAGTGGTTTTCAAGGCAATCCCCATGTAGGTAATGCTAGCATTCAGTGTTTTAGTCGATCTACACAATATATTTAATAACCTGATTTTCCCCTTTGTTTGTAATTACCATGATGGAAATTGGAAAAAAAGGCAAATTTTGAAAATATCTTTTAAATCCAAATTCATGTTAAAATTTAAAATGGAAAATTATTATTTTTTTGTGAAATTATAACCATGTTTATACCCCAGGGGAAATTACTATAGACACTAAAAGAACCTGCGTGAGCTTGAAGACATTAACCTATTTTACACTGCTCTTGCATTCTAGTAGTCATTAATTTTTACCACTGTTTCTTTAGTAATTAGGCAAAACCTGTACTTGTCTACTTTCTATAGTTAAATAATTTTCACATAAATCCAAGAAGATTTTTTAAAAAAATTCACATTGTCCACACAAGAGATTTCATGTTCTCAAAACTGGAAGTTCATTTGCTTAGTAAAAGTCAGGCTTGTCTTGATGTCTTTGATTGATGAGTTACATTTTCCTTGCTGTAAAGTCTTCGGCTAACATTCACATTTAAGAACAGGCAAGCATATGAGTAGCAAATTGTGTTTAAACCCATTCAGGTTTCAGAGCGAGAAAGGGTTTTTCCCCCTTTCTGTCCTATCCATTTGTGGTTTATAGAAGCACAAAAAAAAAGACTCCTTAGAAAAAATCCTAAAAGAGCAAAGGATGCAAGACAGTAAAATGAGGGCAAGCTTTCCCCAGCAGACCGTTGATTTACTAATGGAATGAAACAGAGGCTCTTAGAGAAAGGTGTGTTTGACTGGAACATTTACTGTAGTGGAAGTAACACATTGTAATCTGGTGGTCTTCCTTCCTTCCTTCCTTCCTTCCTTCCTTCCTTCCTTCCTTCCTTCCCTCCCTCCCTCCCTCCCTCCCTCCCTCCCTCCTTCCTTCCTTCCTTCCTTCCTTCCTTCCTTCCTTCCTTCCTTCCTCCCTTCCCTCCCTCCTTCCCTCCTTCCTTCCTTCCTTCCTTCCTTCCTTCCTTCCTTCCTTCCTTCCTTCCTTCCTTCCCCTAAAATTATCTATATCTGGATGTATCTATAATAGATATTTGGCAAGCAGATACTTAGCCCTTTCATTTAAAAACAAAACAGTTCACCAGCAAACAAACTGAGCAGATAGCACCCATGATACTAAAGCTTTGGAGACATCTTGCCTAGAAGCAAATTTGTAAAACAAAATGGTTTTATGGTGTGAAGGAAGGTTCATATGGTCATGTATATGGAAAAGAATGGCTAAGCTTTATATCTGGTGTTAAACAGTGGGTTCTTGGGTGCAGGAATGACGACGCGAGGCTGAGTACAGGATAACTCATACTTTTATTTCTTGCTGGAACTGTACTGAAGCAAGGGCTGCAACCAGCCGCAATATAGTCTAGTCCCTAGGCGGCAGCTAGTAGGTTTGAACCAACCATTGCCGCCTGGGGCTAGCCAATTGCAGGACAGGAGACAGTTAGTCAGGGTTGCTGGAGAGCCATTAGCTGCTCCAGCAACCCACGTGGTTTAACACAAGAGCTCAGTACATAACATCTGGCATAAGCCATGTTGCTTTTTAAATGCAACATAAGCCATGTTGCTTTTCTTTTTTCGCAAGCACTGCTGGTTATTTTTTTCCTCTTAGAAGGACAGCTTGATCTTATCAAGGAACCTCCATTAAAATGAGAATAAACTACTGTATTTATATGCTCACTCCCATTCTCGTGGTAACAAATTGTACTTGTAATTTTAAACATGTTTACTTCCAGAGCATGAAATTACATACTTTTATTGTTGTCTGGTACAGATACAACTCCCCCCCCCCATAAAAAATAAATATAAACAGAAAAGTAGGGTCATTGAAGTTAGGAGCATCTAATAAAGAATTGTAGGAAACAAGAATATATTTCTTTTAAAGCATGCTAATTCTCTTCCATGTAAGCTCTGATTTATAATTAATTTCAACTGTGAACCTACTGCGTTTATTAAGGATAATCTTTGAGATGTGAAGAAGTAACTAGCTTATTAATTTGGTTCTCAGAAAGTAGTCCCTGCGACATGCAACATACTGACTGATGAAAAACTACCAGACTATACAATCATGTAAAAAAAAATAAAAGAATTAAAATGGTTTTGTGATAATAGGATGGTATTTTAATTTAATGGGAGAGAGAGAGAGAAAAAAAATAGTTTTCACATTAAAAGAGGGCAGGAGGTAACAAACTTTAATTAATTTATCTCTTTACAAGAAACCATTCTGAAAGAGAGCACCATTTCTGATTCAGAATGTCAAGGGGAAACCCAGAATACGGGTGAAGGAACAAGAGATAAATTTTCTAATTTCCCCCCCTCCTCTATTTATTGAAGTGCCTGCTGGATTCAAAACCATTATGCGAAAAACACAGCAGCACCAATAGCGCTGACCTGAAAAATGTGCTAAGCGTATAAGTCCAAAATTTGGCAAATGTTCTCTCAATTCATATGGGACTAATTGCTTGATAGTTCCACGCAGATTTTGCATCTGCCTGGAAACAGATATGTATTTCACTAGTTTTTGAATTTACACTAGTATGCTGAAAAGCACACTCAAAGGAGCTCAGAGGACATCTCTGATTTGACAGATACTCGAGGATTCCCCTGGAATTGTTAAGATTTGCATATGAACCCCACAGCAATGTAAATGAACTTCTACCAATCCTGCTCATTAAATAAGAGCAGGGACAGTTTTGGATGTCAAATTTGCTTTAGAGTTTCTGTAGGACAGTTAGAGTTCTGGATTCTGTAATACTTAAAAGTGAAAGGAATAGTACATTGGTTCTGCCTGAATTTGTATAAGACTTTAACCAATCCACATTCTTTTGAACTTAATTGTGGACAAAGATTAATGTGTATGCAGACATTCACACTCTTTAAAAAGTTTTTGTTGTAACTCAAACCTAAGGGGGGGGGAATCATTTAGAAAAAGTGTGGACAAGAAACTGTAATTGTTCCAAGAGAAAGATGGAAGATGGAGAGATGCTGTGGAAATAAGCAGGGCCTTTGTAAGCCTGTTCCGTTATTCCTAGTTTATTTTCCTAAGCACTGTCCAGCCCTTAGTAGGACAAAGCAGGGATTGACTGCCTTTTTGGCTAATGGAAACCTTTCAAATTTGTGAATTTGTTATGGTTTCACAAAATGGCTCTTGCAAACATTCTGAGTATGCCCCAGCATTTACTAGAATACAACTCTATTTGTCACTAGTTACTTTCTGTTACCACTTCAAACGTTCCAAGATTGACTTTGCTATTGTTAGATTCTTTTTTCTAGACAGGTGCATACTTTCAAAGAAAACGCTGAACTCCACCATCCCACCACTAATTTTTTAGAATATCATTGGACATATTGGTGCTCAGATCTAAACGGATGATGCTTTGCTTAGCAACATGCTACTCATTCCTTTTTAAAAATAATCTTAACAAGGAAAATAAGTGAACACTCAGAAAAATCTGCTGGGCACCAAGAATGTTATCTCCAGGTTGTCATATTACCTATCCCTTTAGCATAAGTAGTAGTAGTATGATTTACAGGTAGTCCTTGACTTACTACCACAATTGAGCCCAAAATTTCCATTTGCTAAGCAAAAGAGCTAAGTGAGTTTTGCCCCATTTTATGACTCTTCTTGCCACAGTTATTAAGTGAATTGCTGCAGTTAAGTTAGTAACACTAAGTGGATCTGGCTTCCCCATTGACTTTGCTTTTCAGAAGATCACAACCCTGGGACACTGCAACTGTCAAAAATACATGCCTGGTGGTCGAACACCCAAAGTGTGATCTTTGTAACCATGGGGGTGAGGGCCTGAACTTTGAATCCAGGTTGTAAGAACCCCCCGGATGTAGGTCTGTCAGAACTTTAAACAGTTGCTAAGCAACTGGTCATATGTCAAGGAATACCTGTAGCCCTTGCACCCCCTACAGACCTGCCAGATAGGTAAATTACTGTTCATAAACTGAGGGCCCGAAGCCCACCATGGTTTAGCATATTTCCATCAGATGATCTAGAGGGGAGATACAAAGTGACTCTGCCCTTGTGGTGAAGATGTCAAAGAATTCTTCAAACATGCCTTACGATACAGTCCATTTTATTCCAAGAATTGCTGTGAACTGCTAATTCCACACCTAATATTCTGATCAGGTCTATTAAATCTCTGTCAGATTCAAATGACTCTCTTTAATTGTGGCCAGATTCTGTCACATAATGTGTAAGATGCGCAGCAACCTGTCTGATATATCTGCTCACCTAACTAGCAAATCAATATCAATTTTATTTTACCCAAGTGTTTTATGGACTGGTCATTGACTGCAATAAAGATTCTGTTCACTTGGTCAATGCTCAAAGTTAAATAACAACAAATATTTGGGATGGATTCCAAATTATTTTGGCTTCAGGTAGGCCCGCTGGATTCAATCAGGGAGTGGTGGTTAACATGTTACACTAATTTTAAGAAATGCATTTGTAGCATGATTAAATCCAGGTCCAATCTGTAGCAATTTTTTTTTAAAAAAGAACTGACTTAAATGTTATGTATCATGTGTTGTAAAACAACTTGCATGGTGGAATGAACTGGACAATAAGCTCACACACATTCTGTAGACTTTTTTCTTTACTTACCGGTACATTTCTTTCAGCATGACTAGAAAACCAATACTTACAGAAAGAAAATAGGAAGGGACAAAGTTCTCCATTTTTTTTTTTAAAAAGGCATTATAGTTCAATTTAGCAGCAACAGCAGGAAGTGCGCAGAGGTTTGAAATGTGCCTCATAATAGACTGTAAAGTGGTTAGTCTTTTCCTTGTGCAGCCAATTTTTTAATGAATAATTGATAAAAAAAAGTAGACAAAAGCTGTATCAAGAGCTAAAGGGTTATAAATTCTTTGTTAGAAGACTACATAGTGCTTCGTATGGCACATCATTTGTCAGGAAATAAGCCACATGTAGAGATTAGCTGAAATCAAGGTAGATAATGATATTCTTCTTACAATACCAGGATTGGCACAGCAAGGTGAGTGGCAGTGATATATCTATGATGGATGAGAAAGAAAGCGCCTGTATTTCTAAACCAAGTGTGAAGAATGCTACTGTCATGTAAGACAAGTGGGAATTTTCTCATCGCTCAAATTTTTAGACTCTAGTGTGTTCCCTGAGCAGAAAGCATTGTGACATTATGAACAACAAAACAGGGGAATTTGTTTTTGGGCAGCATGTTTGTTTTGAATGTAGATCTCAGACTAAACCGTGACATGGAGAAACTCCTATCCGACTAATTCTCTTAACTCTGGAGATCTACAGTATTGCTTCCCAGAAACCCTCCGATTATAAACATCCGAGAAGTGATGTGATGTCATTTCAGTTAACACAGTGTTAATATTAACTACACAATTTTGTTACCTGTGCCGTACAATATGTGGATGACACACAATTCATCATTTGGATCATTTGCACAATGTCATTTATATCACATGTGATGCTATTGCCGCCTTTGTCTACACTGTAAGACTTCTTCCAAATTTGTGATTTTATTTAAAAGGGATATTTTTCTGAAGTGAAAACAGTTTAACAATAACCCTTTTTCAATTTTAAGTTTCAACATGTAAGCTCACCCAGCTCTAGCATCTGTACAGTTGTTACTTTCCAGAGGCATTGCAGGAAATGCAAATGACAAAATCCACCAACAAAAGGGGTTGGGCTTCTATAGTGACATTGTAATGCTGCTTTCATTCTGATAAAAATGTTGTGGATGTTTTAGTTTCTGCTAATAACACATTCTTTCATTCCCCATCCCCAATCACAACTGCATGATGTCTGCTTCCGAGTGAGGAATTTCAAGTAAAATGAGAATCAGATACATGTAGTTAAGGTTGGCTTATTAAGTATATTTCAGTCTTCCTTGCTCCAAGTCAAACAAGCTGATCTTAGAAGCATATAGTTTGGCATCCTAAATTTATTTATGTTCTACTTATCTTCTACAAACTTACATCTATGAATATTGTTAGAGATTGTCATGGGTTCTTTTATGTAAATCCAGGTTAGTAGGTTCTAACACAACCACTCAAGCCTCTAGAAAACATACCCACAAATACTCAAAGTCTAGTATTCAGTTTACTATACCACTCTACCTCAATTCTACTACAACTCCTGTTCCTCCACTACTACTCTTTGTGAGATCTACTTCTGAAGAACAGTAACCTCCTCTATTTGCCTTAGGCTGCTTCAGGCTATTTATTTCTCAAACTAAATACAACCTACCCCTCTATTTGCCTTAGGCTGCTTCAGGCTGTTTATTTCTCAAACTAAACACAACCCACCCCGCTACCTCTCTGCTCAGCTTTTATAGCCAGCAGCTGCTAGACTGCCGGGGAGAAGTCTTAAAGGGACAGGACACCAGTAGCCCAGGTGCTATCCTCTCACATGTTTTATTTTTTTTAATCCCTATGTAAAAGGATAGCACCTGGGCTACTGCTGCTGGCTATAAAAGCTGAGCACAGAGGTGATGGGGTGGGTTTAGTTTTTTTAAATCTGTAATGACTCCCCTGGATGCTTCCCCAGATACCTCTCCAGATGTCAACTTGGAGGGGGATGAACGATGTCCCTGGCACTTCAGGAGGGGAGTTAGTCAATGGCTTTGAGCAGCTGATTGAGAGTGATTTGGCTGAAGCACAGCTGTAGCAGGACAGCCCTGAAGTTTCAGGTGAGGAAAGCACAGAGCTGCAGAACGTCAGCAATGAGGAAGAGGAACTGCCTTCTGCACCTGATCTGAGAACATATAGGGCAGAGAAAAGGCAGGAGCAGAGAAGGTCAGCCAGACTACTCAGAGGAGAAAACATTGCCCTTCTTGATGGGCTGCACCAGAAGCTGGGTACTTAGCACAGCAGACAGGTGGAGATGATGTTGCAGACAATGTGTTCATTTCCTAGCTGCGTGTTTCCTGGTCGTTGTGATCTCTGCCTTGCTTTGACTTGGATTGTGCCTTGTGAACCCTTTCATATTGTGGATTTAATTTTGCCTGGTGGGTTTATCTCATTTGGGAACTTTCAAGTGATCATTGCTCTGTGGATTAGCATTGGTCTGCTTGTGGCTGGACTAAATTGAGACAGTTCTGGGTTTTTGGTGAAGGGAATTGCTGGGGAATATTAATAAACTACTGTTACATGTGCATGTGAGTGAGTTCATTTTTATAGTAAAAAGACCATTCAAATACAAATGAGGAAATTTCATAAAGGGTTAGCTGACATAAATGTACCCACTGTATAAAGGTCAAGATGGGTTTTTTTCCTATGTAATAATAGTATATAGGCTATTTGGGGATTACATTTAAATATTTACAAGTATAAACTGGCAGGCAGATCTCTTTGATAAGAAATTGACTTAAACTGTCTCTTGTAAGTCAATCTGTTATATATACGTGGTTTTTGCCAGCCCTAATTAAGAGACTAAGTCTCATTTTAAAATATTTGTCTTTTTCATGATTTTAAAAATAGGGCTTGGAGTTGGGGGAGGTTAAACTGGAACATAGAGATCAACTGCAGATTGTAATTTGAATAAACATAAATCCTGAATGTCTAGAAAAATGTTATAGTCCCATAATGAATTATTTATTTCTCTCCAAGAAGAAATATTTACATATGATATATCAAGGTACCTAATGTTGTAAGCCTCATATGGAACTTTTTCCCCACAACATAGGAACTGTGCAATATCTATGAGAAATGTTAGAACACTCTGGTTTGGAGAACTGGTACATATTAACCTCAGAAAATAAGATTCAGAAATGGTTAAGGTGGCATTTTCTTCAAATACAGATTATTAATGCTCTAACCTGTTCTGCATTTATTCCAGGCACATTCAGTGTAGCTGTAAGCACTTTATTTGCAGCATTTTTACCTACTGTTTTTATCATAAAATAAGTCCAATGCTATTTTTACTAGATGATATTCTGTGTTCAGGAAGAGGATTAGGGAGAAAGAATAGATAAGAATGCTAATAAGCAGTTCACCTTTTTGTACAGGAAAAAATAGTTTGCATATATCATAAAAATGAATTGTAGGCCTAAGTAGTTCAATGTAAGTATAAGAGCAAAGAACCAAGGGGATAGGGATGCAAGATGATGATTTATTTATATCCCACGTTAATTTTTATTTTTTAAAAAACTCATGGCAGTAAATACATCTAATACTCCTTACTCCTCCTATGAGGGCTTATTGTAATCCTGGGAATAAGATGCAAAATTGTAGATGTGGATTCAATTTATAATAGCTAGACATCATTTTTGAAAAATAATATATTGCATATAGCTCTTAGTTGATGGGATATTATTAGCAATACATTGGATTAAAAGATAGATCACTTACTAAGAATAACGTAGGCATGATTGGAGTAAAATGGAACTCTGCCATAGTGGCACACTGGCTAAAATGTGCCAAAATTGACTAATACTGTCCATATGGTTAGGAGAGAATACTGCATATGTAATTTCATACATCACCTCTTAGGAATATGATCGTCAAAGTGAATTTAAGCCTGAACGTAAGACTGAATAAACACATATAGGACTGCACCACAAGTAAATTGAATTTGTCAATGGGGTAAGTAATAATCATCCCACTCTTTCCTTCTTGGAATCATTTGTGCTGACTTTGAATCCAATTTAATAAAATCTGGTTTCATTTTCTTTGCAAATAATTATGTAATAGGCAAGAAAGATAGCAAAGAACGACAGTAAAAGTGAAGTATGGAGCAAAAACAATCATATTCCTTCCTGTTTTTAACTTGTATGCCTTTGGAGGCTTGTGGATGAGAGGCATTCATGTTCTCCATACTCCCTTGCTCTGCAGGTTTCCTTCCTTTTTGTCAATATGCTGGGCTGCTGGTCAGGAATCCAAAGAGATCTTAGTGCCTAGAAGTGGTGGAAATGCAGTGGCAACTTTTAAGCCCATTTTATGATAGGCATTGGCAGAACTATGATAATAGAACAATCTGTCTGGAGTTATACTGCAAATGGAAGACAGCATCTGTAGCATGTGGCACATTGACTATACCTTTTCTAAAAAAAATACCCTTAGAATCATCAAGTGATTCTTCTTCTGGGAAAGCAGAAAAAACTGGTGGCCAATACCATCAAATCACAGCCAAATCTTTGCCTCCTAGAATCCAGTACATTTTTATTCCTAAGCACACTCTTCACACAGATATACAATCCCCCCCCCCTTTTAGGAGATCAGAGAGGAAGCAGTTGTATTGACAAGCAGGCTCAGTCACAGATGAGCACAAACCAAAATAACCTCCTTCAGTGAAGTTATTGGTATTCTACACCCTTCTGTTAAATTTGCATTTTATTATTTTAATAGCTATCCAAGTTAATGTAGAAATAGCAGGAACACCTGAACGTATTTATGAAGCATCTCAGCTACAAGATGTTTCAATATGATTTAGTTACAGAAGAACAAGCTTTGCCCTTGGGCTTACAACATCTACAAATCAGGAAAATAAATAAATATAACAAACAAACAATCTCACCACCACCACCACCACCAAACAAACTACCAAATCTACCTCAAGGAAAGAAGCAGGTTAAAATCTCACAAGAAGCAAAACGCTTTCCAATACCACCTTAAAGTTGTGAATGGAATAGGTGTAATGGCATGGTGCTGACTCCTGAATACTACTATGACTGGGGTGGTGTTTTTTTTTAAGGTCAAGGCTATAATACAGGTGTCTTCAAACTTGGCCCTTTTGTGACTTGTGGACTTCAACTCCCAGAATTCTTCAGCCAGCGTGCCTGGCTGAGGAATTCTGGGAGTTGAAGTCCACAAGTCATAAAAGGGCCAAGTTTGAAGACCCCCTGCTATAATAGAAGCATCCAAGAGCTATACTGTTAATTTAGGATTGAGGCAAAAAAAAAATCCTGCGTAATGTGCAGATGAGTAGCTGGGCCTTAGGTAGCGAGCAAAAGAGGAAGCCACCTAATGAAGCATGAGAAAATATATCTTAATTTTTGGCAAGAAAAAAAAAGAAATCAATGGTTAAAAATAAGACGGATAAGGTAGGGTCACCTGATAGCGTCCTGGGAACTTTGGACACTTTTCTGGAATACTATGCTAATGTACATAAGTAGATTTACAGGGAAATCTCTCAATATTGAACAGGTTAATGTGATGTTGAATTATATACAGGTAGTCCTCCACTAGCAAACATTCATGTAATAACCATTTGAAGTTACAGCAGCATGACCGGATGTGTGACCATTCATTGCATTTATGACTGTCTCAGCATCCCCAGTTATGTGATCAATATTCACCAACCAGCATGTATTTATAACCATTGCAGTATCCAGGGTCATGTGATTGACATCTGCAATATTCCCATGGGCCTTCCTTTAAACAAAGTTAACGGGAAAGCCGGATTTGCTTAAGGGCTGCAGCAAAAAAAGGGGCAAAACAGGAAGGTATAGGGCAGGGGTAGGCAACCTTGGCTCTTTTATGACTCGTGGACTTCAACTCCCAGAATTCCTGAGCCAGCCATGTTGAGGGGACAGGGAGAGGCTACCATGCTGAGCCATGCTGGCTCAGCAATTCTGGGAGTTGAAGTCCACAAGTCATAAAAGAGGCAAGGTTTCCTACCCCTGGTATAGGGCAACAATTATTGAATCAAGGTAACTCAAATGGGCTAACTTATAGAATGCCCGGATCCATGACTCTCATGGGAATGAAATTTGGGGGTGTAGTTGCTCCAGTGTCACTGTATCTTTCAACTACACTTTCCAGAACTCACAGACAACAATGTGCAAGGGAAGATGGATGGGCCATAATCCCTCCCTCTTTCCTGCTTCTCTCTGGACCCCCATACTCAATCAGCTGGTGGTAAGGGCCAATAGATGAAGGGCAATTGGCTGCTTTGGAACTGAGCAGAAATCTGAAATTCTTAACAGCAGTTAAAGGAGCAACTCAGATACCTGCTACTAAGTAGAGTTGGCTGGGGAGCGCTGATGGTTGATGGATGGGTCTTCTTTCTCCCTGGAGGGAGAGGGTCCTTGGAGAAGGCCTACGACAACTTGCCATGGCCAACTCACCACAGCCAACTTGCTGTGGCCAACTTACCATAGGACTACTTGCTGCAGGAGAAGAGCTACACTAATACCGAAGAAATAGTAGAACTATTAAGGAAAGGTTGCCAAAGGAGGGACAAGATGAAATGTGAATGACAAAAATTAAAATATTTTTTTAAATTATCTTAAATAATTAAACTGAATTGTTGAATTGTCCCGCAGCAAGTTGGCCATGGGAACTAGCTGTGGTGAGCAGACCATGGTGAGTTGGTTGCAGCAAGTCAGCTACAGCAAGTTGTCCCATTCCATCTTGGGATCGGGTGAAGTTTTGCTTGTCGCCCATGGCATCCTTTGTCTCCCTCTGTTCAGCAAAGTAGCAGGCAGTTCAGCCAAGGAGGAGGAAAGATTTCCAAGTTCCCTGCCAGGTTCGCACAAGTAACGTCAATGGGGAAGCCGGCAGGAAGTCAGAAGTTGCTCCTTTTCCCATAGCTTTTTTTAACCCAGCTGTGGTTATTCTAGTCCTGTTTCTGAAGAAACATCTCTGAAAGGATCACCCAATGGGTCACAGGTTTTCTGGTTCCTCTTTTAAATCCAGGGGTCTGTGAGCCTGGTAAGCAATGTGGATGTGTGTTGTAAAGACATACTTATCGCTTTGGCCACCACATTGCCAGTCCTTGCTATTCTCCTTTCCCTTATACAATCACAAAAGCATTAAGCCAAGGAGAGGCCTGTTTTTTTAGGCAGAGGCTTGCGGGGTAGGGTGGGGTACATTACTCAAAGCAGGAAAGAAGATAAGTAAAGGGGATGATTGATTTAATTTAGACATTTAATTATAAATCATCAGTACTATCAATTGGACTTATTCACCTTATATTTAATAATTCCTTCTTTTGGCCATAATGAAAAGGGCCATTCTTTGACACGTTTTTACTATACCTTAGCTTAGTTTACAATATGTGGACTGTAAACATCTGGGCTACCACTGGAGCGTTTCTAAGACACTTTGCTGCCACCTAACGGCTGTTCCAGGTATTATGGCCCAGATACAGTAATTTGGAGCTTAGCACTATGTGCAAACCAGACTAGAGCAATATTACATCTTGGATTCAGAAGACGATGCTTGCAGTCTTACAAAGCCTTTCTTATCTACTCAGGGTTTTTTTAGCTAATAGATTTATTGCTTATATTTTAAGACTGCATTATGTTGATAATTCCCAGTCATACTGTAGTCTTCTGCCCTATTGCCACTTGGAGCACTTCCAGTAGCCAGACAACAAAATCTGCTAATTGATCGTTTGTTTTTAAATACATGACCTGCTTCTTTTGTGGTATTGAATTATAATTCAATCTGGAATCATTTCTGATGAGAAACAGAAAGCAGCCCAAGGAAAAATAAACAGCACTTATCAATAAATCTGATCACCACAAGCTTACTGCCTGCACTCTGCAGCCAATACCTGGGCATAGAAGGATATGTACGCTAAATAGATTGCATCTCATCCCTGCTACATGAGTCCCATATTTTCCTCCCTCTAAGGAGATGGGGCTGGGGAGCAGCCATCAAAACAGAGCTGAGGTCTATAATAATTGGTGCTGGCAGAAATGTCAGTCCACTGCCAGAGCCTTGGTGGAGCAGTGGGCTAATGCCTCCTTAAGTAACACCAGCTGCCTGCAATTAGTGCAGGTTCGCATCCCACCAGGCTCAAGGTTGACTCAGCCTTCCATCCTTCCGAGGTAGGTAAAATGAGGACCCAGATTGTTGGGGGCAATTAAGCTGACTTTGTAATAATGCTGCTTGGTTGTGTGTGTGAAAGCCCTAATAAGCAGGCTACTGCTAAGCTTGTAAGCCGCCCTGAGTCTTCGGAGAAGGGCAGGATATAAATGGAATTAAAATAAAACAACTGCCAACCTGATAGAAAGTTGCATCAGAGGTTGAATGCTGACAACTCCGTCTGCAGAGAAATTTTCTCTTCCCTCTAATTAAACTGGATAATGTAACTCACGAGCGGCTTCTGGATAGCCGCTTTTCTTACTTGAAAGGAAATCAATGGAAAAAGAAGTTGTCTTTTTTTTCCCCACGGAGGAAGCAAAAACACATTCTTAGCAATGAAAAAACAAGATTGTGAAGATTGTTCGAGCAAGGCTGGAAGCGAGCATTGAAGTCATGAGAGCCAAACTGGCTTAGTGGTGACCAGGCTGATCGGCCTGACAAGGGTAGGCAACCTTGGCTCTTTTATGACTCGTGGACTTCAACTCCCAGAATTCCTGAGCCAGCCGGCACTCAGGAATTCTGGGAGTTGAAGTCCACGAGTCATAAAAGAGCCAAGGTTGCCTATCCCTGGGCCACACCATTGCTTGCTGGATTATTCATTGTTAATAATAGCAAGAAGCTACAGGTGTTGCACAATTACTCATAAATAAGCCCCCCCCACCCCCAAACACAGAAGAACTTACTTCCAAGTAAATAATGATAGAATGTGGTGTGATCCTAAATCACTCCCTTTAGACAGGAGAGCAGACACAATGTGAGAAACAAATACCTTATCTTTTGTTGTAATTAATGCTAATTAAGATTGCTGCATTACCTTTCTGAAGAAATTGCAAATTACTTTTTCATCCAGAGAACAAACTTACCTATGTAATACTTTTCCGTGAAGTAAAAAATAAATACATAAATAGATAGGTTCATGGAGGCCAGCTCCCTTGATGTCTATTAAGGAAGCCCTATTGATTAGAGGCAACATGCTAAGATAGCCACTGCTTGGAATTAACAACCAAAAGGGAACAACTATTGTTACTATGCTTCCTGAAAACAACAGGCTAGTCACAAGGTGGAACAGCACAAGCTGTTACGTCTCACAATGTTATCCTAATCCACGGTATTATGAAAAATTCATCAGAATGTAAATCTGCAGATTGCTGCATGGAATTCACAATGAATTTGTTTGCAGATCCCATAAAAAAATTGCTCCCATGAAAAAGCTAAAAACCTGTTATGTCAATCAAAGTACAGGGGATGGGTGGGGTGGAGTCTGCAAAATGAAAGCTAAAGCACGCATCTCACTTATGACAAACCATTCTTTGAGGGGCCCTTGGTGCTCTCTGACTTGGTTGTTATCTTGTTTCATTACCCAACTAGCTAACATCATCAGCACTAGTGGGAGTGGTCTTGGAGGTTCTTTGGTTGGGTTATTAACTGTTAGCTTCTTGGGATATTATTTGCTTCTTGATTGTGGGTCTGATGTTAACCTTGGTGTTAATCTATCTTTACCTGGGTGTTGATTGCTGGTGGGGAGGTGTTTGGGTCTTTTTTGTTCCCTTTTTGGCTTGTTGATTGCTTCTTTTGCACAATACATAGATGCTTATATCCAGTGCTTTTTTTGTAAAAGAAAAAGGTGCCAGAACTCACACATGTCATACAACCCGCCTTGCCTACCCTACAAGGTTCCATCCAAAAAAGGTGCCGGAACTCCGTTCTGAGTGTTCTATGAGAAAAAAAGCCCTGCTTATATCTATGTGTCTACTGATAGCCAATTTGTCAGAATGCCAGGCTTCCAAGAATTCCCTAGTGTTTTTCCATTGGCTTGGTCTAAGATGGTCACAGTTTCCCAGCTGAAAGTATGGTTAAGTCTGTCTATATGTTGAGGAAATTAAAGCATTTTTCTTCATGTCGTTTGAACGCTAGTTGATGATCATGGATGCATTCTGCTAATCTTCTTCTGCCTGTCTATTCTACATAGTGGTTGTTGCAATCTTTACACTGTATGTTGCAAATGACTCCTGTTTCTTCTTCTGGGACTGCTGGGGATTTCTTTTCTTTTCTTTTTTTAAAAAAAGAAGTTTTGGAGGGCTTTAGTTGGTTTGTGTGCTGTGCTGATTCTGTGTGACTGCAATAGTCTGTTGGTGGCTTCTGAGATGTTTTTGATGTATGGCAGTATTATCCTTTTTACAGCTTGGGTTGGTTGTGCTACATTGGGTTGAGTGGTCAGGCATTTTTTGATGAAGCTGCATGGATATCCACACTGATATCAAATCCAAAAAACCAGAGTGATCTACAACATAAGGCATTTCCAGCCTAGACCTGGATTCAAGAATTTTCCCAACCTTCCTACGAGATAAAGTCTGCTTTATCCATGATTGAAAGCAAAACTTGCACTTACATTCCTATGAATGTGAGCAGAACGTCAGCCAGTCATCTCTGAGAGATGAAAGAATGAAGGAGTAGAAAATTTATTTATTAAATTTATATATCGCCCTTCTCCTATTGAAGAGGCTCTGGGCAGCATCCAAGAAGGGAAATATCAGATTTATCTATTCGTCTGTCTGTTATGTAGATTATATTGTCTGAGCAAGGTTTCAACTTCAGAATCCACCACAAATCCTCAATCTGATATATCAGCAGCGGAAAGAGGAACCATCAGTATCACATCAGGCAATTGCCATGGGGCGGTGGAATTGTAGCCTAGGGGCCTCTCTTGGATAAACCTACTGCATTTTCTCAGCAAGACTGGAAGGCATGCAAAATGGCATGGCCTGACTGAAATCCGGCCCAAAGATTCCAAAGGATAAGTGGTAACAGGATGCAAGAGATACAGATTTTGTAGATCTAAATTTCCATTCCTTCCCACTTCAACTTGGCACCCTCCACTTCTGATATGTTATTGAAAGGGCAGGGCTGGATTTAAGGTTGCCTTTCCCTTTTACTTTTGACCCTCCCCAACCAAGACAAGTGTAATCTACATAATATGCAAATTAAGAGCTAATTACACAATTTGGGTATACAAAATTAGCCTACCTAATCTGCATAATTCTCAGCCAGTTTCTATCCCTGCTCTTACCACAAGCAGAACACAGCAGGGTGGGGAGCCAGAGGGGGCCTGAACTGTTTCTATAGTTGCAAAGAGAAAAGGGCTAGTCATACCAAATTCTCTTTAGGTCAGCAAAGTAGCTGCATTTTTATTTATTTTTTAATTTTTGGGGTGCGTGTGAGAATTTTAGTTCATCTCTGTTCTTCTGTTTCCATCTCTACTCTGGCCTTAATTCATTATGTAAGGAAGTCTAGCAACACAGCACCTGAGGTTCAAGCTTGGTTATCCACCTCAGTTTCCAGAAAGTCATTTAAATATTTAATATACATACTTTCCCTCCATATTCTCAAATTCTCACAATTAAGTTCATGCAGGGATGGACCTCTCCCCGACAATCTCATAAACTGTAGCTACCTGGTTAGGCACCGTGAAGGGGTGTATAAGTCTAAGTGCTATTGCTATTTGGAGAGCCAGATGTTGCCTATACCAGATCTAAAATAATGTGGTGTTTGGATCCTTGGGATGTGTCCAGGTAAACACTGAATATTAAAACTCCAGTCAAATGCCTAAGAGGAAACCACCACACTTGCAGTCAGGAAAGGAAATAAACCAGCCATTTAAGGAGTACATCCATTTTCTAGATTATAAAATGTACAGTACTAAGGGAGTGGATTACCTGACTGACTGCTGTTCCACAGACAAGACTATCTGGATAGCTCAGTTATCTGCAAGTGAGTCCAGCAATGAGCACTCTTCCAAGCAGGGAAATCCAACCACAAGCAGAGCGTCTTTTTTTTATTACAGACCTTTATAATTTTTTTCCCTGAGGTAAGGGTAAAAAGGTAAAGGAAGGTAAACGTAAAAAGGTAAAGTAATCCCTGCGGATTTTACTCCGCTAGTTGTTGCTGACTACAGTGGGCAATGCTCATTTCAGTTTCAAGGGCACTGAGCCAGGGTTGTCCAAAGACATTTCTGTGGTCATGTCGCTAGCAAGACATCATGGAGCTCTGTTACCTTTCACGGACATGGTACCTATTTATCTACTTGCATTTGCATGCTTTCATACTGCTAGGTTGGCAGGAGCTGAGGTGAGGACAGGAGCTCACCCCATCGTATGACACTTGGATCTCAAACCTGGGCTGCTGGCTTTCCAGCCGATAAGCCCAGCATCTTAACTGTTGAGCCACCACACCATTCTTTCTCTGAGGGCCACGCTACAATACCAATATGTTGAAAAGGATTGTTTTAGATTGGCAGGCAGGCTGGCTGGCATTATACATTATACAGCTATATTCTTTTTTTATAGGTAAAGGGATGTCATCATCCTAGCTTTCAAACCACAAGGGCAATAACCAATTTCCTGCCCCAACCAACATTTTGGAGGTTAAAATCAATAGTCGCTTGCTCTGTGGGGCACACTCTTGCCCACTCCATAGAAGAGCTTTTCTCTTTATTTACTACAATACTTGTCCAGCTTTGTCGGAAGTTTCCATAGCATCGCTGTACAAGACTTTGCCCTTTCTACTAACAGAAGACAAAAGTCTCTCCTGTGCTTCTGCAGTGTTCTTTCTTTAAAAAAAAAATGGTGAATTGTACTAATATAGCAATGCCCTTTTTACCCCATTCTCATAACCGTTCAGAGAAGAACAATGTCCTCTTCCTCTTAGCTGACAAGCCACTGGATTTAGACAGCACAATCAATCAGTCAAATACTGCAACTTTCAACATTTGCTGCTGAGAGGACAGTTTAATTGGAGGGTTGGTCTTGATTGCTGCTTCCAGCTGAATTTGCTGATTTACTCATGATGAGATTTATCTGCAATTATAATCTCTTAAAACCCAAGTCTAACTAAGCAATTAATGTTGTTTTCTGGGCAGTCATCTTCCAAGATTTTTTTCCCCTTAATCTTCTCAGTTATACCTACAGCATTGGGATTTGTTTTGATGATCTTTTATCCAAGGGCTAACTAGGTTTATTTCAGTTCAGCTTTTTGAAAGTACTCATGGTCAGGTGGAATTAACCCCCGAGATCAGGGGTGTCAAACTGCCGGCCTCAGGGCCGGATGCGTCATGCCAAAACCGCACCCACCCCAGCTCTGGTAATGGAGAAAAAGTCATGATACGTCACGACACATCCCATGATGTTGTGAGTTTGACACGACACATCCCATGATGTTGTGAGTTTGACACCCATGTCCTAGATGATTGAAACTACCTTTCAAAGTGGCCAAATCAATTAAAAAATTATATGGAATTTGAAGGATTCAGTGTCCTGACTAAATTCAGCTGTTTAATATCTTCAAAATATCTTCCAGCTATAGGTAATCTTTGACTAACAACCACAATTGGGACCAGAATTTCTGTTGCTAAATAAGGCAGTTGTTTAGTAAGTTGCAACAGATGTTATGACCTATTTTGCCATGGTTGTTAAGAGAATCACATGATAGTTAAATGAATCTAGCTTCCCCCGTTGATGGTGCTTGTCAGAAGATGGCTGGAAAGGTTGCAAATGG
This sequence comes from Vipera berus, assembly GCF_964194415.1. NCBI lineage: Eukaryota > Metazoa > Chordata > Lepidosauria > Squamata > Viperidae > Vipera > Vipera berus. Next base: position 156,670,328 of record NC_138202.1, on the reverse strand, counting down.
CAGTCACATGACCCTCGGACACTACAACCACCATAAATACATACTGACTGCCACGTGCCTGAATTTTGATCACTTGATCATGGGGATGCTATGAGAGTCATAAATGTGAGGAACAATCATAAGTCACTTTTTTCAGTGCCATCGTAAATGTGAATGGTCCCTAAACAATTCGTTTGTACAGAGTCACTAAATAAACGGTTGTAAATGTAAACCTGTAATTCCCAGATCTTGGTCATAATGTCCAAGACTGTAAATTATATGTTCCAAGAGGCTTTTCTCCACATCCTCTTGCACAGTCTGTGAAGCATTTTACAGGAAAGCTTAGCAGTTTTATTTTACCCAGAGTAAATTGTCAATTATCCCACCTAATTTTGTGATAAATCCCTTCTAGCGTGAAAGGTGTCAAAGGAATTCATAAATTAAAGGGAGAGCCATATGACCATAGGCACTAGTTATGCCAACTGCACTTCTCTGCAAAGTACCAGAGTTAAGAGGAGTTTATGGAAAGCCTGCACTCATCCTCTGACAGTGGCTGTTTTCTCCACTTAATCCTTTCTAGCTATAGAGCTGCTTGATTGAAATAGGCGGCTACATGAATGAATGAATGAATGAATGAATGAATGAATGAATGAATGAACGAACGTCTCAAAAGTACTTTTTCAAGAGGCAACTGGACTTTCTTGTTTTTCTTTGAAGACATTTCGCTTCTCATCCAGAAGCGAAATGTCTTCAAAGAAAAACAAGAAAGTCCAGTTGCCTCTTGGAAAAACACCTTTGAGACAACCATGACTTGGTTGATTGAGAATCTCCATAGATTGAATGAGTGGTTCTGTGACAGCTGCTATCCTCCTGTTAGGGCCATTTCACTGGTCTGCTAATATTATTTTTGGCCATTAAAAACAGATGACTGAGGAGACAGAAGGTAGAATCTCACAGATCCGGTTGCCCCGCACCTTCACTTTAAAAGGAAGTTGGGCAGTCTAAATGAAAAAGACCTGAGAAGTTGCTTAATATTATGGTTTGTAAGCCATGGTTTATGGATTGATGTGATCTGTGAATCCAGTTGACTATGGCTAATTTAATGAAATACAGTTAAGCAAACTATGATTTAGCGCAAGAATGTTTTCCTCCAGGTCACGTTGTATTTCATCTCTAACAGTTCTAGAAGGCTGTTCTGGCTGTTTCAAGCATCATGGGATGGAAGCAGGGCTTTTTTTCTCATAGAATGCTCAGAACGGAGTTCCGGCACCTTTTTTGGATGGAACCTTGTAGGGCAGGCAAGGCGGGTTGTATGACATGTGTGAGTTCTGGCACCTTTTTCTTTTACAAAAAAAGCACTGGATGGAAGTAATGAAGCAAAACAACGTGGTTGCATCACTTGACTCTTAGAAATGAGAGAGATGTACATCCCTAAAATATGCTTTCAAAAGGATTTTCTTCTGTTTTGCTCAGTGGTGGGATTCAAATATGTGAACAACCGGTTCTCTGTGTGGATGCCACTTGCGGACGTCCATTCTGGGCCTGGGCAACAAAACAAATACCTACCAGTTCTGCCGAAGTGGTGCGAACCGGCTGAATCCCACCACTGGTTTTACTCCATTTGTAGACATATCTTTCCCAAATACATACTTACAATCTGAATTTTTGAAAGGAGACAATGACATTCATTAGGAGCCTGCATGGTGGGCAATCTGTAATTTAGCAGACTCCATTTTAGGAGGTTATACCAGTTCACTCGCACTGCAATCTATGGATTCTTTTTTTTACATTCCTACTTTTAAACTTTTAAACACAGGACTGTGGTGTTTGTTTTATTATTGATTTTGCTAGGTGGGCTAAATTGTGAATTAATTTTGTTGTATAGAATCTTGTGAGATTCAAGGTGCTGGTAATGACCTACAAAGCCCTTCATGGCATGGGTCCGGAATACCTCAGGGAGCACCTGCGGCCAGCATCAACTTCCCTCCGCCCAGTGCGCTCCCACACAGAGGGCCTCCTCAGGGTGCCACCGGTCAAAGAATGTCAACTGGTGGTCCCCAGGGGGAGGGCGTTCTCTGTGGGCGCGCCAGATTTATGGAACCATCTTCCGGTTGAGCTCCGGATGGCGCCCGACCTTCGCTCCTTCCGGCGCGACCTAAAGACTTACCTGTTCGAACAAGGCGGCCTGGCCTGATGGGCGATGGGTTTGGGTTTTTATTGCTTTTTATGTATTTAACTTATTGTTATAGTTCTTGGGCATCTTGTTTAATCTCTTTTAATTTTTGTATTCTTGTCTTTTAACATGTATTGCCCTGTTCACCGCCCTGAGTCCTTCGGGAGAAGGGCGGTATACAAATAAAATAATAATAATAATAATAATAATAATAATAATAATAATAATAATAATAATAATAATAATAATAATAATAATAATAATAATAATAATAATAATAATTATTATTATTATTATTATTATTATTATTATTATTATTATTATTATTATTGCTATCTTTATTATTGTAGCTATCTTTTTTTTTCTCCTGGTCTGTGCTTAGCAATATATAGGTGCCTCTGAACATCTCCATCTCCAGAGCTGTCTTTCATCCACACATAACCAGATGCAACATCTTAAGCCATTACAGCATTGGAGACAGGAGTTACAAGCAACCTTCTTTAACTGTAAGCAAATTCAGGACTCTAATCCCCAATCTCTGATGATACTTGGTTAGGATCTCTTTCCTGAAATACTGGATCCAAGCAAACAAACAGGGTTTAGATTCCAGCATTCATAAACTTGAATTACACTTCATTCAATCTGTCAATGTTTATAGCAGCTGCAATCTCTGAAAGCACTGCTTTTCTGCCCCTTGTTCCCATAAAACACGGTTTCCATAGGCTGACAACATATAAATAAACAATGATGGGGGGGGAGGCCTCACTCTTTAATGATGATGAGAATTGTCTAACATGGAAAATTAGATTGGAAAGCAGTTCCAAGAATAGATGTTCCTAGCACTTTCACTGGCTGTCTGATGCTGCAGTTTCCCTAAAATGGAAAAAAATCCACCCGGCTGCCTCCTCTTTGCTCACTTTCCAGAATGCAATCAAAAAGCTCTAAGCTGAATCAAACTTTAGTTCCCTTCAGCTCCAAATAACCTTCTCAGGGGTTAATGGAAGTGGATTTACCTGGCAATGTAATTTCAAGGATGGGAGTAATTTTACCCTCACACATGGTAGAGGCCTGCAATTTTCATGGCCCTGGAGAAACTGGCACATAGGACCTTGGCAGCTTGCCACTCCCCTTAATTACAAAGTTTTAAACAAGTTGTATTACTTTTAAATTATGGTTATAAATGTCATTTTAGCAAAGTATTATGAGCTTCCCTGGAGCCAGGGCTTTGAATAAATAAATAGAAAATAAAGAAGGCTCCTTTTAAAAGGTCGAAAATCATGTTGCCTGAATTGAACTGAACTGATCCATAGAAATCTCTAGCTCTGGATCTAGAGGACTTAAATTAGAAGCTCTGCAAAGGACAATTCAGCTAGAACAAAAGGAAGGGTGAAACAGACACGTGAGGGGAGGAGAGATCTTTTGTTCACCCTATGCATGTAGAGCAGACATGTCAAACACAAGGCCTGGGGGCCAGTTCCGGCCCGCGAAGTGGTTTCATGCGGCCCGCGAAGCCATCCTGGAAACAGTGAGGGAAGGGCCCCCACTGCCTGGGCCCTGGCCCAGAGACCCTCCTTCTGCCAGAGACCCTCAGATCTGTCCCACTCCTGCCCAGGCCCCCATAGGCACCCTTCATGCGAACAATGTAGAGCTGGCCACACCCACCCAGTAGGCCATACGCACTCTACCCACGCCCACCCAGTAGGCCACGCCCACCCTGGCCATACCCACCTGGCCCCTTGAGGGCAACCGCAATGCTGATGCGGCCCTCAATGAAATTGAGTTTGACACCCCTGATGTAGAGGTAGTCCTCGACTTACAACAGTTCATTTAGTGACCGTTCAAAGTTACAAGGGCACTGAAAAAAGTGACTTAGGATCATTAGCAACCCACAAGCATGTGATCAAAATTCACATGTTTGGCAATTGGATCATCCTTATGACTGTTGAGGGGTCACAAGGTCATGTGGTCCCAAGATCTCCAACGGTCTTATCCAACAATCCTAATGAAGGGATAAGAGTTAATTCAAAAAATCAGACTGGACCAAGATTGCAATCAATCAATCAATCAATCAAATAGTGTATTATTAATTGTGCATGAATATTTTAAAATGGGAAATTTTTTTAGACTGAGTGAAAATATCCTGCTGGGAGTTAATGACTTATTCTCTATTTTTTTCCCTTTAGGGAGGACAATAAGTTAAATTCAGGGTTGATTTTCCCAATGTCAAAATCTTAGCCCCCTGTAGGTTAACTTCCACCCCAACATATCTGCCACATTCATCAGTCAACGTACCGGTAAGTTTTGGATATATTTGAAAATTTATATACGGAACAATTCCATTTCTTTTTTTCATTCCTGCTGAAATAAATTCTTCACCCAAATTTTTATACTCAAGTATTTTATGCCTTTTCCCCTAATACAGTATGTGTTTCTTGTAAAACAACTGCATCTTGTTTTAACTTTGTCAAATAATGGAATATTTCTTTTCTCTTTTGAGGAACAATGGCTCCATTTATATTCCACATTAAGCACCCAACTTGTCTTTAATATCTTGTATTTGTTGGTGAAATTGCTTAGAAACATCTGTGATTCTCACTTCTATTTGCATTGATTCCAGTGGTGGGATTCAGCCTGTTCGCACCACTTTAGCAGAACCGGTAGCTAATTTTTTGTTGCCCAGGCCCAGAATGGACTTCTGGAAGCGGCATCCACACAGAAAACCGGTTGTTCACATATTTGAATCCCACCACTGATTTATTCCAATCCTTTGAATTTTCTCTAGAAATATTTGCATTTCTGCACAGAGTTCAGTCTGAATCTCTGCTGTTTAAAAGTAAAAATACCGCCTTCCAATTTATCTGAATTGAGCCTTTTTCTACTTAGGTTTATATCATAGAACGCTCAGAACGGAGTTCCGGCACCTTTTTTGGATGGAACCTGGTAGGGTAGGCAAGGCGGGTTGTATGACATGTGTGAGTTCCGGCACCTTTTTCTTTTACAAAAAAAGCACTGAAAAAAAGTATTTTTTCCTCTTACTTCTAACTGAAATTTCCTCAAGTTCAATTTCTCTTGTATCGTGAATTCTCAATCTACTATTAAAATGCTACTGCAAAAGTTGATCTCTAATCTTTCTGGCAGTGTACAAGAACATCCCTTGGAACATTTCTTAATTTTGCAATTGGATATTGATCCTATAAACCTTTTCAATTTGTGTCTCAATGTCATCTTCATCCCAATCCAAAAAGTTAGACAAATACTTACAGTAATATTTTTTTCTGATATATTCTCCCTTGAACTTGCTGTAAATCTTAAAATTCTTTTTTTTCTCAGTTTCAGTACCTCCTGATCTTTCTCCATCTCTCTATTTATAACCTGTCTTATTTTCCAAAACTTCTACATGTCATTAAGTTGCTTTATATCTCCAGCCAATTATCCTACATCTTCTTTGATCTTCTCAACTTTTTTAGTATCCCTTTTCATCCCTAGAATTTCAGCTAACATTTGCTAACTATTAACAACTGTTGAGATCATCTTCTTGCCAAATTCCTCAAACATTTTCTGCAATAAATTGGTGTGGTGCCTTTATCTGTAAGTTGTTCTAGTGAAACTGTCCTTCTTTCTCCTATTTTTGCTGCTTTTCTTGTGGTTGCCATTGTGATAAAATAAAATAACATCAATTACTAGGATAAAAGTAAAAGGCATGCTTCTTCTTTTGTTTTCCTCTTTTCCTCTTCTCTTTCTTTACTCTTTAGTCGCAATTAGCTTTTCATAGTTATAGTCACACAGTCTGGTACATATTACTGCTATGTTTTATTTTGTAAAATCCACCAATTGTTTACTTTTTTAAAGCAACAATAAGTTAAGATAATAAGCAATCAGCATTCCTGCAGAGGTCCACTGTTTTCTTGTTCAGAAGTGCTTTCATTAGAAAAACAAAATTATTCTTCTTTCTAAAATTACCACTCCCTTTATCCGTTTAAAACTTTCTTAAATCACAATTTTACTAAGTTTTTTGCTTTCAACTTAAAATTCTTTAAGATGTTTAATTTCTTAATTAAAACAGAAGGTGATCGAGTGTTTTGTTTTGTCTTTCAGAAGATGCCTCTTAAGCTGTGAATTAATTGTATTTTGAAAGTGTTTAAGAAAATGAAGTTTTTGAAGCTTATTTGTCCATAAAAGCTAGAAAACAGTTTTGAGCAGAATGTTGATCTCTCAGTTCCCAAGCTGCCCAACTCATGGTCAACCACAAGAGATTCAGTTCCTGTGGTCTCCTCATGAAAAGCAACTATCCATGGAGCAAATGGGCAATCCACCAATCTCTCCTTCTGCAGAGAGAATTTAGTTAGCCAGGACTGGCCAGGCCACCAATTTCACCAAAATGCTGTCCCTGCTAATGGAGATACTAGGATGTCTAACCTGCCATAAGTTCTCATCAGGAACCCGGGATCATGATCAGGTTATTGTAGGGGTGCTGGGACAGCTGGAACTGGAATGCTGTTTCTATTTCTCAATGGCTCTGGGAATGCTACTGCTGCTGACATTGTGTCAAGTGCCACATAACTGTACAAGATCAAAGAAGCAAGCCTTCAGTAAAATATATTTGATGTAGGTCATGAGATAAGTTGTTAAGAATTGACAATGACTTGATGGCACAAAATCAAAATCATCACTCTTCGTATAAATCATGGAAATTGCAAAAAGAATTTCTATCTATCTTTCTATCTATCAATCATCTACCTATCTGTCTGTCTGTCTATCTATCTATCTCACTTAGAAAGTATCTGTGTCATTCACAGAGTTATAATTTATACTGAGTTCATGGAAGCAGAATCCATTTGAATTAATCAAAATGCTTCTCTGTGTCAAATTTCAATAGTAATTTATGTATATGTCCAAATAGATCAGTGTTTTTCAAACTTGATAACTTTAAGGTGCATGAATCAAGTCCCAGAATTCTCTGGCTAGAATGCTGGCTAAGGAATTCTGGAATTTGAAGTCCACAAAACTTAAGGTTGCCAAGTTTGAAAAGCCATGGTTTGGTACAAGTGTTTCAAATTCTGTCGTCCAAATCTTCTCTGACAAAATTTTTAACTACAAATAATATGGGAGAGAGTAGAATCCTGTGAAGGCAGAAGTCAAGGGTGCCCACTCATTCTGGGGGATTTTCTCAGCTGGACTGAGACTCACTTTCTATCTCTTGATTGCTATGTCTACTCTCACTTTCATTCCTTTCTTAGCCTCCTCATAATCTCTCACACACGGCTGACTGGAAAAGGTTTTTAAAAAGAGAAGACTGTAGGAGATACTGATGCATTTAGTAGGTGTAAAATGAGAATTCTTCCAATTTCATCTATGGTGGAGAATCTTTATGAGCTTTCATAACTTTGTGGTGAGCTTGGTATATACACTTTGCTGGCACATCCATTACAAAGTGTGTCTTTTAACGCTGGTCCTTTCTTTCTTTGTCCTGTCACCAATTGCTGCATTTGCACTATAATATATTATGTAACTGAAACATAATTTTTCTGCAATTGCATTAATTCCTTTCCGAATTTGCCTGAAATACAATAAAACAAAAGTTCAGATGGGATAGGAGTACATACTTTTCTTTGAATTATTTCTTTTCTATGAACAGTCTAATAGCTTTCTTGACTCCTTGAGCCAGACGTGGATATGTGCTCAATGTAGCTACAACCTGGAAAACATCCCTGCTGTCCTTTAAGTAGTAGACTATTTTAAAAACTGACTTACGTGAGAAATGTTTCTTTCCTAACAAAATATGAGATGATTTTTTTTTCTTAAGAAATGTCAAAACTCCATTGCCACAATGCCCCCCCCCCTTTTTTTGCTTATTCTTCATTTAGAGATGTAAGAGAAACAGGAGTCATGATCAAAAGACAACTTCTCATTCTGATTTGTTAGGGTGTTTCAGGTATGGATTCTCGCACCGTCTGCAAAAGTAGAGAAATCTTTAAGGAAAGCAATCTAAAGGTGCAATGACAAAGAACTCGTTTCGTGACCAGAGAAGATTGCGTTTGAGTTTGAGGATGACAGCAGAATGGAGTATATTGGAAGAGAGCTGGCACACCAAGAAGGATCACCCTACAGTGCAGGATTTTGGGACAGAAAACACATGCCCTCTCACAATAATTAGAGCAATTAGAGATAAGAAGCCTTGATCAGCAATTCTACTCCACTCTGCCTTTCCCCAATAGCAAATAAGCAAGAGTAACACCTTGTAAAAGAAAAGAGTCTCAATCAACTCCCTTGATAATGTAGGACTGATAAGATATTTCTGCTTAAAACTGCCTTCTTTGGGGTGGGGTGTTAGAAAGATGGGCATGGAAGGAAAAAAAGCAGGATTCATAAAGAATGGAACCACTAAGTTCTTTTCTGTGAATACGTCTAACACTGTGCCCAACTCAGCAAATTTTGGGAAGGACTAGTTGGAAATATTTCTTTATCAAGATTGGTTTTCATGATCACCGCTGGGTAGATATCATGATTGTTCATTTAAAATGCTGAATACAATGAAAATGGAAAGGAACAAGCTGACAGTATTATGGATGAAAGCAAGTTTCCTCCCCCTTCCCCATTTCGTTTGTTAATGTTTTCAACTCCCATTCTTTTTATAATGTTTAAGAAACCTGAACATCACGGACAGTGCTTGACTTATGATCACAATTGGCACTGGCACTTCCATTGTAAAGCAGAGCGGTCGTTAAATGAGCAATGCCCAATTTCATGAGCTTTTTTGCCTTGATCACTAAGTGAATCACCACGCTTAAGTGAATCAAGAGTTCATTAAGTGAATCTGGCTTCCCCTATTGACTTTGCTTGTCAGAAGCCCGCTGAAAAGGTTGCAAATGGCGATCATGGGATCTCAGGATGCTGCAGTTGTAGTGTACACGTGCTGGTTGACAAGCACCTGAGCTTTGATCATGTGACCGTAGGGATTCTACAATGGTCCCAAATCAGTTTTTTTCCAGTGCCATGGTAACTTTGAATGGTAACTGAATGGATTGTTGTAAGTTGAGGACTATCTATAGTTCTTATGTATTAAAAGAATCTAATTCAATTGACAAGATAATATCTAACACTGATATAGCCATATTTCAGTTGCCTACTAGTGCACAATATTTTGCATGGAGGCAAACTGAACTCACCTTGCACCGACATATCTACAAGTATGGTTGAACAGAGATTCTATCTTAGGTTTTTGTGATTAAACATGCAGAACCTTCTACCCAGATGTATAGGCAGATGTCCCACCTTCCATCCTGCAAACATTTTAATTCTTCCACTCCTGCTCATGACCAGAAAGTTGGGAACTTTGACAAGTACTTTGCATGGAATGACCTGAACGAAATCCTCCATCACTACAGCCTCCATGAAAGTACTGATAGCATCCTTTAAAAATAAAATATCAGGGTTTTCTATTATTTCAAAATACTTCTATATAACCACCCTCCCTATTTTCTTCAAAGTCTTCCTCTTAACTTACTCTACACACTATGTGGAAGGTGTCAAATAATTTATGATATGGCATTATAGGAAAAGAAAATGTGACAAAATTCATCTTTATTTTTTTTAAAAAAAATACTTCATCCTTTTCATCCATTGTACCACTTTTAGGATATGGCAACATCCGAGTACCACCAGCCGCCTAGCAAGGTGTCAAAAACTTGATGACCAAAAAAAAAAAGGGAAAAAAGTGATGAAGTACAGGTAGTCCTTGTGTTGTGTATTACTAATTGTTATTACATTAAGTTAAACAGAAGTTGCTGAGCTGAGGTAAAACCGCGGCAGCTTTTGACAGCTGTCAAAAGCTGCCGGGCGAAACCGCGCAAGCGCCAACCATTGACAGCCTAACACGCGCTACAGATGACAGCTCCGAGCTGTCAAAACCAAACGAACTCGATTGGCGGCGACCACGGCGCGGGAGCAGACTCACCCCGGATTGGTCGATCCGCCGGCAGCTGTCAGTATAAATAGATGTCATGTTCCCTTGTTCTTTGCCTGGTTCAGAATAAAAAGTTAAACTGTTAACTAGCTGTCTCGCCTGCTTCTTAGCTAAAGCACTGGCGACGAAGGTGGGATGCTGCTTGCTTAGCTGAAGTCACTACCTAAGGGGAGAAGAGATTTTTTCCCTTAGCTGAGCTGGTCACTTGCTGAAGTCACTGGAAGTCAAACTTCCATTCAACGCAAGCAGCGGCACCTCAATTACAGACAGCATGACGAACCACGGCCACATTCGAGAATTCGATACCCGCCACCCAGAAGGCTGGGAATCGCATCTGGGCCAGGTAGAAGGGTACCTGGTAGTCAAGAAGATCACAGATGACCGGGCCAAGGCGGCCGCCCTCCTCTGGCTCAGCGGCCCTGCTGTTTATGATGCTGCTGTGGGGATCTTCACCCCGGAGCCGGTCGCCACCATCTCTTATGCAGACCTCACTGAGGGGCTGAGTAAATACTTCATGCCCCTCAAGTCAGAACTCTACTGGAGAGTGAACTTCGCTCGGAAACTCCAGCTTCCTGACGAGCCAGCAAATGACTTCATAACCAGGGTCAGGCATGCCGCACGTCGGTGCCGGTTCCCGGATTTGGAAGACCGAATCCGGGACCAGATTGTCATAGGGCTCAAGGACGAACGGCTGAGGAAGAAGCTGATCGCCAAGCCTGAAATGACAATGACCGATGTGGCTAGAGAAGTCATCGCATACGAAGACTGCCACGGAGACGACCGGCGGGTACCGGACAGCGGACCACGGGGGTCCGTGCATCAGGAAGACGGCAGGTTCAGCGGTTCTGAGGACGACGACGGCCCCACAGATATAGACGCGGTGCAACGGCGGTTCGAGAAACTGAGGATGCAACGCAACTACAAGGGGGGCCCTGCCAACAATCAGAGGGGGGCCAACTTCCCGACAAACAGGGCGAAGTGTGCCAGCTGCGGCGGAAGCCACCCTAGGGCAACGTGCCGGTTCCGCAGTGCCAAATGCCACGGGTGCGGGAAGACAGGCCACCTCAAAGCAGTGTGCCGCAGCCGGAGCCGGGAAAACCTGCACGACCTGGAGGTGACAGCCGAAGGTATGGCCCCACATACACTCAGAGCTAGGCACGGCCCCAGAACCCCAGTGTCCAATGTAAGGGGGAGGGCGGAGAAACATACAGTCCACAGCATTCTTAAGCCCAAAATCAAGGTGGACGTACGGATTCAGGGAATTCCCTGTGAGATGGAGGTGGACTCTGGGTCCTCCGTCTCACTAATCTCATGGCAAACGTACAGGGACATTTGTAACCGAAGTAGGAAAGGGCCCGCCCTTAGACCCACCAAACTCCGCCTAGCCGACTTCCAGAAAACGCCCATTAAACTCCGGGGAAAAGCTTCCGTCCCCGTAGAGTTCAAAAAATTTAAAGGATCCCTTCCTATTTTGGTGACCCAAGAAAACAGAATAAGCCTGCTAGGATTAGACTGGTTCGAGGCACTAGGGATAGCGTTGACAGGTGTCAACGCCATTCAGCTGTCAAAATTGGAATCCGTCTGCCGTCAATTCGCGGACGTTTTTGACAGCTCACTAGGGAAATACACGGGACCGCCCGTATCACTTAAACTGAACCCAAATGTGATGCCTGTCAGAATCAAGGCCAGAAAGGTTCCCTTCGCCTTGAGGGAAAAAATAGAAGCGGAGCTTGACAGATTAACAAACTTAGGGGTCCTCGAACCGGTAGAAGGGGCCGAGTGGGAGACCCCCATAGTGACCCCAGTTAAACCAAACGGCCAAATTAGATTATGTGCCGATTATAAAGCGACCCTCAACCTCGCTTTAAACGCACATGCCTACCCGGTCCCGGCTGTCAAAGACATCCTCGCGGCCATTAAGTCAGGCGCCATATTTGCCAAATTAGACTTGGCGCAGGCGTATTTACAGTTGCCTGTCACCCCTGACACCGCTTTGGCTCAAACAATAGTCACCCACAAGGGAGCATTCAAAATTAACCGCCTTCAATTTGGCATCTCTGCAGCCCCGGGAATCTTCCAGGAAATCATGGAGAAAACACTTAAGGGAATTCCCGGGGTCTGCCCATATTTTGACGACGTCCTAATTGCAGGGGAATCAGAAAATGACCTGGCTGGCAAACTAACCAAGGTACTCCTAAGGTTCAGGAAGGCCGGTCTCAAATTAAAAAGAGACAAATGCTCCATCGGGGTGCCCTCAACAGAGTTCTTAGGTTTTAAAATAGACGCTGAGGGAATTCACCCCACGGACACAAAAATTAAAGCTATCAAAGCAGCACCGACCCCCAAAAACAAACAAGAACTTCAGGCTTTCTTAGGGTTAGTCAACTTTTACCACACCTTCCTACCGCATAAAGCCTCCATTGCAGAACCCTTACATAGATTATTAGACAAGGGCAAACCCTGGGCGTGGACCCCTGAGCATGATAAAAGTTTTAACCTCCTAAAAAACGTACTCTCCAGCAGCACAACGGTAGCCCTGTTTAACGATCAGCTGCCCGTATGTCTCGCCTGCGATGTCTCCCCGTACGGCATCGGAGCGGTCCTAAGCCATTTAACTAAAGAAGGAATACAGACCCCTGTAGCGTTCTATTCGAGAACGCTGTCAAAACCTGAGCGGAATTAGGCTCAAATCGATAAAGAGGCTCTGGCTATAGTAGCCAGCGTAAAAAAATTTCATGATTACCTGTATGGCCGGCCATTTACTATTTATACTGATCATAAGCCCCTGTTAGGACTCTTTACAGTAAACAGGCTAACACCACAAATATTATCTCCCCGCATCCTAAGATGGTCTACATTTCTATCAGCCTATTCATACAAATTAGAATACAGACCAGGGAAAACCATGGGCCATGCAGACGGACTGAGCAGACTGCCGCAACCAATTGTTGACCCAGACCCAGCACCAGCTGGAAGAATACTGGCTATCTCAGAGCTCCCAGAATGCCCCTTATCTGTCAAAGATATCTCCACAGCCACCACGGCAGACAAAATCCTAGGCAGAGTCCTAGGCTATGTCACAACAGGCTGGCAATATTCTCCCCAGGAACCACAATTCCAACCTTACTTCTTAAAACAAAAAGAATTATCCACCCATCAGGGATGTCTCTTATGGGGCAGCAGAGTAATCATCCCTGACAAACACAGACTTAAAGTGCTAGAGAGCCTCCACGAAGGGCACCCGGGCACCGTCAAAATGAAGGCTCTAGCCAGGAGCTATGTTTGGTGGCCAGGTATAGACAAACACATTGAGGCACACGTAGCTGGCTGCTATTCCTGCCAGCTAGTTAGAGCAGCCCAGCCACAGGCGTCCATACATAAATGGGAAACGACAAAGTCACCTTGGTCTCGCATTCATATAGATTATGCAGGTCCGTTCCAGGGACAATCATTCCTAATTGTCGTAGACAGCTTTTCAAAATGGCTAGAAGTGGCGCCAGTAGCCAATACAACTTCCTCGGCCACTATACAAGTTTTAAGGGGATTATTCGCCACACATGGCCTCCCTGATGTTATAGTTTCCGATAACGGGCCCCAATTTACCTCCTACGAATTCCAGAGTTTCACAACGGCGAACTCTATTAGGCACACCACCTCGGCACCCTTTCACCCATCGTCGAACGGCTTGGCAGAGGTGATGGTAAAATCAACCAAGGAAGCACTACGCAAGATCATCTCCGGCAACTGGCACCAAAGACTGGCACAATTTCTTCTCTCCCAACACACCACGCCTTGCACAACTACCGGGAAGTCCCCAGCAGAGCTTCGCTGGGGCAAAAGATTGACCACCAGACTGGACTGTCTCCACCCAGACAGATCCCCTCCAGACCCAGAACTGCCCCTCCATCATAGAACCCTCAACACTGGGCAAGCTGTCTGGGCTAGAAACTACGGGGGAGGGAATAAATGGACACAAGGGGTGGTTGTCGAACAAACAGGTCCCTTGTCTTACATCATTGACATTGGACAAAATATACATATCCGCAGACACATAGACCAACTACGCCAACGCAGTCCTCAGAATATAGGGGGAAGGGGTGACGACGAAATACCAACAGAAGCACCGGCGCAAAGACCGGCACAACAAGACTCCCCTGATCGGAACATACCATTTCAACACCCCACTCCAATCAACGCAGATCCAGCAGAGCCAAACCCCCCACCCCCGGAGCCAAACCAAGAAGCGCCAAGAGAACCAGAACATAATACCGAGGCTACCCCCCGGCGCTCCGAGAGATTAAGGAAACCTCCCACATACCTGAAAGACTATGAATGGGGAAAACCAAAAAAAAAACAGTTGGGGTAAAATCAACTCAATCAGAGGGAGGGGGAAGGGGTGTTGTGTATTACTAATTGTTATTACATTAAGTTAAACAGAAGTTGCTGAGCTGAGGTAAAACCGCGGCAGCTTTTGACAGCTGTCAAAAGCTGCCGGGCGAAACCGCGCAAGCGCCAACCATTGACAGCCTAACACGCGCTACAGATGACAGCTCCGAGCTGTCAAAACCAAACGAACCCGATTGGCGGCGACCACGGCGCGGGAGCAGACTCACCCCGGATTGGTCGATCCGCCGGCAGCTGTCAGTATAAATAGATGTCATGTTCCCTTGTTCTTTGCCTGGTTCAGAATAAAAAGTTAAACTGTTAACTAGCTGTCTCGCCTGCTTCTTAGCTAAAGCACCTTGACTTACAACAGTTCACTTAGTGACTGTTCGAAGTTACAATGGCACTGAAAAAAGTAATCTCAAAGCCACAGCCGAGCAAGACACCTGCCTGCCCACCCGGTGGCGCTCTTCCTTCTGTCTGAGGTTTTCATTGTTGTGAGCATTTCTGTTGAGGATTGGCAGTGTTGTGCTTGGTTTTTATTCCCCCTGTCCCTGCTGGGTGGTTGCAGCAGGTTTTGGTCACTTTACATGACCCTGGGACACTGTGACCATCATAAATATGAATCAGTCGCCAAGCATCTGAATGTAAATCACAAGAACCTGGAGATGCTGCAACATTCCAGCTGATTGGTGCTTCTGGGCTCAGCAGAAGCACCAGGATCAGCGCCGAGCTCCAGCTGAAGCCTGGTGCTGATCCTGGCGCTTTCGCTGAGCCCTGACACCCCTGCAGCTCCAGCCGTCTCTCGCTCAGGCTTGTGCAGTGCTACCACCGGTTCAGCTCATTCTCCTCCCCGCTATCACTTTTCTAGAATGGTTGTGTACCACCTGCCAGGTGCCAATGTACCATAGGTGGTACCTGTACCACTGGTTGAAAAGCCCTGATCTAAGTAAGTAACATATGAGAAAAGCCAAATCTAAGTGCCTGATATTTTAGTTTTCTAGTAGCAAGTCATTATGAAGGAACTACATGAAGACATATTAATCAGCATTATGTGTATTGACTAGGAAAGAAAGCTGACAACGTAATTCCTTCTAAATCAAGCTATAGTTTGATTTTTAACTATACTTCCCACATCATCTCAGACATTTTTGGAAGCATCTCATGGTGCCAATTAAAAGAGAGTAACATGCAGTACTTGTTGAGCATGCAGTTCAGAAAGGTAGACATTCACATATCCTGCAGACATATTATTTGCAGGAATCTCTTTCTGCTCAGAAGGTGTTTTTATTGAATCAGGCAAGAAGGTGTTTCTTTGCCTCTTCATGCATCATATTGGCCATGGGATGCTTTTCTCATTAGTCTGGCTGCTAGTAATGCAGTGAGAAATCCAGGATTAAATATTTGCACTGGACACTTCTTAGAAAAAAAGCCAACTAATGATTTCAAGGAAAAAGCAACAGAGCAAAGATGAGAACTGAAACATGTTCTGAGAGGCGAAGTGGTCTATAAGATTTCTGCTGAGGGAACAGTTAACACTGCTAACTTCAAATCTTCACATCTTCACAAATGTTCAGAAAAGTACCCTAGAACAGAGGTCCCCAACCTTTTGAGCACCAGGGACCGGTTCGGTGGACAGAGGTTTTTCCACGGACAGGAGGGTGCATGGTTTTGTGTACTGCCTGCATCTCACAGATGGGGCTTTGCTTGTTTGTGCAGACCGGTTCCTGGCATGCTGTAGCCCAGTACCAGTCCATGGACCAGGAGTTCGGGACCACTGCCCTAGAAGATGGCTGCAGCATCAGCAGAAAGTTACATTCACCAGCAGCCTCTGGAGAGTTAGCACTGTAGGATAGCATTTCTAGCTCCTTCTTTTCAAAAAGATAACCCACATTTTTCCCAGGTTTCCCAGTTTTTGTTTGCTTGCTTATTTGTTTAATGAAATAAAGATATCATTAAACCTGTTCTACAAAGTAATTCTCCTTGGAGAGAAGATATACTCAATTTTAGAATGCTTTGAAGAATTAGGACAGTACAGCACTCAAAACGTTGAGGTGTGCCACTTCTGAAAAGGTAATAAAGATGAAGTTATTATGAAGATCCTTACAAAGTTAAAGTAAAGTTATGCTTGTGGGTGATCTTTGATGACCATAGTAATGGTGGCAGTTGATTCACTTTTTATTGTTTTTTTTCTTCTTGCTTTGATCAATATTTTGTTATGATTGTCTTGTTGTAAACTATCATAAAATAAATGCAGTATTCCCAGTCTTCTCCAACCTGGGCATTTTCAAGGGCTTTTGGTTGCAACTACCAAGAGTTCACTTTTATTTCAGCACATCTGAAAAGTCACCAAGAAAGGCATAACTTGATTTATCCACTTGGAATACGAAGCAGGCTCTCGGCATCATGAATGACCCTGTGCAAGCAAATTCACAATTGCACAATATTACCTAAACAATTGTGGCTTCTTGAATTGCTAGTTAATCAATGTTTCCCAGAAAAGCAACCATACATTTTGTAGCAAAGTTCTAAAATTACTCTTGTCCACTGTTCTATCGGGACATTAGAATCTGAATTCCTTGATGTTTCTGAGCTTGAACTAAAAGAGCCTCTCTCCTTCTCCTGACCCCATTTTTCATAAGAACAGTTGCACGTGTAAAGTTTCCACTGATTTCAGTTCCTTCATATATTCTTTTTTTTAATTAAAAAGTTTTACAATACATTTTATCTTTAACAAACCAAAAAAAGGAAAAAAAAACCTCCCAACCGCCTCCCCTCCCACCCTCTTCCCCCTCCCCAACCCTCCCCAACCCTCCCCAACCCCTCCCTCCCCCCCCCGCTTCCCAGAGCAAAATACAGGGTATAAAAATACAAACAATCATAATCTAACTTACGCAAACAATCCTAAACTATTTAAACTACCGAACTTTAACTCATATAAGAAAACTCCATATATATATATATATATATATATATATATATATATATATATATATATATATATATATATATATATATATATATATATATCATATCATATCATATCATATCATATCATATCATATCAATAATTATACAAATACAAAATAATACTTTCCAATCTAATACCAAAACACAGGGTATAAAAATACAAACAATCCTTCATATATTCTTATTTGGGAGAGGGACCATGTGTTGAATGCAGAAAGTCCCAAATTCATCTCTAGCAGCTTCAATTAAAAGGATCAAATAGCAGGTAATGGAAAAGATACACCCCTGAGATCTGAAAAGCCCATACTAGGGTAATGGTGGTTGAATGGACAACAATATTACCCTAGTTAAGGCACTTTTCTCCGTTTCCCAATTCTTTTCCTTTTCCTTATATATAAAGACCTATCACCTGGCCTTATTAAAGCTAATTTTCTAGTTTTATAATATAAAAGAACACCTAAAGCATGGTAGGCCTAATTTTGTTAGCATACCTAACAAAGGATTCTTCTCTCTCTTTTTTTTAGCACTGTTACTATACAAAATCATCTCAGTAATATAACAGGAAGAAAGATGCAATTGAATTTAATTAAGCTGAAATCTGCTGCAAAGTAGACATGATACAGCTCTAATTCTGGAATTAAATTTATCCCTGCAAGTTAAGACTGAAATGAATGAACAGAATATGGACTCAAAGGGCAATAAAGCAACAGAACAGGGGAAATTATTTTGCATTCAAATCTAATAATAGAACAGGGAAAATTATTCTTGCACTCAAAAGCTGGTGAGATTAACTGTGTCTATGCAGGGATTGAGTAGGTTTGCTACAGGTAAGAATGTATAGATTTGCAGCCTGAAATCCTATTGCGTGCTAGTTGTTTCCAACTCTAGGGGCGGGTGCTCATCTCCGTTTCAAAGCCGAAGAGCCAGCGCTTGTCCGAGGACGTCTCCGTGGTCATGTGGCCGGCATGACTAGATGCCAAAGGCGCACGGAACGCTGTTACCTTCCCACCGTAGTGGTCCCTATTTTTCTACTTGCATTTTTACATGCTTTTGAACTGCTAGGTTGGCAGAAGCTGGGACGAGTAACAGGCGCTCACTCTGTTATGCGGCACTCGGGATTCGACCCGCCAAACTGCCGACCTTCTGATCAACAAGCTCAGCGCCCTAAGTAGGAGTCCTTAAGACACAAGTTAGGAGCCACAGGAGTTGGTATGAAATTAAAGGGTTTAACTGAAGGAAGAAAACAACAACACCTGATCAGCTTGTCTAAACAGAGTTGAAACATTGGTAAAACTCACTCCAAACATTGGCAAACCCACAGCAGCCTGTGCTTTACAGATTAAAATTATATTTAATGATTAATACTCAGTGGTGTATTTATTCTTGTCCAATCCTCCCCCTGATGAAATTATTAATTTTAAATCATTACTTTTAAATATAAAAGCGAGAGGAAGGGGGTTGCCCAAATTAATTTATCACATCATTCATGCATCATGATATTGCAACATTTGAGGACTTCTGAACTGAACCATGGAATTCACTCCCACAATGGCAGGTGGCCACTAATTTAGGAGGTTTGAAGGGAGGAGGCCTAAGCAAAGAATGTCTACTGCTCTTGTTGGCTGTTTCTTGTTGGCAGCCTACACTAAGCATCAGCCACTGAGGAGCAACTTTAGAAGAAGCCTCAAACTTCCAGTTCCTGCTTATGATCTTCCTGAATGCATCTGGTCACTAAGCAATCCAGCAGGATTTTTCTTACCTCTGTATTTATATTCAGAGGAATGTGTATTTTAGGACTTTGGCCACTTTATTTGCAAATTGATTTTGTGTAGGTCTATATCTGAAAAGATGGCAGCTACAACAGTTTGATACACTCACTACTCTAACCTTGTACAGGGAGTCCTCAACTTATAACCATTCAGTTAGTGACCACTCAAAGTTACAATGGCACTGAGAAAAGTGATTTATGACTTGCCTCTTAGTCATGTGATCAAAGTTTTGGAGCACCTGGTAATGGGCATATATTTATAACCATTGCAGTGCCCCAGGACTACATGATTGCCATTTGCAACTTTCCCAGTTGATTTTCAACAAGTAAAGTCAATAGAGAAGTCCGGATTAATGACTGCAGGATTCACTTAACAACTGTGGCAAAAAGGTTGCAAAATTGGGTGCGTCTCACTTAACAACCACCTTGCTTAGCAATGGAAATTCTAGCCTCAATTGTGGTCGTAAGTCAAGGATTACCTGTAGACAGAAGTAAAGAACTTCAAATAGAAGAGTGTTCAGACTTCTGCTATCTAAACTTCTGAGTGTTTTACAGCAGAGTGACTTTCTAGTAACTTTAGGCCAGTCTCATACCCCATAATAAAGGTAAAGGTAAAGGTTCCCCTGCACATGCGTGCTAGTCGTTTCCAACTCTAGGGGCTGGTGCTCATCTCCGTTTGAAAGCTGAAGAGCCAGAGCTTGTCCGAGGACGTCTCCGTGGTCATGTGGCCGGCATGACTAGACGCCAAAGGCGCACGGAACGCTGTTACCTTCCCACCGTAGTGGTCCCTATTTTTCTACTTGCATTTTTACATGCTTTTGAACTGCTAGGTTGGCAGAAGCTGGGACGAGTAACAGGCGCTCACTCTGTTATGCGGCACTCGGGATTCGACCCGCCAAACTGCCGACCATCTGATCAACAAGCTCAGCGTCCTAACCCACTGAGCCACCGCGTCCCATCTACCCTATAATAGAGTAGGTTAATTATAAACTGTATCTCCTTCCCTACCAGCCTGGCACATTGGGAAAAGGATGTAGGATTCGTTGAAATAACCAAGGGCAGAGGAAAAACTCACGTGGTCCTTATTCTTCATCTGACTTTGTGGGGCTTCACAGTGCAGAACCTTATTAATTGTGTCTTTTAAAAAAAGCAAGCTTCTAATTTGTACATCAAAAGTATTCATCATCTGACTGAGATGGTATAGGTTCTCCTGCTTGAGCAGGGGGCTGGACTAGAAGACCTCCAAGGTTCCTTCCTATTCTATTCTATTCTATTCTATTCTATTCTATTCTATTCTATTCTATTCTATTCTATTCTATTCTATTCTATTCTATTCTATTCTATTCCATAAGCTGCAGTACATTCCTAAAGCTTTCATAGCCAGAAGAGAAGTCTATCAGTTTAAGCGCTTCTCTCACTCTCAAGTGTACCAATTATATTAACGCAGAAAAGATATTGAACTACCAGACCTCTTTCAAACCTGTTATTATAAAGTATCTTTCAGTGCACTTGGATGGCTGGCATCTGACATTTTCCCATTGAAATAAAGTCTGCAGGGTTTCTATCACTTCCGCATTTCTCTCCCTTTTCCTCAAACAGCAATCACCTTGACCCAGACCTTTCATTTAAAAAGGATTCCTCCTTCCCCACTCGTTAAAAAAGCAAAATGAAACAAAAACAAAATTGTACTCTGAGAAGCATGAGATCGTGAATCCTAAGATGGAGGCATAAACTAAATTAAAAAAGGATCCCCGCATTAGCTTTTAAAATAATGACAGCATCTGCAAGAGTATCAAAATGAGGATGTGCGAATGATGAAGTAAGCACAGAAATGCGGACATCACATTGGATCCCAATATGTAAGTTGTGGCATTTGCATGTCATCTTTTATCCTTGCCCCTTACTGTACCTCAGACCTGGGCATTTTCTGGCCCAGGGTCATATCTGGCCTGCGGGATGTCCCAGACTGGCCCACAATGGCAGGTGGCATCGCTGGGAGGGGGGGCAGAGCATCCTCAGTGGTGAGGGGCACGCATGGTCATTGGTGGGCCAGGACATTGTCATCAAGGACTGGGGCATCAGTGGTAAGGAGTGGGGCATCAGCAGTGGGGTGTTGCTGTTATGGGGCAGGGTGTTGGGGCAGGGCATCAGCAGTAGCAGCCCTCCACAAGAGTCCTAGTCTCTCATGTGGCATCTTGGGAAAATTGATTGACTGTCCTTGTCTTACCTGCTATGTCTCAGAAACTGCTATGTACCTAATGAGAATCTCTCTGTCTCTCTCTCTCTCTTTCATTGTATTTTACTACTATGGAAAGTATCCACTAAAGGAGAGAAGGTCAATTCCATATTTGGATGTATGTGTATATTTCCACACACAGACACAATATGCGCCAGGTAAAAGTAAATTAACAAATTGGTCATATTTTAAGTTGCTGCAGCTGTGCTTATATAGAGGTAGGGATTACATTGTGTGGTTTTAAAATTGGTTTCAAAGGAACAGTGAATCGAAATGGGACAGGCTCAATATTATCCAGAAAGAATCCTCCAGACAAAATTATGAAATGATTCCACCCCAAAAGGCCAATGGCATGGGATGCTGGGCTTAAGCAGAGGGCAGTATCTCTGTCAACCTTATATAGACTCAGAGGATAAGCAGAGCTGGGCCAGGTTAAAATCTGAGAGCGGTCAGTGTCCTCTGTTCATTACTTGTTTTTAACTGCAAAATACTGCTTGTTCACCCACTCGATTATCCCAGTCTTTACAATCTGGAGAGGGAAACACTTTCAACATTTGACATTTGTATTAATTCAGCTGTGCCTGAAGAATAAATTACATCTATCAACAATTACTTGCTCACCTTCCACAGATTGCTTTTTACAGTTTAGTTTCATTAGCAAGCACAAATGTGTGTATAAAAGAATTCTACTTCAATAACAAGCCTATTTGGCAAATTGCTTTCCACATCGACAAAGGACTCTGCAAACTATGCCAGGATCCAAACCACCCATTTTAGCGCCCAGGGCCACATCTGGGCCCTGAGCTGTCCCAGTCTTGCCTACAGCAGCAAGTGGCATTGCTGGGGGGAGGGGAGAGACAGAGCATCATCAGTGGGGGTCATCATACCTCCCCCGCTACTTCCTAGTTTCTTTGAATGGCCAAAAATGTTTGCACTACTTCTCTACTTGCCCCATGTATGGGTTGCCACACAATGTTAACTAAAGACTGCAAGGGAAAAAGAAATCTGCTACCAGCATCTAAAATGTTTTTCTTCTTTCTTTCTTTCTTTCTTTCTTTCTTTCTTTCTTTCTTTCTTTCTTTCTTTCTTTCTTTCTTTCTTTCTTTCTTTCTTTTCTCTTTCTTTCTTTTCTTTCTTTCTTTTCTCTTTCTTTCTTTCTTTCTTCCTTCCTTCCTTCCTTCCTTCCTTCCTTCCTTCCTTCCTTTCTCTATTTGTGCAAACTGAAATTCCCTTTCCAATCCATGGAAGGAAATTGACATAGCAGTTCAGCAAATCACAGCTTGGTGTAATTTAATGGAATCCACTTACAAAGCTCTTGACAAAATTATACTTCCTAGAAAAGATTTCTCTAGCTCTAAACTTGTCCCTTTACACTAAAAGTCATCAAAAAGGAATACATTTGGAAAGCTAGCTTGTCAGCTAACTGCCCGTTCGACTTTTGGAATTCCACTTAAATTGTGTTCTAATGCTAAAGGAAGAAGCGTGTGACATCACTGAAACAATCATTTCCTTCTTTTTGGTTGCCTGAGTTTAATTCTATAGATTGCTGAAGTTAATAGGATAGCATTATGCTGAACCAGGGCTATAGACAAAGACAATAGCACTTGAATTAAGTGTCTAATGAGTAAGATAATCAAAATTCCTGGAGTGGTTTAAAGCAATTTCAAAGTGGGAAGGAGAAGGTCAGTATAGCCACCCATTCGGTGAATAATCAGGAAAGTTGCTGGTGGAAATCAACCACTATAAAAGTGTTAATTGCATACCTGGGGAATAAGCTTTTAAAAATTCTTTGCGGAGATTCAGAATCCACCATTATTAACAAAGAGCTCTATTATAAAAAACTATTTTACCCAAGAGTTCATCTTTTGAACCTCATCTTCCTCCTTTACACCATAACAGAACTCCCAAGGAAAGTAACAGCATCAAATTGTCTGCATGAGTTCTCCTGGCTATAGGAGTACCCAGTGTTTTTTTTGTAAAAAAAGGAAAAAAAAGGTGCCAGAACTCACACACGTTATACAACCCACCTTGCCTACCCTACAAGGTTCCATCCAAAAAAGGTGCCGGAACTCTGTTCTGAGTGTTCTATGAGAAAAAATCCCTGGGAGTACCCAGTAATATGAAAAATGAGTTTCCTTTTACTAATTTCACTCCTAGGATGAGACAAATCAAAATTTGTTTGGATCCGGTTTGTATGAGTCTTGTTACAGGGAGTAAATCCATGGTGAATAAAAGCCACCTATTTAACTATATGAAGAAGGTCATATAGGAATATCATTCCTGTTGGGATGCATGGGAATTATAATTCTCTGTTTTCCGGTTCAGTTGGTTGAATGGGCTGCCAGTGAAATCTTTCTTCAACTCTGGTAAACAATTATGATTGTGTCCCTATTTTCATGGATAAGGTCCACAAGATCTTTGCAGTTTCTACTAAGCTTCATCTCCTACTGCAGGGGTCTTCAAACCTGGCCCTTTTATGACTTGTGGACTTCAACTCCCAGAATTCTTCAGCCAGTGTGTCTGGCTGAGGAACTCTGGGAGTTGAAGTCCACACATCATGAAAGGGCCAAGTTTGAAGACCCCTGGGTTAGAGCCAATGTACATTAAGATGCAATCAAATGCTCACTTAGAATAAATTTCATTGAAATCAGTCAGAGTATCTCTGAGCACCCTTCTAAAGATTGTAATGTTAGTGATAGACAGATGGCTACAGTATCTTAAGCTGCTTTACAACCATAGTTCACTTCAAATAAAACTTGAAAATTAATTTGAGGTTTTGCTGCTCATCAGAAATATCAAAGTCCTAGGTAAACAGGATACTGGAGAAGATGGGTAGTCTCTGGACCTTTTTAGGGAAAGTTGACTTAAACTTACAGAATGTTGCAATCCAGTGAATAACCTCCATGACTACAGAAATCTGGTGTTGGATTACTTGATGATGAAACTCGTACAGATGAAAGCCGTATTTCTCTGATATTGCAAGCTACTTTATGAACAGCTTGTCTGTCATCTTGCATATATTCTAAATAAGCAAATGGAGCATAAGCCAGGGATTTCTCCAATAATATCCATATTTAAGCCATGTGTGTCTGGCTGAGGAACTCTGGGAGTCCACAAGTCATAAAAGGGCCATGTTTGAAGACCCCCTGCCCTGTTGGTTTCTCCTTTCTTTGCCAGAATACATTGGTTCAGAAAGGTGGAAGGATTCCCAGCAAGGGTTGTGAGGCAGACTCCAAAGTATGACTTTTTTGAGTTTTGTTTTTAAAGTAAAAAAAAAGTCCTTCCAGTATAAATATGCATAACATAGTGGGAGGTACAGAACAGAGAGTCACTCTGAACAAAAGAGCTTAGAAGACTATAACAATGAGTGAAGAGAAAGGTTACAGTTAGAAGCTTGTTTCTGCCTTTGGGCACTGTATGATCTGCAAATCTTCAGGAGAAATGTGGGGATCTTTTTAGCTGCACAGGCTTTGTTGTAGAGCAGATAATTCAAAAATTTGCATTAAGGGGAGAGAATAAAATTGATTTCTGCGTGGAAAAGAGGCAACCAAAATACCACTACAGCTGGGTCTTAGTATTTAGATAACAAGGATTTCGGCAACTGATACACAGCAGAAGCAGGCAAGCTGCTACCCTATAAATGTTTTCGATAAGAATCCCTTGATTTTTAATAAAACATTTTTAAATATATAGCATGTCACTTGAATAAAATATAATAGTATATTGTGATCAAGTAGAAAGAATTTTAAAATTATTTAACCGTTTTTACAACTACCGTTGTAAAATAACACGAGAGCTATACCAAAGAAAAAGATGTTGCTTTTTTTTTTCTTTTGCATTATTGAAAATATTGTCTTCTCCAAAACAGATAATTGCATGTTTCAAAAGTCCAATCCTAAACATCTGGAATAATATGCCCAGTGCAATCATAATTTCTCACAGACAGCCAGGTTTGGGGATATAATTCAGCATCACATTAACCATATTTAACAGTTAGATATTTCTCCATAAATCTACTGTACATTGAAAAAACATACTAACAATCCAGAAGACCAGATCATATGGATCAGTGATCCCGCAACTTTGTTGTATTTCCAACAAAGAAAATCTGATGTACATCCTTTTAGGTACAGCATGTTCATTCGTGACTTCAGTAAACTCAGAATACAATTTTTTTTGTTAAATTGATTTTATTTTCAAATCCATTAATACTACTTTGACACTTTTTAAGGCATTATCAGAGATTCTAATTATTTAATCAATAATTGATAAACATATTAATATCTACTTTGAAAATGTTATTTAAAGTTAAAGATAAGTTCTAGAATTAACATCTATTGTAGATTCTATCAAATGAAAAAGAATTTCAGGTACTTTTGAAATGGCATTTGGCCCATATTAAGCTAATAAAACATGCTTAAATTGAAAATACTGCCACTATCGTAAAGCAGGGAGACCAAATTCAGTTTGAAGCTAAGAAAAATCCTTAAAATAATCACTGTATAATAATTGATTTAAAGGTATTATCCCAGATTCTGCTCATACTTTCTAATGAAACTTTTTAATATAAAATTCTTAAAAAGAGTTATATATTCATGAACTGCAATATAAAAATATAATTTCTTTTTGAGAATATAAAGCCTCGAATGTTTAATACAATCACTTGACACCAGCAAAACCAATACTTTATATACTTGTGTTGATATACTAGGACAGTGATGGCGAACCTTTTACAGACCAAGTGCCCAAACTGCAGCCCAGGTATCATCAGGTGCCGGGGGCATGGCCCATTGGATGGGTGTGGCCAATTGGGTAGGCGTGGCTGCGGTGGTAACGGCAGACTGGGTGGGAATAAAAAGTTCAAACAATCAATTCCAAATTTGTGAGATCTTTTTTTCCCCCTCAAGAAGTTGAAATTGATTGATTGAACCTTTTTTTTCTCCACACGGCAGCAGAGGCCTAAAGTGAAAAAGTTTTATAAAACCCAGCTGAAGGTCTAGGACTGGGGCAAAGGCACGTGTGCCCACAGAGAGGGCTCTGCATGCCACCTGTGGCACGCGTGCCATAGGTTCGCCACCATAGTACTAGGAGCTAAAGAAAAATAAGCAAGGTTTATTAATTAATCTTAGAGCCAGAATACTTTTCAAAATACTGTATTATTCATATAAAATTAGGCAAAGAATACTTATCTACAATTGTTATTTAAAATGTTATTTATTATTTATTTATATTTATAAGCCACCAAAATAATGCCTGCAGTATCTGAGGATTGCCTTACACTAATAGCCAAAGATTGAAAAATTAAATGAAAAGGCAAAGGAAGGAAGTGGGCAAACATGTTGAGTGTTGCAGTGTAACGCAAAGGAATCTGAAATAATTTGATTCATTATAACTTGTGCAGAGGGCTATAAATAATAAATTTCAGCCTAATGACTAAAATACGTTTGGAAATCATATCTATTCATTGTTTTAAGAATTTAATCTGAACATGTTTTTTTCCTGCATCAAGAAGGTTTTTTTCTGCATTAACTATTAAAAAATCCTTTCTATTTTTAGCAACATCCCATATGTATATTAATAAATGAAGATTACCTGATGCTTGTTGATTATTAATGAACCAAGGGTGAGAAGGGCGAATTATATAAAATAAAATCTAGTGTAAGTTAGGATCTTGGTATTTACATGAATTAACAAAATAGCCCTGTAATTAGCACAAAATTTAGGGTCTTTGCCTGGTTTTCAAATCAACCTTATGTAATATTCATAAAACAATAACGACATTTTCTTGCAATTGACAATGGTAGATGCGACTTATAGAAAATCAAGTTTAAAAAATGCGGAAGACCCTAGGTATCCTCCCTGTCCTACTATAGAACTTCAAGCAACCCTTAAATGTCGCTAACTTGATTAATTAATTAGTGTAATAAGTAGCTACAATGAACAACTCTCCTCGGCTCAATTCTGAATCAGCATAATTATTTACAAGCTTTCTCCTCTGAATCCTCCAACTCCACTAGTTCAATTTTGTAGTCTTCAACAGTCTAATTATGCAAGAAAAGGAGGAAAATGAAGTGCATACATAAGCTGTGATAAAAGTTTGAACTAAGTATATTAATGCTTTCTCTTATTAGTTGGTGTGCCAATGCTATAAAGGAAGAGGCAAGTCGTAGGTATAATGCAGTTTTAATTTAATTTTTAATTTAATTTAATTTAATTTGTATACCGCCCTTCTCCCAAAGGACTCAGGGCGGTGTACAGGGCAATAAATACCAAAAATACAGAATACAAAAATTAAAAACAGATTAAACCATTGTGCCCGAATACAATAAATTACTTAAAAACAGTAATTAAAACCCCAAACCCATCAGACCAGGCCGGCTTGTTCAAATAAATAAGTTTTTAGATCACGTCGGAAGGAGCGAAGGTCGGGAGCTGTCCGGAGCTCAACCGGTATACGGTTCCAAAGGTCAGGCGCGCCCACAGAGAACGCCCTCCCCCTGGGGGCCACCAGCCGGCATTCTCTGACTGGTGGCACCCTGAGGAGGCCCTCTCTGTGGGAGCGCACTGGGCGGAGGGAAGTTGACGCCGGCCGCAGGTGCTCCCTTAGGTACTCCGGACCCATGCCATGTAGGGCTTTATAGGTCATTACCAGCACCTTGAATCTCACCCGGAAGGAAACTGGAAGCCAATGCAGCTCATGGAGCAGAGGTGTAACATGGGAGTATCGGGAGACCCCCAACACAACTCACGTGGCTGCATTCTGCACCAGTTGGAGCCTCCGAGTGGTCCTCAAGGGAAGCCCCATGTAGAGAGCATTGCAGTAGTCTAACCGAGAGGTCACGAGCGCATGAGTGACTGTACGCAAGGCATCCCGGTCTAGATAGGGCCGCAACTGGCGCACCAGGAGAACCTGGGCGAAGGCCCCCCTAGTCACAGTTACTATATGATCTTCCAAGGAAAGCTGTGAATCTAGGAGGACTCCCAAGTTGCAAGCCCTATCTACGGGGGGGTAATGACTCACCCCCCATAGTAAGAGATGGAATGATCTGAATTTCCCAAGATGCTGGCACGCACAGCCACTCAGTCTTGTCAGGGTTGAGCCGAAGCCTGTTCCTCCCCATCCAGACCCGGACCGCCTCCAGGCAACGGGACATCATGTCAAGGGCATCACTGGGGTGGTTTGGGGTCGAAATGAAAAGCTGGGTATCATCAGCATACTGATGATACCCAACTCCAAAACCACGAATGATCTCACCCAGAGGCTTCATATAGATGTTGAACAGGAGAGGCGAGAGGACCGACCCCTGAGGAACTCCGCAAACGAGAGGCCTCGAGGTCGACCTCTGTCCCCCTGCCAACACCGACTGCGAACGTCCCAGGAGGTAGGAGGAGAACCACTGAAGGACCGTGCCTCCCACTCCCAATCCCCTGAGATGCCGCAGTAAGATACCATGGTCGATGGTATCAAAAGCCACTGAGAGGTCTAATAGGACTAGGACAGAGGAACAACCCCTGTCCCGAGCCCTCCAGAGATCATTCACCAGAGCGACCAATGCCGTCTCCGTGCTGTGCCCGGGCCTGAAACCCGATTGGTACGGGTCCAGATAGTCAGCTTCCTCCAGGAACAGAGGGAGCTGATGCACCACCACACTCTCAACAACCTTCGCAAGAAAGCGAAGGTTGGAGACCGGATGGAAGTTGTTTAATACAGCTGGGTCCAAGGTAGGCTTCTTGAGGAGAGGTCTCACCACCACCTCCTTCAAGGCAGCGGGGAAACTACCCTCCCTCAAGGAAGCAGTTATCACCGCCTGGAGCCAGCCTCGTGTCCCATCCCGAGCCGCATAAACCAGCCAGGAGGGGCACGGGTCCAATAAACACATGGTGGAGCTCAGCTTCCCCATGATCCTGTCCACATCATCCAGAGGCACAGGATCGAACTCCTCCCAGATAACATCAACAAGACCACGCATGTCCTGATCGTCAGACTCTGCCCAGTCGGAGTCCAAACCGGTCCGAATCCGAGCGATTTTGTCCGACAGATGTTGGCTAAACATCTAATTGCTATGCTTTTCCTATAGGATGAGTTTCGTATGATCGTACAATTCACATAATACTCAGAATATTATGGAGGCTCATTCCACTTCATATAAAATAAGGGATTTCCACCTGATTCTCCCTTTGGCACTTCTTCAGTACTTCTTTTGCTCAAGGAAGCCTGCCAATGCAGTATTAACAACATCTACTTGTAGTCTGAAGATCAAGTAAAATCTGTCTTCTATAAGCAATATCTCAAAAACAACAAAAAAAACCCAGGTGGTTGCATAAGAAAGTAAACAACTAGTTAAAAAGGTACATTGACAAATGGTTCTAATAACCCACCAGCAGTAGCCACCGCAGATGAATTTGTAATGAACTCAATTATATTTTGTTAGACATGCTCTTCTGGTGGCATCATTTTCCATAACACGGTCTAGTAATTTATAATAGATTAAATGATAGCAATCAATTATGAAATTACCCTAGCATTTTCCCCTGGACATTAATTTTTCTGCTATTATTTCAAGCCTTATTATATTGTCTCCTATGTCTTTCCACCAAATATTGTTTTGCTGCACGCTATTGTCAAGGATTTCCATCCGTTCATTATACAACATAATTCTGGGAGAATCTTATTGCATAACAGATACGGGCATTTTTTTCCCCCCTGCATTTTATTTAACACAATCAAATCCTGCAGCTGTTATCCCAATTTAGCTGTTATCCTAAATTGGGAACCTGCTTGCTCCTTAGTAGTAGTATAGAGTCATATTAAAGTTTATTTCTTCTGGGCAAAAAACATTACTATTTCTTTTTTCATAGAAAGCTTCTACAGAAGTTGTCTTCCTCCCTCCTCCCTCTTACATTAAATATGCTTTTGATACTGTATATACGAGGGGTAGGCAACCTTGGCTCTTTTATGACTCGTGGACTTCAACTCCCTAGAACACAGGTCGGCAACCTGCGGCTCCGGAGCCGCATGCGGCTCTTTGAGCCGTCTCTTGCGGCTCCCAGCCGCCCGGTGCGCGCGCA
Source organism: Vipera berus (assembly GCF_964194415.1). NCBI lineage: Eukaryota > Metazoa > Chordata > Lepidosauria > Squamata > Viperidae > Vipera > Vipera berus. The sequence continues at coordinate 156,639,787 of NC_138202.1, read as the reverse complement.
CCTCTTCCAACGGGCAGTGGTGCGCGCGCACCTCTCCAAATGGAGAGTGGCACCGCCCGTTTGGAGAGGTGCACGCGCACCTCCCCGAATGGGCGGAGGTGCGCGCGCACCTCCCCAAACCTTTGGAGAGGTGCGCGCGTACCTCCGCGCAAATGGGCAGCGGTGCCGCTCTTTCAGGAAGCTGCCGCGGCCCGTCTGTGAAGCTGCCGAAAGCGGCAGCTTAGCAGACGGGCCGCGGCAGCTTCCTCAAAGAGCGGCGCCCCTGCCCATTCCGAGAGGTGCGCGCGCACCTCTCCGAACGACCGGAGTTGCGCGCGCACCTCCCCAAACCTTTGGGGAGGTGCGCGCGTACCTCCGCGCGAAGGGGCAGCGGTGCCGCTCTTTGAGGAAGCTGCCGCGGCCCGTCTCTGAAGCTGCCGAAAGCGGCAGCTTAGCAGACGGGCCGCGGCAGCTTCCTCAAAGAGCGGCGCCCCTGCCCATTCCGAGAGGTGCGCGCGCACCTCTCCGAACGACCGGAGTTGCGCGCGCACCTCCCCAAACCTTTGGGGAGGTGCGCGCGTACCTCCGTGCGAAGGGGCAGCGGCGCCGCTCTGCAGCTTCCTCAAAGAGCGGCGCCGCTGCCCCTTCGCACGGAGGTACGCGCGCACCTCCCCAAAGGTTTGGGGAGGTGCGCGCGCAACTCCGGTCGTTCGGAGAGGTGCGCGCGCACCTCTCGGAATGGGCAGGGGCGCCTCTCTTTTTGAGGAAGCTGAGACGGGCCGCGGCAGCTTCCTCAAAGAGCGGCACCGCTGCCCCTTCGCACGGAGGTACGCGCGCACCTCCCCAAAGGTTTGGGGAGGTGCGCGCGCAACTCCGGTCGTTCGGAGAGGTGCGCGCGCACCTCTCGGAATGGGCAGGGGCGCCTCTCTTTTTGAGGAAGCTGAGACGGGCCGCGGCAGCTTCCTCAAAGAGCGGCACCGCTGCCCATTCGCGCGGAGGTACGCGCGCACCTCCGGTCATTCGGAGAGGTGCGCGCGCACCTCTCGGAATGGGCAGGGGCGCCGCTCTTTGAGGAAGCTGCCACGGCCCGTCTGCAAAGCTGCCGAAAGCGGCAGCTTTGCAGACGGGCCGTCGCCGTCGGGCAACCGGGAACCGGTTCCATCTCATTTTTTAAAAAATGGCAGCCGCGTGCGTCCGCGCATGCGCAAAAAACCTTTTTGCGCATGCGCGTGCATGGACACACGCACGCGGCTCCCTCTTTTTTTAATTTGTGATGGAACCGGTTCCCAGTGGCTCTTTTTCTTTTTTAGGTTGCCGACCCCTGCCCTAGAATTCCTGAGCCAACTGAAAAGTTATGCAGCTTCTCTGAGACGTTTATTTGTAAGGATCATATTTTTAATTTTGGCGTTTCAGACTGCGTTCAGATGTCTTGGCTTCATAACTTATTAGCAATATATTGAACATACTTGGATGAATATGATTTGTGTTTGTTGTTGTAGCCTATGGTATCTGCTAGATGCGCTGAGGTGATAACTTACTATGCCAAACAAAATTCAAACTGTTAAAACTAGAACTGATCAGTCTGATTATATCCAACATTTATATATATTGTTCTACCTGGCCTTTCAATGTAGAATGCAACCTAAAAATGTTAAGCATTCATTCAAAATACAATTCCATTCAGATAAAGGCTGGAACACCTTAAAATTTAAAAGACTGCAATGAGAGGTATGTGTTTAACATTCATACTTAAACGACTAACTGAATCACTACCACATGTTTCAAAGAATAAATGTAAGAAATTATTTTTTCTTTATAAATAATTCCTGATCAGAACTTTTTCATTCCTTTAACTCCCATCTCCTAGCAGTGGCCCCCAATATTGGCATAAATCCATGACACAAGTGACTTAACTGAGTTAATCCATTAATCCAAAAATTACTTTGCTTATACTTGCTGGTACTAATGACTCCATGACTGGTTATTACTACCAAATATAAAGGGGTTTATCTTTATAACTGCATAGATTATAAAGGAATAATGGCTTTATTTATTTATTAAATTTATATGCTATCCATCTCACAACTGAAGTGACTGGGCTTCTATCTTGTGCCTTCTATTATATTTTCATTTTTTTTAATTCAAAGATGGTTGATTTATTTTTGGAAAAAATACATTACATTCCATAATTTTTCTATTTTCTTGTAATTTTTTAAGCAGCATTATAATTAACTTGAAGACCTTCAATTATTGGAAAAATTGATTTTTTTTAAAAAAAAAAAAGCTTTTAAATTTAATTGAGTAGTGGATTGAAAATACATATTAAAAATTATCTCTGCCAACTTCTAGCTATCATACCAGTGATGGAATTTTAGCTTACAGGTCTATAAACACACACCTCAAAATAAACCTCGTAGAACACAGTAGCAATTACTAGGACTGAGAAGACTTCTAAACCATTTGGAATAAACGACTTCAGACTTGGCGTTACTCCAGCAGTTCTCTGCAATTAACTAGATTTAGGTTTTTTTCTTTTTCTTTTTTCATGCTTCCAGGAGAGCTGGGAAAAGAGAAACCATTGCTTTAAAAAGGTTGACAATTAAAGCAGTAACACACCTTTGTTCAGATTTATATGGAAGCCTAAAAAAATAAAAAAAAATCAAGCAACTTTAATGAATGGTGAAATGCTACTGTGCTTATCCTCCTGCCAGTGCAACGAACTTCTAAATAATTTTCCCAATGTGCACAGTTCCATTTTTAAAACACACAAATAATTGCAATGATACTTTAATTCTGATCTGTGCATTCAGCATTTAGTGGCTTTACTGCTGTTTCCTTATTTTTGTGGCTGTTCCTGTAAGCTTTTTGAACGATGATTATTTATTTATCAATGCCACCATGTCTATTATACTATTATTTACATAAATGGGACACAGAAAATTATCACCATCATATATTGAATATGAAATAAAATATTTTGTATCTTGGCTTTTATAATTATTTTACCATGGAAATTGTTTTTATAAATACATTATAAACGACAGGTTTTTTAAAAATATAGTTTTTCAATAACAATCCAGGTTAAAAAAGAGTTATGTTAAGAAGCTCATAGTTCACATTATACATTATTTTAATTAGTTTATTAGCTCCACAACAGATTCACACTTTGTGTCAGTTGTGATCTGTAACAGGATATCAATATAGAACAACACACCCTCTCTCAATTCTCTTAAAATAGGCATACCAATTTATTCAGCACAGATACAGCTTGCTATTGTGTGAAATTAAAGCCCCATAAGCAAGAAGTTTTTTTTTTTTAAAAAATACTGTGGATTGAATCAAGGTCAATAATAAAGCCTTTTGCTTGTTATGGAAGAAAACTGACTCCAGGTGTCCAGGCAAAATAGAAGAACAACTGGTTATGATTCAGCTAGTCATTTAAGTGTGAATGTTAAACGCATAACTGTCATTGCAGTCTGTAAAATGTTAAGGTGATCCAGTCTTTGACTGGATGGAATTTTATTTTATTTATTATAAAATTTATCATCACAATAAATTAGTTTCTTTCTTTCTTAAAATCCAGAACTTGCGTGTATGAATCTGCAAAGCAGACTTATCTTTCTTTTTAGGGTTAATTTGATACTCAATTGAAAACAAAGGCAGGACTCCAAAAAATGGACTTCCATCAAAAGTCCCTTAAGTATTGTGAAAGGCCAGATACTGCTGCATAATCTGTTTTTAGTGCCCTGGGTCTTTTTACCTTTTTTAAATTAAAAGAATGAAAATGATTAATTTCCTCCATGCTAAGGTCTACAATGAATTTGACATCTCAGTCTGGACAATTTTAAAACATCAACGAAAGGCCAAGCCTAAAAGTAATTCTAATGATACTAACACCCTCAATTATGCTATGATGCCCTAATTTAATGACCTTATATTCCTTATGTCCTTCTTCTACATCACCTTTCTAATAATTTTTACAGGTGAAAAAAAAATCAAGCCACAAGTTATGCAGCTTCTCTGAGATGTTTATTTGTAAGGATCATATTTTTAATTTTGGCGTTTCAGACTGAGTTCAGATGTCTTGGCTTCATAACTTATTAGAAATATATTGAACATACTTGGATGAATATGATTTGTATTTGTTGTTGTAGCCTATGGTATCTCCTAGATGCGCTGAGGTGATAACTTCCAGAATTTTGTACAGGACCCAGTTTTGACCCAGTTCCACTGATGGCTGTCCCCCTCCCCCCCAGTCACATGATCACATTTTGGGCACTTGGCAACTGGCTCATATTTATGCTGGTTGCAGCATTCTGTGGTCATGTACCACGGTTTATGGCCTTTTTGCTGAAAACCAGCCTTTTCAGCAAAAAAACACCTATAGGAATGCACTAATTTGCTTAATAACTATAGTGTTTGCTTACCAATCATTTCAAAAAAGGGTTGGTCATATCAGTGCTTCAGGTTATGACCATCATGACTTATGATGGAAATTCTGGGGTCCATTAAGGTCATAAGTTGAGGACTAGATGGCTTGCCTAGGAATTCCGATCTGGAAGGTTTTAGGTTAGAATTCTTCAGCCAGGCATGCTGGCTGAGGAATTCTGGGAGTTGAAGTCCACACGTCATGAAAGGGCCAAGTTTGAAGACCCCTGGGTTAGAGCCAATGTACATTAAGATGCAATCAAATGCTCACTTAGAATAAATTTCATTGAAATCAGTCAGAGTATCTCTGAGCACCCTTCTAAAGATTGTAATGTTAGTGATAGACAGATGGCTACAGTATCTTAAGCTGCTTTACAACCATAGTTCACTTCAAATAAAACTTGAAAATTAATTTGAGGTTTTGCTGCTCATCAGAAATATCAAAGTCCTAGGTAAACAGGATACTGGAGAAGATGGGTAGTCTCTGGACCTTTTTAGGGAAAGTTGACTTAAACTTACAGAATGTTGCAATCCAGTGAATAACCTCCATGACTACAGAAATCTGGTGTTGGATTACTTGATGATGAAACTCGTACAGATGAAAGCCGTATTTCTCTGATATTGCAAGCTACTTTATGAACAGCTTGTCTGTCATCTTGCATATATTCTAAATAAGCAAATGGAGCATAAGCCAGGGATTTCTCCAATAATATCCATATTTAAGCCATGCAGTCACTTGGCAGCCTTAAGGAAACTATAATTGCTTAACCCTAGCCCTCCATCCATCTCTGAAAAATGTGAGTAATATCAGCCAGGTGTAGCATGCCATCTCATCCGCATAGAATTATTAGGAATTTTTTCCCCGGATTTGCCTTAAAATAGCGTTATATTCTTCCCAAGGAAGTTAATGAAGTGTAAACCATTAAAAAAATTGAAATAAAGATGAATGAAAAACAGCACCAATTTACCATTTCACTGTAAGAGACATACAACTCATTTATGACTTGGATATACATCCCACTTTTTGTTCAGGAGTTTGAAAGGCATGCCTCCTTCTTCCCACTTCACCCCACAATATCAGTGTGAGGTAGGGTGGGCTGAGCTTAGGACTAGCCCAAAGTCACTCAGTGAGCCTTGGTGGCTGAAAGCAGACTTAAACCCAACATTTTAACCACTACAACCACAATAAGTCTTAGTATCAGCAACAGTGACAACTGCAATTTATAATCTATAGCCTCATATGAAGATCTAGTTTGAGGAGTAAATCATTTAAGCTTTGGCACCTTTTTTTTTAAGAAAAGAACTCTAGATGTTCCCCTCTGCAAAAATTATTAAGTAATGATTAGGCTCATTACTGGAAAAAATATTTAAAAAATTTACTTGTACTTGCCAACACAAGGCTGAACTGCAGGCTCATAAGTAGGGTTTCCATGGCCAATTTTACAGTCCCAACATATTCATACAGCTGTAGAAAGCCTTTAAAATATTTTTCAGTACTTATAATGCAATGCTTTGAGAGTTTAGAAAAATGTTACTCTGACATTATTGGATGTCTGGCATATGTTTTAAAAAGCCCCCAGAACTTTATCTGGCAGAGTGGAGGCCACTAATACAAGTGTTTCTGCTTCTGCTATTCCCCATTAACTGCTAAATGATTCCCGTGAATAACAAATAAATTTTGGATAATTATAAGATATTTGTGGATTAACAGCAAGCAAAGTGATTAGAGGTATCAAATTATTTACTGCAAATTACTTCCCAGTTCTTGTTAATTATCTGCAAATAGCAATTCCAGCCCTGCCATTTGCAGTCTCATATAAAGGGAAATTAAAGTCCAGTGAATGGGCAATAGGGAAATCCAACAAGTTTAAATAGCCTCTCAAGAAAATTAGGACATTTATAAAACATACAATAACATAACATACTAAATTGCTATGGCAAGAGTTCTCTTTCAGAGGTGTGATGTTCCTGCCCATGTTTCTTTATAATTAGTGAGTGATACTCTTTGGCTCTTGAGAGGCCTCAGCTGTCATCACAAAACAACCTCATGTAATTAGTCCTTTGGTCTCAAACAGCATGGATACACTTAGATTACTTTGGTCATTAAACTTGGGAAATAAGTTCAAGTCACTATAACCAGGATCAGTGCTACAAAAATATTGAAATGATATCACAATGCAAATGGAGATCTATTAAAAAGCATGAGTAGAACTAAGGAGAAACTTCCTGACAGTTAGAACAATTAACCAGTGGAACAGCCTGCCTCCAGAAGTGGTGAATGCTCCAACACTGGAAGTTTTTAAGAAGAGACTGGACAGCCATTTGTCTGAAATGGTATAGGGTTGGACTAGATGACCTCCAAGGTCCCTTCCAACTTCTTCTTCTTCTTCTTCTTCTTCTTCTTATTATTATTATTATTATTATTATTATTATTATTATTATTATTATTATTATTATTATTATTATTATTATTATTATTATTATTATTATCTTTCCATAGTTCCATAGAAAGAGACTAGGAACAATAGTTATATCACATGATGGTATAAAAAACCCCAAATTGCATTGCACTTGTGTCACTGAGGTGCTAGGTTGAAGGCATTAACCGGTGACATTGCTGTTGCCCAGGGGATGTCCAGTTGTCCCAAATGACTCTTGTCTGCTGAAATTGCTGATGGGATGCATATGGGATGCACGTAAATTCACTTTTATGGCCTGATGTGCAGAGACACCGGTGTCACAAGTGTCATTTCTATCAAAACACACAAAATTTGAAAACAAAATTTTAGAAGAAATTTTTAAAAAGGGGAAAAAAGGGAAACATCTTTCTCCCAAATATCAAAGTCAAAAAAGAGGGGAATTTGGAGGTGCCCTGGGCCAGAAACAGGCTTAGTTGCTGCAGATTTATTAGTTTATTCAAACTGCACTAGGAAGAAAAGAGAAAATGAGTGAATGAGTAAAACTTTAACTATTTGGATTTTCCCTCCTGAGAAGCTAAATGGAGGTTTCAGAAAAATCTCTGCTATCAATCTGAAAATCTATCAGAATTATTTCTCTCCGTCTCTTACTCAGTATCTCATTTTTCTTCATGTCACACAAGGCGGCCAGTTCTTTACAGTTCTGGACCTAGAGTAGTCTGCTCAATACTATCCTCTCTATTGTTCTCATACATGCACCTGCACTAATTTCTAGACTTTCAATATGATATACAAGGAGTCCTCAATTTACAACCATTCATTTAGTGACATTTCAAAGTTACAACAGCACTGGAAAAAAGTGATTTAGGACTGGTTTTCTCACTCAACGACTGTGATCAGAATCCAGGTACTTGACAACTGGCAGGTATTTATGACAATTACACTGTCCTGGGGTCATGTGATCACCATTTATAACCTTATAACCTCATCTGACAAGCAACGTCAATGGGGGGAGTCAGATTCACTTAACGATCACATGATTCGTTTAACAACTGCAGCCATTCACTTAACAACAGTGGCAAAATATGTCAGAAAATGGGCACATCTCACTTAACAATGGTCTTGCTTAGGAACAGAAATTTTGGGTTCCCCCGTGGCTGTAAATTGAGGATTACCTGTACACATTCCTGACACAATGTTATCATCTTTAACCAGGATAGCACTGCTATAAAAAATTGGGAGATGGGGGGGTCAATAACAGCCAGTTCTTTTGGACAATATAAAACTTGCTTTGAACAGACAAGCCTTGGATGTGATGGTGAGCCTCTTCCTTAAGCTTATTCCACAGTCTGATTCTACTTATACCCCAGTCTGATTCTTCTGTTTATAATCTTTCCATAGATATTAGTTGCTAGTCAGCAACAATAATAATGCCTCCTATAATCAATATTTAAGTGTATATTATTAACATACAATAGAATGTTGTTATATGTTATCAATAAAACATTCTCTTTATAAAGGAAAATATTCTGAAGAATGCTCTTTTTCCCCCCCAGAATTTCCAGAGATCTAGAAAGTGCAACAATTCTTTCTGCTGACTGGCTTAATATTTATGTAAGATAGGAACTGGGTTGCGGGACAACCTCCTGCCCCTCCCGATCTTGGCAGATTTTTGATTTATTTCTCTCCCCTGACTCTATCCCAATAGATGTTCAGAATTTTTTCTGGTACTCTTCCAGGCCAAAAGGGGCCAAGTGGAAAAAAGGAAGACTCTGGATGAGATTATTGTAGCATTCAGTACTATAACCAAGTCAAATCAGTGAAATCACAGAATACTTATTTTAATAATGTTTTATTATCCGTTGATCCACTTCTGAGCTCAGATTGTCGTGATGCTACTGAAAATCCTAAACAATCTGGGATCCAGAATGTCTGCAAGAGCATTTCCCTTCCTGATACGAGACAGCCTTTAAAAGCTATAAAAGGAAACTTTGCTCCAGATACCATTTATACATCATCTGAAACAAGAAACAGAGTGCTTTTCTGTTGTGGTGCTCCAAAAATCCTTCCCTTGGATGCCTGGCTGCTGCTGGCAGTATATTCTTTCAGCTTCAGGTCAAAATGTATTTTGTTTATTCTGGTTCCCAGTTTATGAAGCCATTTAATGGAAACTACCTCTGTTATGTATTCCCTGCCTTTTATTGCTGCAGTTTACTGTCTTATCACTTATAGATTACAATGTTTTAAAAACACCAATTCATAACCTGCGCATTGCATTGTAACTTTAAATGTTGTTTCAAATTATTATAGAAATTAAAAAATTAAAAAAATTGTACAAAACTGAAACCCAATATGGTTTATATGCTGAAATTACATGTATGGGCCAACGTCCAGATTATTATTTTCTTTTTTCTTTACACTAGCGTTATAGTGTAGAGGCCACTTGCCCTGTGCATCAATATTCAATTTTGTAAGAAAGGTGCAAGAGACCAGATAACATCATTCAAGAAAAAAATATTTATGCCTAACCCACAGACATGATAGAATTACTGATAAATTTCAACACTGGGTTGGTAATTACTTTCTATTTCAACAGTTTTAATAACATGAAATATTGACAGTGAAATCTGAAGTAGCCGAAGGACCACTCGGGACGACAAGCTAGTAACAACAGATTTATTTAAGAGCAAGGCAAACATAGAATAACTTGTCCGGCTTTTATAGCCGGCAGCTGGTAGCGAGGACCAATCAGCGGTGTCCATTTTGGCGCCCTGTCAGGTAGGGACCAATCCGCGTCGTCTTTTGTTGACAGCTCCGGCTTCCGCGTGTCTTAGTGTTTTGACAGCCGCGAGCTGTCAGTGGTTGCGCCTGCGCTGTACGGTGGACGCTTTGACAGCTCAGGCTTCTTCGTAGTCCGGCGTTTGACAGCCGCGAGCTGTCAGTGGTGGCGCCTGCGCGGTGCGGGGAACTTTGACAGCTGTCAAAGTTCCCGCGTGTTTTCCTGTCAGGCTGCTTTTAGTCTATACGCTTGCTGCTGCCGCTTGATTGAACAGTTAACATATATACATCATATCAAGGGATTGTTTACATATATAACACACCCCTTACCCCTCCCCTGGTGCGTTTCTGCCGTCTTGGACGTTTGAACCTGCCCACTGATAATCTTTTAGGTAGGTGGGTGGTCTCCGATTCCTGGTTGAGCGGCGAAGGGGTGGAGGGTGCTCAGGTTCCGGGTCTTCGTTTTGGTGTTCTTCTTCCTGGTTTGGAATAGGCAGCATTTCCGGTGGGGGCTGTATGCTGGCATTGGTTGGTTGCCCAGAAGTGTGTGGTGGTTGTCTGGGTCTGAGCTGATCAATATGGCGGCGTATGTTGCCGTGTGCTTGCGTAGCTATAAGGTATGAGATGGGCCCCGTTTGTTTTATGACTGTCCCTTGGACCCACTTGTTTTTATCTGTGTATGATCGTGCCCAAATTAATTGACCTGGGTTGAGTGTGCGGGCGGGGTGGGGGTGCGGTTCTTCTTCTGGATACGTGTCAGGGTGCAGTCTGTCCAGACGTGTTATTAGCCTTCTCCCCCATCTTAATTCGGCTGGTGATTTGCCGGTCGTGGAGCAAGGTGTTGTGTGTTGTGCTAAGAGGAACTGGCTGATGCGCCTCTGCCAGTTTCCTTTAACGAATTTTTTTAATGCTTCTTTTGTGGATCGTACCATAATTTCAGCCATCCCGTTTGACGATGGGTGGAACGGCGCCGACGTGACCAACCTAATACAATTCTTCGTAGCGAAGATCTGAAATTCACGAGAGGTGAATTGAGGTCCGTTGTCAGAAACTATGGTGTCAGGTAGGCCGTGCGTAGCGAATATTTTTCGTAAAGCTTGTATAGTGGCTTGGGATGTTGTTTTTCTAAGGGGGGTGACTTCCAGCCATTTTGAGTGGCTGTCTACTACAATTAAGAAACTTTGGCCTTGGATGGGTCCCGCAAAATCTATATGTATACGTGACCAAGGGTTCCTTGTTGTTTCCCACTTATGGATTGGAGCCTGGGGTGGTTCATTCCTGGTCCCTTGACAGGTATAACACCCACCCACGTACTTTTCTATTTGTTTATCTATGCCTGGCCACCACACATAACTTCTAGCCATCGCCTTCATTTTTACAATTCCAGGGTGCCCTTCGTGTAAGATTTGTAATGTTTGGTCTATGTTTCTCTCTGGTATGATGACCCTATTTCCCCACAGCAGGCATCCTCTATGTGTTGAGATCTCATTTTTTCTGTTATAATAGGGTTGGAATTGAGGTTGTGGATTTTGAGCTGGCCATCCTGTTGTGGCCCATTTGTGGATTCTGGCAAGTATTTTATCTTTGGCAGAATTAGTAGCTATGATGTTTGCAGTCAGGGGGCATTCTGGAAGTTGGGAGATTGCTAAAATCTGGCTGGCTGGGGCTGGGTCTGGGTCCCTGGTTTGTGTGGGCAGTCTGCTGAGGCAGTCAGCATGACCCAATTCTTTACCTGGTTTATGTATTAGTTGATAGGAATAGGCTGCTAAGAAGGTTGACCATCTTAGCATTCTCGGGGAGAGAATTTGTGGAGTAGTTTTGTTCCACGTGAATATGCCTAGTAGGGGTTTGTGATCTGTAATTATAGTGAATGGTCTTCCATATAGGTAATCATGAAATTTTTTGACCCCTGCTACTATTGCTAGGGCTTCCCTGTCGATTTGGGCGTAGTTTCTTTCAGCTTTGGTTAGAGTGCGTGAATAGAAGGCTATGGGTCTTTGTGTGCCGTCCTTGAATATGTGACTTAAAACAGCCCCGATTCCATAGGGAGAGGCATCGCAAGCGATGCATATTGGGGTGTCCTCCCTGAAAAGGGTGATAGTTGAACTGTGACAGATAATCTTTTTTAATGAATGGAAGCTATTCTCATGTTCTTTGGTCCAGGACCAAGTTGTACCCTTGTCTAGGAGTCTATGCAGAGGCTCCGCAATAGTGGCCTTATGGGGGATGAAGGCATGGTAAAAATTTAACAATCCTAAAAAGGATTGCAGCTCTTGCTTATTCCTAGGACTGGGTGCGGTTTGAATAGCCTGTAGTTTTTCTGAGGTGGGGTGAATGCCCTGGCTATCTATTTTGTACCCTAGGAATTCAGTGGAGGTGACTCCAATAGAGCACTTTTCCCGCTTAAGTTTGAGGCCGGCTTCTCTGAGCCGGCTTAGCACAGCTGACAGCCTGTCAGCTAAGTTCGCTTCGTTTTCTCCGGCGATGAGAACATCGTCAAAGTAGGGGGAGACCCCGGGTATTCCTTTCAGGGTCTTCTCCATGATACCCTGAAATATACCCGGGGCCGCCGATATGCCAAATTGGAGCCTCTTTACCTTAAAGGCGCCGCGGTGGGTAACAATTGTCTGGGCCTCCGCAGTGTCCTCAGTGACAGGTAGCTGTAAGTACGCCTGTGAGAGATCGAGCTTGGCGAAAAGGGTGCCAGAGCGGATGGAAGCAAATACGTCCCTTACCGCTGGCACTGGGTAGGCATGGGGGCTGAGGGCTAAGTTGACTGTCGCCTTATAATCAGCGCACAGTCTCACCTCCCCATTAGGTTTGATTGGGGTGACGATTGGGGTCTCCCAGGTTCCCCCTTCTGTTGGCTCAAGCACCCCTAGTCCTACGAGGCGATCAAGTTCGTTTTCGATTTTTTCTTTAAGGGCAAAAGGTACCCTCCTGGCTCTTATCTTAACTGGTTGGATTGCAGGGTTTAACTGTAAGGAGATGGGGGGACCCGTGTATTTCCCTAAAGTGCCATCGAAAACGTCGGCGAACTTATCGCAAACGGCTTCTAGGCTGGGTGTTAGGATGGTGTTAACCCCTGTTAAAGCGATACCTAGTGGACTGAACCAGTTTAGTCCTATCAAATTGGTGCGGTTCCCTGGCGTAACTAAAACCTCCAGGGGACCCTTGAACCCCTTGTACTGCACTACGACCTTGGCTTTTCCTTCCACCGGAATGGGGGTTTTCTGGAAGTCAGCTAGGTGTACCTGAGTTCGTTTCAGGGAAATTTGTCCTCGGCCCTTCTGACAGATCTCCTGATAGGTTGTTAGAGAAATTAAGGAAACTGCCGACCCGGAATCTACTTCCATGTGGCAGGGCACCCCCTGAATTCTGACCCAGATCTTAACCTTGGAGCTTATGCTGTTTACCCTGTCCACAGTCTCTACCAGGGGCCCTGGGTGGGGTTCTCTGCTGGCCTGGGCGGCTGGCCTACCTGGGGGGTTTGCCTCCACCTCATTGATGTTGTCCCGGCCTTTGCTGCGGCACACCGGCTTGATGTGGCCAGTCTTCCCGTAATTGTGGCATTTCGCGTTCCTAAAACGGCAACTTCCTCGGGCATGATTGCCTCCGCAGCTGGCACAGGCGGCTCGTTGCTCGTAACGCGGTGGTGGCGGTGGAGGGTTCCTGGACCCCCGGCGGTCCGACGTCTTTCCCCTTCTTGGCTGTCTGTGCTCCATTCGGCGTTGTAGGGCTTCTCCGTCGGTGAAATCTACCGACTCTCCGCTGTCGCTGAAGGCTGCGCTTTCCTGGTAGACTGTCGCGGGGGTCTCTGGGGTCGTGTTGGTCGGCTTCTTCTTGTGGCTGTGTTCGTATGCCATGATCTCCCTGGTCAGTTCGGCCAGGTTCATGTCGGGTTTGGACGTCAGTTTTTTTTGTAGCTTCTCGTCCCTCAGACCGATCACCACCTGGTCTCTGATGCGATCTTCCAGGTCGGGGAAGCAGCAGTTCCTTGCGGCATGTCTGACCCCGGCGATGAATTCGTTGGCGGGCTCGTCCTGCCGTTGTTTCTTTTGCGCGAATTGCACCCGCCAGTATAGTTCTGATCGAGCCGGCATGTAGTATTTGCTCAGCTGGTCCACCAAGTCCGCGTATGAGACTTCAGTGATGGGCACTGGACTGAACAACCCGACGGCTGCATCGTACACCGGGGGCCCGCTGATGTACAGCAGAGCGGCGGCCTTTGCTCGGTCGTCAGTGATCTTACTGACGAGGAGGAATCCCTCGACTTGGCCGAGGTGTGATTGCCATCTCTCGGGATGGCGGGTATCAAACTCCCTCACACGGCCGAAGTTTGCCATGTCGTCCGGTCCTGGGTTGCTCCGATGGAAGTTAAAACTTCCGTGACAGCTCTTGCCGGGAACTCCCTTCCTCGGCCGTGACTTCAGCTCCGGAGCGATCCCATCCTCGTCGCCAGTGAAGTAGCCGAAGGACCACTCGGGACGACAAGCTAGTAACAACAGATTTATTTAAGAGCAAGGCAAACATAGAATAACTTGTCCGGCTTTTATAGCCGGCAGCTGGTAGCGAGGACCAATCAGCGGTGTCCATTTTGGCGCCCTGTCAGGTAGGGACCAATCCGCGTCGTCTTTTGTTGACAGCTCCGGCTTCCGCGTGTCTTAGTGTTTTGACAGCCGCGAGCTGTCAGTGGTTGCGCCTGCGCTGTACGGTGGACGCTTTGACAGCTCAGGCTTCTTCGTAGTCCGGCGTTTGACAGCCGCGAGCTGTCAGTGGTGGCGCCTGCGCGGTGCGGGGAACTTTGACAGCTGTCAAAGTTCCCGCGTGTTTTCCTGTCAGGCTGCTTTTAGTCTATACGCTTGCTGCTGCCGCTTGATTGAACAGTTAACATATATACATCATATCAAGGGATTGTTTACATATATAACACAAAATCACTCATGGAATCCCTAGGTTATATTGTAACTGCCTTTCACCTTGCTACAGCCTCCTTTGACAGCTTAAAATCTTCATATTTTAAGGCCCCTGCAAGTATACATCTAGTCAGTGATTTTATTCTAAAAAAAAAGGTGCCGGAACTCTCATCTTGGCGGGTGCAGGAGGCGGGGGGGGTGGGGGGGCGGTGCTGCTGCAGTCACAGGTGCGAAGGGTGTTGGCGGTGGGCTCCCCTCCCTGGGGCCGGAGCCGGTGCGGCTGGTGCTGTGGGAGCAGCAGAGCCCACTCTATATGGCGGGGCTGCGCAATGCGGGCAGCGGAGGCGGTACAGGCCAGGTGATGTTTTAATCTTATGATTTTAAAAATATATTTTTTTCTATTGTAAGTTTCCCCAAACCTCGCCATGTGGATTGCATACAAATATTATATAATTGGTAAATAAAGGTAGAACATATGTTAAATATACATCAAATGATAATATGCTTCCCTACAAAGTCAATTCTTGCTCAATGACAGACCAAGGAGTTAACTCGGAAAGGCAAGAGGAAAATCTAGAAGAGATCTGTGCAGTTCTTCAACATCTTCATCAACGATTTGGATGAGGGGATAGATGGGGAACTCATCAAATTTGCAGACAACACCAAGCTAGCAGGAATAGCCAATACTCCAGAAGATAGGCTTAAGATACAGGAGGATCTGGACAGACTCTAACACTGGGCACTATCTAACAAAATGAAATTCAATTGTGAAAAAAGTAAGGTTCTACATTTAGGCAGGTAAAATCAAATGCACAGGTATAGTATAGGTGGTACCTTGCTCAATAGTAGTAACTGTGAGAGAGATCTCGGAGTCCTAGTGGACAATCACTTAAATATGAGCCAGCAGTGTGCTGCAGCTGCCAAAAAAAGCCAACACAGTGCTAGGCTGCATTAACAGAGGGATAGAATCAAGATCACGTGAAGTACTAATACCACTTTACAATGCCTTGGTAAGGCCATATGTAGAATATTGCATCCAGTTTTGGTCACCACGATGTAAAAAAGATGTTGACACTCTAGAAAGGGTACAGAGAAGAGCAACAAAGATGATTGGGGGACTGGAGGCTAAAACATATAGGGAACGGTTGCTGGAATTGGGTATGTGTAGTTTAATGAAGAGAAGGACTAGGGGTGACATGATAGCAATGTTCCAATATCTCAGAGGCTGCCACAAAGAAGAGGGAGTCAAGCTATTCTCCAAAGCACCTGAAAGCAGGACAAGAAGCAACGGATGGAAACTAGACAAGGAGAGAAGCAATCTAGAACTAAGGAGAAATTTCCTGACAGTTAGAACAACTAACCAGTGGAACAACCTGCCTCCAGAAGTAGTGAATGCTCCAACACTGGAGGTTTTTAAGAAGAGACTGGACAGCCATTTGTCTGAAATGGTATAGGGTTTCCTGCCTGAGCAGGGGGTTGGACTAGATGACCTCCAAGGTCCCTTCCAACTTTATTATTATTATTATTATTATCCATGTGTCTCTTGACTTCACTCACTCCTCAAAAATGACAGTTGTATTTTGTTCCATCTTTAACATATCTTTTTAATTTCACTCCATGTTTTTTACATAACTATTTTGAAGCAGCATACTGTACAGAATTGTCATGGCGATACCCAAATCTTTTGCTTTCTTCTCGATCTTAAAACCTGTTTTATTCTTCAATTCTGTTTGATCTCGTACTTTCATATTTTGAAATGGTATAGGGTTTCCTGCCTGAGTAGGGGGTTGGACTAGATGACCTCCAAGGTCCTTTCCAACTTCTTCTTCTTCTTCTTCTTCTTCTTCTTCTTCTTCTTCTTCTTCTTCTTCTTCTTCTTCTTCTTCTTCTTCTTCTTCTTCTTCAGATTATTATTATTATTATTATTATTATTATTATTATTATTATTATTATTATTATTATTATTAATTATTATTATTATTATTATTATTATCTTGTAGAAAGGAAAGGCCCATACTGATAAATTAAAAATCTTTGAGGTCTGCAAAGGAATGCTGGTGGGCTAATCAATGATTTGGTGACTAGAGGAGCATCTACAATGTTGGAGCTTGTGGTCATGGTAAGCCATGGAGGCACGACGCAACATGACTTTCAGGGCAGTGGTGGTGATTTTATTACTTTAAAAAAAAAGTCTGTGCTCTGTCCAAGGGTGCTTGGTAGGCTGCTTGTACAGGCCTGGTCTAGAATTTATTCTGGAGCATTCAACTATCTAGAGCAGGCATGTCAAACTCATATTGTTTGAGGCAACTTTTTATAAAAGAATTGCCATTAATTTGTTTTAATAAAATAATATAAATCAATTTTTCACTTGATTTCAAATTAAATGAATGAGATTTTTTTTTTAGTACAATTGCCAAATGCAATAAACTGGCTTTAGGTATATGTTACTGGAGGGAAAAAGCAATCCCTGTTGCATTACTGATCCCAGAGAAACATTTGCATGTATGCAGGTATCCTTAGGGTGCCATAGTTATGGATGAGAAATATTGGTTGCAAAGTTGGCATTTCTGGATGTAATACAGCTATTTTGGACTTATTTTTGTTTCTTTGCATGTTTGATATTTTTAAAAAGGCATATGCTACTGACTACGCTTATGCACATATGTAACATGATCACTGCTTGTCCAAAATTTTACTATACAGATAATACCCCCAGAAATTATTTTAGCCTTTTTAATAAATGTTGTTATTGATGTTAAGCTCACCAGGGAAAACATCATATATTGTTATGTATATACTAGGTTAATTATTTAAAGACTGAAGTACAACATAACTAGATTCTAAATAATCTATTTTTCAGAACACACAACAGTCCAAACAGTAAAAGTAAAGTCCAAATTAAGAATATTTCATTCTTAAGAATTGTTTAATTCAAAATAGTTTTCAAGAGTGTACAAAAGATACTATTTTTTTTCTAGAATCAGCTAAATTAGACATATTACATTGAGAAAAATGTTTCTCATTTCTTTCCTGTTACCTTTGATTTCATTGCAGAGATGTTAACATAAGAAATAGATTATTTTGTTATCTAATTTTACCTTCCAAAAGACAGAAGCAGATGAAAAATGTGAGGTACTTTCTTGTTGGCTTTTCTGAATTAGCTGTTTTAGATTCTAAAAGTTTAGTTCCTAAAGAAGTAATCCTGTAAATAATGTTAATGTCCTCCTCTAGTGCAGGCTCTTTTATGACTCAAGGACTTCAACTCCCAGAATTCCTGAGCCAGCATGGCTCAGCTTGGAAACCTCTCCCTTTCCCCTCAGCATGGCTGGCTCAGGATTTCTGGGAGTTGAAGTCCACGAGTCATAAAAAAGAGTCAAGATTGCTAGCCCTGCAATAGGCTTAGGAAAACCAATAAGGGAGCTAGGTTGTTTGTTTGGGGTTTTTTTTTCAAAAAAAGGTTCCGGAACGCCGTTCTGAGCATTCTATGAGAAAAAAAGCCCTGCATCTAGTTCTCCAATCTGCAAAACATACACATTCTAAATTTTGATAACCCAGCTGCAGGCACCTGACATCTAGAATACATTGTAATCCATCTTAAAGTTAATAATAATCTATCTACTGTGTTTTCCCCAAAATAAGACGAGGTCTTATATTAATTTTTGCTCTAAAAGATATATTAGGGCTTATTTTCCAGTTGGGTCTTATTTTCGGGAAAATACGGTACTAAATGTGTCCATCTGGCTGATGATCTTAATTGGGGCTTATTTTGGGGGTGGGGCTTATATTACAAGCATCCTGAAAAATCATGCTAGGGCTTATTTTCCAGATGGGTCTTATTTTCGTGGAAACACGGTATATATTCAAATTTATTTGCATGCGACATTCTTATGTACTATAATAAAGTAACTGCTTGAACTAGGGACAAAATCAATTCTGATTGAATATTAATTGCAAGATTTTTTCTGTAACATAAAGATAGAAATTTTTTCTGCAACAACAATAATTTATGTTTATAATAAAAACAATTTTCCAATTGGAACTAACCTGTCTGTCCTTCTTGAAGTCTATATCAACTCCAAACCTGTGATGGGGAGGGCAATCCTTTAAATAAAATGCAGCATGTCAAGAAAGGCTAAATTTTTATCTCCCTAGTACGATTGGAATTATCTGTCTCCCACATGGCTAATACTTAAGAAAGAATACCCCACTGGTGTCAGTTTCCCCAATGGGTATTTTTTTATTGATCACATTAACAAGATAACATTGATGTTAGATGTTTGGTGGACTAAGACCCTGGCAATTACTGTGTTATTTGCCAATAAATTTAAAAATGATATTCATTTATTATCCATGCCAAGAGAAAAAAATCCCGCCTAGAATGCAATTAAATGGCACTATCATGGAAATACCCCCACAAATTTGCATTAACTTTCAAGAATTTCAGCAATTAAAGGTATCCAGAATAGTTTCTGCAATTAAGTATGAAGTTCATCAGTAATTATTTATAAATATTAGATGGTAAAAAGAGTCTTTTAGAAAATAAAAGTAAAGCAGTATAAGCAATTTCTGTGTGTGTGTGTGTGTGTGTGTGTGTGTATTGTTCTAACTGTGGTTTCTTTTCCTCCTAATAGACTCACATCTCTGTAGTGGATACAGTAGTTTTTTTAATGCTTGATTGCTAAATACTGCATTGTTTAATCATCTATTCAGGATATGACTTTTATATTTAGACCCTCATAAATCATCCATTCATCCATCCTATACTAAATGTATTTTGTATTAAATACAAAAAATATTTTTTGCAGTAGTAGAGAAGTTAAAACCTTATAAGTTTCAAAGAAAATGCCCAGCATTTACCAAAGGTCTGTTTATTGCTAAGGGCCATTAAATCAGATTTTAAATACTGTATGTATGGTATCACCAGGGGAAATTGGTTTCTGCTAAGTTCTTAACTTTATGACCTACAAGCGTTCTAAATTACCAACAGTGATTTGCATAAATCATAAGCAAATACACAAAGGCTATATTAAAAAGTGCATCTTCGTTGTTTCTATTCATCTGAGTTATATGTTCATTTTTATGCTAGCATGAGCAAATAAAGATTAAAATGCTGATATCAGAAAGATGGTACATCCTGCATACAGATAACAGATACCAGGAAACCTTGCCACATAATCCAGCTAAAATCTCTAGCCCTTTAAAGACAAAATAATAATTAAAAAATTGCCCTATTATATTCCTAGAATGCTGCTTTCTACTAGCCCAGGGATAGGCAACCTTGGCTCTTTTATGACTCGTGGACTTCAATTCCCAGAATTCTTGAGCCAGCCATGCTCACCCCTCTGGTTAAAGAATCATGGTATACACTAATTAAGCTAGCCTATATGGTAATGACAGCAAATAGCAAATTTCTAACATACAACTCCTTCTTAGTTTGATCACTTGTGCTTGTAGTTTCAACCTATGTGTAAATATTTCGATCTGTTGTTTCATTACTTCTCAAAGTGTAACTAATTTTTAGGCACACTTTTCACATATCCACGTATAGGGCAATTCATCTAGTCTAGAGAGAGGTGGAGGAGGAGGAGGAGGAGTCTTACCACATTCTACAATAAACTAAGGAGACAATGCAGAAATACACTGGAAAAAAACTTTAACTCCCCCTGGCCAAATCATGGATTTAGTTATTCTTTTGTACCATATTTGTTTTCACACAAAAGTGAACTGAAAGTATTTAAGATTTCAGTTGCTGACATTTTTTTTAAAGTAACATTAAATAGGAACAATTATGACTTTGTCTCAGGGATAGGCTAGTTTTTTTTCTAATTGTGACCTAATTAACTGACACTTCATGGCAAGCCTCCTGAAAAAAGAAATTATTTCTATATTCACAGTTCATGCTAGAAATCTCACGAGTTCTCATTAACAGAGAATTACAGTAATGCAATCATCAGTGCCTTTGTCATCTGCAGCTAAAATAGTCTCCGGAAAGCTGTGAAGTATTTCAAGGTTTCTTGTTGCTATCAGAGATGCAGAGGCTAGTTATGCCGTTCTTATTCACCCAGTGGAGCACTTCTCCTTCACGGAAAAAGCCAGACCCAGCCTGTGCCCTAGCCTAGATTGCTTTTATTCAGAAGAAAATCCCAAAGAGTTCAACTGGATTGCTTCCCAGGTAAGGGCCTACAGAGGTCCATTCAGATTAGAAAATGATCCGGAGGCCGACCAGATTTTGCAACATATAATCAGACACATTAATGCTTAGGAAAGTGAGATGTCGACCTGTTCAGATAACTTAGTCTCTGTGCCACCAAGATGCCACATCAGTGGCAAAACTGCAGGTGTGATTTCAGATGGATTTGTGCACCATCACTGGCTGATGAAGGTTTATGAAGGGGCTGGCAACCCAAGCATAAGTCACATGATACGAAGAGCTAGCAGAGCTCTGCTCAGTGCTATAATGCTGTTAAGATCAATCTCCTCAAATAAAAACTTATTACCAAGATTATTTATATTCTAGGAGGGGTTCCAATTTTATTTCCTAGTACACAGTTGTATAAGTTAATGTGAAAAACAATTAAGTCAGACTGAAGTCCCTCAAGGTTTCTCAGGCAAACTGAAGTTACCTTATGATGACAGTGATTTCAACCTCCCAGATTCTGAGGTATTTCGCTCTGCTTTTATTGTTTATTTAATAGTTTGGATTTAAACAAGACTTTTTATGATTATTTTCTTCTGTGGCCCCATTTGTACAGCAAGCACATAACACTGAAAATTTTGATAAATGAACAGATACAAACCAAAGTAGCACTACCACTAGCAGTAGCACTTAAGACTTATATACCATCCCATACTGATTTACAGCACTCTCTGGGCAGTTCATAATGTCAGTATATTGCCTCCCCAAACAATCTGGGTCCTCGTTTTACCAACCTTGGAAGGATGGAAGGCTGAGTCAACCTTGAGCCAGTAAGGATCGAACTCCAGGCTGTGGGCAGAGTTTGCCTGCAATACTGCATTCTCACCACTGCACCAGCAGGGCTCCTTAACCTGAAGCAGCCTGAAAATACCTTTGTGGCTTTCAGTGTAAGAAGCATTTACAGACATGAAATGATAAGCAAGCACAAACGGCTAACTCATTTTGAGTTATTAGAATTTGTCAACATGAATAAAACCAAGAAAAAATCTGGTGGCAGAAGGACATACTTATCAATAATTCTTTTAGGTACAATAATTAGAAAGATTTAAGACAGATAAAAGAAAATCTGATTCTGAACTGTCTAAGGCTGAGTCAACCTTGAGCCAGTAAGGATCGAACTCCAGGCTGTGGGCAGAGTTTGCCTGCAATACTGCATTCTCACCACTGCACCAGCAGGGCTCCTTAACCTGAAGCAGCCTGAAAATACCTTTGTGGCTTTCAGTGTAAGAAGCATTTACAGACATGAAATGATAAGCAAGCACAAACGGCTAACTCATTTTGAGTTATTAGAATTTGTCAACATGAATAAAACCAAGAAAAAATCTGGTGGCAGAAGGACATACTTATCAATAATTCTTTTAGGTACAATAATTAGAAAGATTTAAGACAGATAAAAGAAAATCTGATTCTGAACTGTCTAACACTGAATTTGAAATAGAATTGTGTACAAATGATGAACACATTATCACTATCTATTTATTTACAATATGGCATATAAAACATGGACTAGTAATATATCTTAACATTTCACCTAGATTAGTAAAACATACTAAAATATAAATGTTAAAAAGATCTATGTTCAAATATCAATGTCTAGAACATTGGTATTTGAACATACCTCTTTTTAGCATTTATATTTTAGTATGTTTTACTAATCTAGGTGAAACATTAATATATGTTGCTAGTCATATATGATATCCCATGCACTAATAAACAGTGATAACATGTTCATCATTTGTACACAATCCACTAAAGTTTATACAAGTTTATACATAGTTTATACACTAAAATTCATACAGTATTCACTAAGTTTATATAGGTAGAGTAAAGGTAAAGGTTCCCCCGCACATGTGTGCTAGTCATTTCCAACTCTAGGGGCCGGTGCTCATCTCCGTTTCAAAGCCGAAGAGCCAGCACTTGTCCGAGGACGTCTCCGTGGTCATGTGGCTGGCATGACTAGATGCCAGAGGTGCACAGAACACTGTTACCTTCCCACCGTAGTGGTCCCTATTTTTCTACTTGCATTTTTTACGTGCTTTCGAACTGCTAGGTTGGCAGAAGCTGGGACGAGTAACAGGCGCTCACTCTGTTACGCGGCACTCAGGATTCGACCCGCCAAACTGCCCACCTTCTAATCGACAAGCTCAGCATCCTAAGCCACTGAGCCACCGCGTTTATATATGTTATCACTAAAACCAGGGGTCTTCAAACTTGGCCCTTTTATGCTTTGCGGACTTCAACTCCCAGAATTCCTTGGCCAGTGTGCCTGGTTGAGGAATTCTGGGAGTTGAAGTCCATAAGTCATAAAAGGGCCAAGTTTGAAGACCCTTGACTAAAACGATAAACTTTATTGAAATTTGAAATAGAAGAAGTGAAAACTCATTTATTAATAAGTTAAAAGGTATGAACTTGGTTTTGCCAGTTGTCTTGGGAGTCTGAGGGCAGTTGACAGGGTAAGAAGATCTCATCCTCATGGCTATTCATCTCCATGGTTCTAGGTTTTTTTCATGGTTACTAAAATTTTAATTGTTTTTCTGTTTATCTTTTGTAAGATGCCCAGAGTCACTCCAGGAGATGGTGACATATTAATTTAATAAATAAGTAAATAATAAAATAAAACGGGGCAAAAATTTTGGTTACAATGTAAAAAAGGAACAGTGGGAGAATATGTGGCTGAAAGGATTGAAACTTACATTATGTTAACATCCTAAAGAGAACTTTTATAAAATTATGTATCATTGGTTTATGTCACCAGAGGAATTGTCTAGAATTTATAAAGGTAATTCAAATGTATATTGGAAATGTGAACAACTAGAAAGGACTTTTTACCATGCTTGCTGGATGTGTAAAAAGCCAGAACATTTTGGATTCAAATACATACACTAATTGAGTAGATTTTAAAGATTAATATAAACTTGAAACAGAAGCTTTTCTTTTTGGACTGATCAGTCATGGAACTTTGTTTTTCACATGGTAACTGCAGTGAGATTAATATACGGTATGCATAAAAGTGAAAGATTTGATGTTGCTTACAATGTAAGAATGGATGAAGAAGATGATAGAACTTGCTGAAGTGGCCAAATTGACTTCTTTGATCAAAGAAAAAAACATTACAGTATCTATATTTATTGCTTATAGACATTTTGAGTGACACAGAAAAGAATGAACTTATGATTTATGGTTATTATTATTTGAAAAGAAAATGGATAATAAAAAAATGAGATATGTATGTTGTAACCATACAGTAAGAGGTAAATTTATAACTGCTGTAAAAAAATTGGAATTTACTTTTTTATATTTTCTTTCTTTTCTTTTCTTTTATCTACAATTTTAGCTTTGTCTTTCTCTCCTTTTTTCTTTCTTTTCTTTATTCTATATTAGTTTCTCAAAGTTTTTCATCTTTATTTTTTAAATTTTAATAAAATTAAACGTAAAAAATGAAATTTTGGCAAGCTATAGAGTCCAAGTGTGCTAAATAAGAATCTTCATTTCCAACAATGAAAACTGTGAAGTTCATTATGTTAACAATGAATACGCAGATATATTTTGTTTCTAAATCACATGAGAGGTTTTACTAGAAAGCTTAAGCTACACAAGGGATCAACGCTTTTTAATTCCTTATAAAATTAAAGTTTTGGTTTCTTTTCATCTGCACGTGTTACGGATCATGATGTTTATTGGACCCCCTCAAATAATGTTTAAAAAGAGATGGACCTTAAGACTTTTTATGTCGGCATTTTAAGAAATCTGAAGGTTTCTTAACTCATAAAATCTGTTTTTGCCCAATTGTAAACTTGTTTTGGTTTCAAATCATTTCAGGTGTCAATACATGAAAGGGAAAGAAATATCATGGCTAAGGAATTAAATGTGATATTGAACTATATTCCTATAATTTGCCATCTTGTGTAAAGCTTTGGCTCTACGAAGGATGGGTATGGCTGATGATTGGAAAAAAACTCACTCTCCTGAAAGGATCCAGGATATGAGTTGCTTATTGTTGCCTCTCTGTTCTAAACCAGAGGATGATGCAATATGTTTCTCTAAGATCTAGATTTAATGATAAGCTTAAGGACTGAATTATTTTTCTATTGTTAACCACATTTGTTATATGAATTTTTTAGTTAATTAGAGATTGTCACATTTAATTTATTCTAATCATTATATATTTACATTTTCTTGCTTCATTGTATTAATATACTTTTTCTTTTTATTTGAGGTGGAGTTTTTTTTCTTTTTTCTTTTGTATTTCACTAATTAAAGTTTTAAAAAAGTCCTGTCAGTTCTAGTTTTGACACATCATGACATCATCTCAGAGGTCCCGCCTCTATGATGGGAAGCTTTCTTCCTGGATCACCTCCAAACACATCAATTCCTACAATGCTCGAAAATAATACTGGGAAATTAACATATTGAACAACGGTAGAATTTTTCTTCAGGAAAAAACGTAGCACACAATTCTCATTCCAGTGCTTTGTGAAACTTAAGCTTCAAACCCAAACACCTATGCCAATCTGAAACTAAATATAACCTAGATTTTGATCATGCTGATAAGGACCTAAGGGGTCATGAGACCGTATTTCCTCCCTGTCAAAGATAATCAATAGGCAGTCATGACACAAGAAGCAAGAAATCAATTCAAGATGCAAAGCTAGAAATGTCATGCCAGGAATCACAGCAATCAATAGTTACAAGAAGCAGAAGCAGGAAAGACTGCCATTACTCACTTCAAATCCGATCCCAAAGCCCATCTGAATATCCCAAAGCCCATCCAATATCCATGGAGTTTTCACTGACCAAGAAGTGCTTTTATCTATAGCCTGGGGTGGAGTGACTTCTTTACACAAAACATTTTGGTTTCCTAATTCATTCTGTGAAGTATGACTTATGGAAATAACCCAAACTGAAAAGGTAGGTTCAAGGGAGTGTTTGGATTACAGAAGGAAAGTCAGCTGTGTCCCGTTTTTCGGCACTTGAAATAGGGAAGGATGGATCACGGAACAGCTTCCCCATTTTGCACTGTGAATCTATGTACAGAAGAGCCATAGATGGATGACTCCAAGTCTTAGCCAATTCAGGCACAAGCACTTGATTTTACAATAACGCAAAAAAATGTTTTGGGCAATTTGGCCTGTGCACACTGTGAGCCTTAAAAGCTAAATCTAAGTGTCGGAAGGAAGGAAGATTCCTAAAGCTGGATTATTCTCATGCCAATTTTGCATTCCCTGAGGATTCCCCCCTCCCTTTCAAGTAAGAATTGTTTGGGAGAAGTTCCAAATTTTCTGGCAGCCTTACCACCATCTGCTCCTCGCACCCACAAGGTTATTTGACTCCTGCTTAAAAAAAAACAAAACACATATCCATTAATTACTGTTTTGATTTGTGCTGCCACACATGGATCAGGCACTGAGGTTCACTTAAGAGATTTATGATCCTATTTCATGTTCCTTCAGCAGGCACAGGGCCCGGCTTGCATTTACAGCAGGGGCATCCAATCTTGGCAACTTTTAAGACTTGTGGACTTCAACTCCCAGAATTCAATTCAATTCTGGGAGTTGAAGTCCAAAAATCTTAAAGTTGCCAAGGTTGAACACCCCTGAATTATAGCATTTCCCCACAAATAGCAAAGAACAGGAAAGAGACCCGCTAACAGGAACCAAGCCTGCAAGATCTCAGGTGTTTCATAAGTTCCCTTTGCCAGAGATGTCAGTAGCTGAATCCAGAACTTTCTCCCCATCAGATATGCTCTTTCACTGAGGCACAACTCTTCCAAAAAAAAAAAAAAAGATAACATGACCTTCAATGAGGCAAATCAAATGTAGAGTTTTATTGGAAGACTCTCCCAAACCTGATAGATATTTTTCAAATCTATCAAAGCAAACAAAAACATTATGATGTTGCTAGGCTGCGACCTTTAGATTTCTTTTATATAATCTATGAAGTACCAAAACAAAACGTACATTACTTTTTTGCAGTGGGGAAAATGCTGGTAAAAACAGGGAGCTGAGCTTTTTTTTTTCAATTTTAACATTAAAATATGCTCGCCTTAGGCATGAAAGCCGTCTGGGTGACTTTGGGCCAGTCCCTCTCTCTCAGCCCAAACCACCTCACAGGTTTGTTGTGGGGAAATTAGAAGGAGGAAGGAATATTAGATATGTTTGCCACTTTGAGTAACTTATAATAGATTATGTAATAATATATAGAATAATATAACATAATTGTAATATATATTATTATATTACAAAATATAATGTAATATATTACAAAATATAATGTAATATAACAAAATATATAATAAATATTACAATATTATAACGTAATGTAACGTAACGTAACGTAACGTAACGTAACATAACGTAACGTAACGTAACATAACTGTTCTGGGCCCAGTGCTCTTCAGCATCTTCATCAACAATGTGGATGAGGGGATAGATGGGTCATCTATCCCCTCATCAAATTTGCAGATGACACCAAGCTGGCAGGAATAGCCAATACTCCAGAAGATAGGCTTAAGATACAGGAGGATCTGGACAGACTCGAATACTGGGAGCTATCTAACAAAATGAAATTCAATGGTGAAAAAAGTAAGGTTCTACATTTAGGCAACAAAAACCAAATGCACAGGTATAGTATAGGTGGTACCATGCTCAATAGTAGTAACTGTGAGAGGGATCTTGGAGTCCTAGTGGACAAATCACTTAAATATGAGCCAGCAGTGTGCTGCAGCTGCTAAAAAAGCCAACACAGTGCTAGTCTGCATTAACAGAGGGATAGAATCAAGATCATGTGAAGTGTTAATACCACTTTACAATGCCTTGGTAAGGCCATACGTAGAATATTGCATCCAGTTTTGGTCACCACGATGTAAAAAAGATGTTGAGACTCTAGAAAGGGTACAGAGAAGAGCAACAAAGATGATTGGGGGACTGGAGGCTAAAACATATACGGAACGGTTGCTGGAATTGGGTATGTGTAGTTTAACGAAGAGAAGGACTAGGGGTGACATGATAGCAGTGTTCCAGTATCTCAGGGGCTGCCACAAAGAAGAGGGAGTCAAGCTATTCTCCAAAGCACCTGAAAGCAGGACAAGAAGCAATGGATGGAAACTAACGAAAGAGAGAAGCAACCTAGAACTAAGGAGACATTTCCTGACAGTTAGAACAATTAATCAGTAGAACAACCTGCCTGCAGAAGCTGTAAATGCTCCAACACTGGAAGTTTTTAAGAAGAGACTGGACAGCCATTTGTTTGAAATGGTATAGGGTTTCCTGCCTGAGCAGGGGGTTAGACTAGATGACCTGCAAGGTACCTTCCAACTACTACTACTACTACTACTACTACTACTACTTGTTATATAACAAAATATATTACAATATGATGATATGGTATATGATATGATATATGATATGATTGATACGATATGATACAATATGATAGAAATACTAATAGAGGCAGAATAAAAATGTAATAAATAAAATGTGCATTTGACTTTACTGAAATGATTATTCAGATTTCTAAGAGAACCTAGTTTCAGCAGGTGACATTAACTGGGTGATCTTTTTAGGAGAAAACAGCTGGCTCACTTTCAGAAACCAAACAAAGGGCATCATTCAGGAAATCCATCTGCTGTAGAATATTTAACTGAAGATGCTATAATGGGAAGACAATGGTGGAAGATGGAGGAGAGAAGATTCCCAATATTTAGCAAGATTCCCAAAGGATCTAGCAAGAAGACTACAAAGAGAACAGAATTTCCTATCCATCATCCTATCCAGTGGTGGGATTCAGCCGGTTCGCACCACTTCGGCAGAACCGGTAACTAATTTTTTGTTGCCCAGGCCCAGAATGGACTTCCGGAAGCGGCATCCACACAGAGAACCATTTGTTCACATATTTGAATCCCACCACTGATCCTATCCATCCATCTAAATGGAAGTAATATAGAGTTCATCAGTTTTCAGTGTTCACCACAGATACACAGACATGTGCAAATGGACATTTTTCATCTCAGCGTAAATGTTATTTACACATTCAGCCAGCAACAGAGACAAACTTAATTCTCCAGTGCCATATTCCAAGCAGATTTATACAAGGTATGCCTTATTTATCCATGTTTTTCTCTTTTGAAAATGTCACCAGTGCTCCTGCAGGTAACATTATTTCAAATTCATCCCTTTAATGTTTCACATTAACATCCACTAGCTGTGCAATGCTAAGACATATGATGTCCTTGTCTTTCATCCAAAACCTGGACATTGTTGTGGAAAAGCAGGGATATGCTTTATTAAATAAATAAATATATAAAGTGGAGGAACAATTATCACAAACATTATGAAAATTAAATATTCTTTGAAGGCACTATAGCTGTGAAATTCAATGTTCAGAGCAGTTTGGCATTAGTAAATAAAAATTAATTGGTTGATAACAAAGCTTTTTAAAAACTCCTCTGCCAAGAAGCAAATGTATATTTTATCAGTTTGTTTCCTTTTGCAATTTGAGAATGGATTTGACCTACACTCTACAAGTGATCACGTGTGTGTCATATGATTCAATCTCTAATTGATTCCCCCCCCCCAAAAAAAACCTGCTTTTATTGCAGCTGTTTTATTGAACATTGTTTCTCCATGCTACAGAGTTATCTGAGGCTGAAAAACAAATGATTGTGATCTGCCCATCTATTTTTGACTGTGCATTGGTAGAGGACAGGAAGGCCTGGAGGAACGTTGTCCACAGGGTCGCGATGGGTCGGACTCGACTTCGCAGCAAACAACAACAATTTACACAATTATTCATGTGGGAATTGCAATTTTACTTTTAGGCATACATTCCCACAGCACTCTTTATGTATGTGCATCTATTACTCTATGCAAGTAATCCTTCAATCAGGACACAGCTCAGTAACCGATCAAAGTTACAATGATCCCTCAAAAGCTACTTACAACCTGGATTCTAAGCTATAATGGTTGCCTCCCTGGGGTCATGTGACTGCATTTTGTGTGCTTGGAAAACAGCTCTCATTTATGACTGTTTGCCTGCCCTATAATTGCATAATTATGATTTCCTACATTTTTGCTGAAAACTAGCATTTATTTCCAGTTTCTGGCAAAAAGCACCAATAGCAAAAAAAGGGTTCACTTAATGACCACTGCATTCGTTTAACAACTGCTGCAAAAAGGGCATAAAATTGGGGGCAGTTATGTGATGACCTGCTTAATGACCATCATGACTTATGACTGTAATTGAGGAGCTCAATTATGGTTGTAAGTCAAGGACTACCTGTGCTCTAATATGAGGGGAATTAAAAATACGAAGTCAGTGCAGATTTCAGCAGAGAAATGTACTCACTGGATTCTTTGGGAGGTTTACCTGTTTATTTAAAGCATATAGCAGAGCAGGTTATTTACTCAAAATAAAATAAGAATGATAGTGTAATGTATTAGGGTTTTTGCTTGTACTGATTCATGTGTCTGTTTAAATGCTGCATTAACAGTTGCTCATTGGTGTGTATGTGTAACGGCTACTGACTAAGCCAGACTTGTTGTCTCCAGGACTAACATTGGTAGATTTGGGGTGGGAATGGTTTCCTTCAAATCTATTGGCTGCCGCCTAGTGGCCAACCGTATAAATAGCTGTGCAGCAGCCACTGTTTCAGTTCTGTTCTGCTTGACTGCAATAAAGCATGTTACTGTTTGGAACCTTTGTCTCGCTTATTGCCTGCAACGAACCGACTACACAACAGGTAGCATGATATTTTGCTTTTTCTGAAGTTGCAGCGTTATAAATAGTTTACAGCATGTATTTATACGGTAATCACAGCGTAATAAGCACTTACACAGACACTTGAGCTGTCCAACTAGGTTTACCTTCTTCTCAATTAAAACATTCAACACTGACATGTAGCACTAGCTGAGCTGTACTGTATTCATTTGGCATCCTTATTCCCATACTTGCCAATACAAGAATTGTGTTGGGGGGAAAAACACTTAATGCAGCACAGCAGCAACTAAAAAAAGGAAAGAGACTCAAGTGTAGATTCTGCTCAATGGAGCAATAGACTTCAATGAAACGTGTAGACAATCTTGGAACAAAATGCTGAAGCCCAAGAAGTTTTTATTTTAATAAGATGGGTGGACTTTAGTAAACTGAACTGCAAGTTATTTAGGATATTTTTAGGTTTATGTTATTATTCTTTAGTGCACCAGGCATAGAAAGTTATTATTTTTCCTTTATTTACTTAATTACATTGTATTTCCTGATCTTTCAAAATAAGTTAAATAAACAATGAATTAAAAGCACAAGTAGAAGAAATTAAAATGATGCCAAAAAGAATATCTGAGAGGAAGTACAAGTTTAAGTTCCAAGATTTACTGAGGAAATGTCTCCTGTATTATAAAACACCTGTCACAAATAACTCTATAATAAAGTATGATCATCTAATGCAGGGGTGTCAAACTGCCGGCACACGGGCCGGACACGTCGCAACAAAACCGTGCCCACCCCATTGCCGGCAATGGGGAAAAAGCTCCGATACGTCGCGCGACATCACATGACGTCGCACGTTTGACATGTCTGATCTAATGTATCTGGGAGTAAGATTCATGGCCTATCTGTCCTGATTTTTTTTTTGCCCTGGGAAATCTTTACATAATTCATACAGGAAATATGAAATTAAATGTACAAGACTTAATTTATTTAGGGTCATTGAGTTTTGTTGATTTTCTCTGAATGTACCAGTCTCTTGTGCTTAGATTTAGTCGCACTGTGAACGGCTACAGTAGTTTTCTTCGCTTACTCTCCTCCAAAAAATTTGGACGACAATTACCTTCGTCATCTTCAATTAATATGTCCACTAGGGACCAATATAAGTGACAGGTTATGCACTATGGAAATTAAAATCCTTACAAATACTTATTTCACAATAGGCTGGTAAGGGTTACGGTGGGCAGAGAGATGATGCAGAGCAGGTAGGCTCCCATTGAGAAGGCTGCTTCCCCTCCTCACCTTCTATGTTACAAAAAGTTTGCAAAAATAAGTACTTCGCAGATCTGATCCTGGGCCTCAGGTTGCCTACCCATGATTTGGCTTTATTTAGTTACTTTCAAATCTTCATGTAAATAATCTCAGAATGTCACAGTATACCATACCAAAATGATACGATTTGCCCGGAAAAGAAGGAGGAAAGATTTCCATAGATTCTAAAATACCAACACCAACAACACCATTCTCAGTCAAGATTTTAGCACACCTATCTTCTTTCCACATTTTATTCAAATATACAAAACTGTCCAGTTTCACATTATGAAGCTTTTATGCATTTTGACAAATTTGGGTCTATAAAAATATACGCTTTTAATCTTGAATGTAGGCCACCTGTAAATATTTATTAGATTTGCTTTGATCTGACAAGCCTATTTAAAAGTACTCCTCTCTTAGTGACCTCTTTTTTAAAAAATAACAACAACAAAAGTTGCCAAATGATTACTTGGATAAATCGCGTCAACAGTATCTTATGTTAATCTTTTTTATATAACTGTATTGATTTCCAAAAAGGTTACGAAATAAAGATAAACAGAAATACAAAATTAAAACAAAGGCTCGGGGAACAATAAAAGTGCAGAAAAGAAAATAAGTAAGAAAAGTAGAAACAGAATGTCTTCCAACTTTCTCTGCATTGGATATGGATATAAAACTACATCATTTTTTTATTCTAAGGTTAACATTGGTTTACATTATTTTTGATAATCCCATATAATATTAATTATCAAGCCTCCAAATAAAACCTTGAGATATTTCAGTTTCTTGCAAAAAGTCCAACAATGGTTTCAAGTACCATGGAAATAAAATCTGACAAAGGTGGTCAATTTCACAATCACAAGGGAGACAACAAAATAACAACCCTCTTACATTTTAAATTAATCTACCCAAATGACCAAGCTTTGTACAAATTATTCACCACTTCAACCTCACTCTTAATTCATGTTTCATGTTGTTATTTTTAATAGGTTGTTTCAGATGCTTCACTAATAATAAAAAAGTTAACTGCATTGTGTAAGATAACACATGCATCTCCCCTAAGAAGGAAAGAAGTTAGGGTAAATGGCTTGTTTCAAATAAATTGAATAATAAATAATAAATTATTTAATTCAGACAACTTGGGAAGTCATAGTTAATTTAAAATGTAAGTGAAAACTTCCTGTTTATCACATTCAAAAAGAAATTTGAGGGATCATTTTCATCACAATGAATCCAATATAGCACTGGTTGATGTCCTTCCTAAATGGCAGTTACATGTACATAATTTTTCATTTTTTAAAAAAAAATCATAGAAGCACTTAATCTTGTGAAATTTTGACTTAAAAAGCATTTTTCTCTTATGTCCTCATGCAAAATAATTTAATGGCATTTGCTGTTTGAAAAGATTCTTAACCTGTACAATAGTAAAAAAATAAAATAAAATAAACTGTGGTGTATCATAACATGATGGATACGGTGATGTTATCCATCTCTCTGCCACATTCAGAACATTGGATGCCACTAATGAGATTGGAAAAATACCTAACGTGAAATCCTGACGTAACTGTTTCTACTTAGAACTGAAAAAACATACTATGCAAAAACACAAAAGACTCAGTAATGTTGTTCTTTTCACCGGCCAACTTGCTGTTTCACCCAACCCTACATCAAGAAATACTCTTGAAGAACGGCTGCAGGACTTGGGTTTGGCTAGTCTAAGGAAAAGAAGAAACAGGGGCGACATGATAGCAGTATTCCAGTATTTGAGGGGCTGCCACAAAGAAGAGGGGGTCACATTATTCTCCAAAGCATCAGAGGGCAGGACAAGAAACAATCGTTGGAAACTGATCAAAGAGAGAAGCAACCTGGAATTAAGGAGAAACTTCCTAACAGTGAGGACAATTAACCAGTGGAACAGTTTGCCCTCAGAAATCATGGGTGCTCCATCACTGGAGGTTTTTAAGAAGAGGCTAGACAGTCACCTGTCTGAGATGGTATAGGTTCTCCTGCTCGAGCAGGGGGCTGGACTAGAAGACCTCCAAGACCCCTTCCAGCTCTATTCTATTCTCTCTTCTTACTTAATGTAAATGTTTCATTTTGAGTCAAGTAGCAATCTGTAGGTGAGCACAAGTTGTAATTTAATTTGTTATGCAGCTGTCATTAAATAATACCACACAGTAGCCTAACAAAATCTTGTATGAAAAAGAAAAACATTCTGCAGATTGGATAAGTGTATCAACAACATTAAAAGGCTTGGAGCGTTCTTTTATAAGCAAAGTAAATAAAGGTAATGATATTAACAGATGTTCCCTTTCCTTTAAAGCTTCAATATGGTAATTCCAAAATCAACTCTGCAAGCTGCTAGAAAACAAGTTCCTTCTTAACCATTGGGGTAAGCATTGCTGATTTATCAAAATATCTTGCAGTCTCAAAGATGGTTAGCTAACCTATTGAACTGAGCCATGCATAGCAATTATGGATATATCTAGCAAATAGCATTGATGGCTATGGTGGCCAAGCCAGATGGTACTGGGAAGGGATGTAAAAAACAACAACAACAACAACCAATAATTATAGTGAGGGCTGTTTGGCATTAAGAAGCTCCAGTCTTGCCAGCTATGTGCAGTATAAAGGCAGACGAGAAGGAAGTTACAAGTGAAATAACTGGGGATCCACTGTGAAATAAGAAGGGGATGTTTTAATAATCACAAGAATCTGTGCTATAGTCTCATAATCCTTCAAAATCTTCCAATCTAAAAGTGGTAGCCTTCATTTTTAAGAAAGGAAATTTCCTAGCATCACAATATTTGTGAAATTAACAGAATGCTTAAAGGTACTTATTATGAAAGGTCAAAGAAAAATCAGGGTCCAACCTAAACTATTTCACACATGTTGGTCTATAACTGCTAACCCCAGGCATGCCACTGATTTTATGAGTGAAGGGCACATGCAACCTAAATTGTAGAGGCATAGCTGCATTGATAAATAGGTCTGTAATTATGACTCAAGTGCATTTTGTTCATTACCTTGCAGGTCACTAGCAAAAGGAGGGAACAAGTCCAACCTTTTGGATGCAACTTACAATATTCTTTTTTTAGTAGCAAGGAGGAAAAGAACACACTGACTCCTTTTTACCATTCAGTGATTCACAAGTCATAAACATAATCATAATAATCATAATCATAACAGTAAAGTTGGAAGGGACCTTGGAGGTCATCTAGTCCAACCCCCTGCTCAGGCAGGAAACCCTATACCATTTCAGACAAATGGCTGTCCAGTCTCTTCTTAAAAACTTCCAGTGTTGGAGCATTCACAGCTTCTGGAGGCAGGTTGTTCCACTGGTTAATTGTTCTAACTGTCAGGAAGTTTCTCCTTAGTTCTAGGTTGCTTCTCTCCTTGACTAGTTTCCATCTGTTGCTTCTTGTCCTGCCTTCAGGCGCTTTGGAGAATAGCTTGACTCCCTCTTCTTTGTGGCAGCCCCTGAGATATTGGAACACTGCTATCATGTCACCCCTCGTCCTTCTCTTCGTTAAATTAGACATGTATGCAGTTTCTTCTCACTTACAGCTTATCAGACTGGTTGAAACAAAAGTTGGACTGAATAGCTACCATGGGGGAGAAAAACAAGCAATCACCTAATCCACGGGTCGGCAACTTGTCGCTCTGGAGCCGCATGCTTCAAGCTGTCTCCTGCGGCTCCCAGTCCTCCTCTGCCATGTGCAGTTCCGGAAAAAAAGTGGGACTAAAAAAGTTCAATCAATTTAAACGTCTCACAAGCGGAGGAAGCGGAGGAGGAGACAGGAGGAGTGGGCCCTTTTTCTACCTGCTGCATGGGTGGGGGCGGCCAGTCTTGGGGTGCCCCGGGTTTGCCTCTTCCCTGCCCGGCAGGTCTCCCCTTGCCCGGCTCTGCTGCCACCTCTACTAGCCCAGGGGAGTCCCACCGGGGGTCTCAGAAGCTTCCCCTGTCGACCTCCACCTTTTGGCCGTCCCCTTCTCTCAGCTGGCTGGCCCTAATGAAGAGGAGCCGAAGGCAGAAGCTCTGTAAGCCTCTGCTGCCCCCTTCGTTCGGGCCAGGCAGCTGAGAGAACGGGTTAGGGTTAGGGTTAGGACTAGAAACAAAAACTTTTCAGAGCCTGTCTTAGCCACCGAAATGACTTGGCCAGCTCTAGATATTATAGAAATTGGATAGAAAGGTGGTGCTCCCTCTATTGACACTAGAGGGACAGGACTTACAGTTGGGATGGTGTGCATTCATATGGTATGGGAAAAATAGAATACACAGCTATTTCCAGAGAGATCATATTAGGAATTCTTTATTGATGGTTTGGGAGAAAACAAAGAGAAAGCGTTACTTGAGGATTCCAGATTGGCTCTCAACGATGGAAGCGTTAATGCAGCCCCAAGATGTTTAACATGGGAAACATTGTAAGATATAAAGACCTACTAACAGACATGGGGAAGCTGAAAACCAAACAACAATTAGAGGAACAAGGCATAAAGATGGATTGATACATGAGAACGCGAATACAATCTAGATATGAAAAAGATGTTAGAATAGATGATTTTAATTTGGGGAGAACAGAGTTAGATGAAATACGGGAACTGAAGAAAAATGGATTAAAAAATGTATAGCTACTTACTATATAGGGAATTAGAGGAGGAACAAGTTAAGGAGTCAATGATAAAATGGTCAAGAAACTTTGGATATACGATTGAATTAGATAGATGGCAGCAATTATGGGAAAGAAACTATAAACTGACAATGGCGACAGCGTATAAAGAAAATATGTACAAGATGTTCTACAGATGGCATACGTCTCCAGAAAGACTAGCTAAAATGTTTAAGGACAGATCTATGAAATGTTGGAAATGCCATCAAATACCAGGCTCTTTCTATCATATGTGGTGGATGTGTGCAGAAGCTAAAAGCTATTGGAATATAATCAGATCATGGATAGAAAAGATGATACAACAACATATAGAACTAAGACCAGAAATATTCCTGTTGGGTATTTTACCAGAGAAATATAGCTAAGAGAACACATATTTGATTATTCATATAACCACTGCAGCTAGGATTGTGTTTGCACAAAACTGGAAGGCACTGAAAGCTCTTGCAGAAGAAGAGGTGGTCGGGAAAATAATGGAATGTGCAGAAATGAATAGATTAACAATGATAATTAAAGATAAGACAGAGTCAGAGTATTATGAAATTTGGGGAAAATTTTACGAGTGGGTGAAAAAGAGAATATCCTTAAAAGATGGCTAACACTAATTTAGATGGAAGAAAAATGAGGAGATAAGGAGGGAGACCCAGGCGACACAGTATTGCATAACCAAAGGTAGTATAAAAATTTATAGAAGTGTATACCGACTGCTCTTTAGAAGGCCAGATCCTGAAGCTAAAACTCAAATCCTTTGGCCACCTAATGAGAAGGAAGGACTCCCTGGAGAAAAGCCTAATGCTGGGAAAGGTTGAGGGCAAGAGAAGAACGGGATGACAGAGAATGAGGTGGCTGGATGGAGTCACTGAAGCAGTAGGCATGAGCTTAAATGGACTCCAGAAGATGGTAGAGGACAGGAAGGCCTGGAGGAACGTTGTCCATGGGGTCGCGATGGGTCGGACACGACTTCGCAACTAACAACAACAAATACCGAGGCCAGATTTATACAAATATTGATGTAATAGAAAATTAATGTTATCATACCTAATATAGATATTGAAAATCTAAGGAGAGGAGCTGCTCGGACATCACCCCTGAATTGTATTGGAAGAGGAATGGGAGGGAAGAAAGGAGAGGAGAAAGGGAAGAGAGTAGAGGAGGGGAAAGGAAGTAGAAAGGTTGGAGGGAAAGAGGAGAAGTGGGGAGAAACGGGAGGGGAGTGATGAGGGAAAGAGGAGAGGAGAGGAACAAGAGGGAAGTAGGAAAGAAAGGAGAAAGGGAGAAAGAAAGTAGAGAAGAGGAAAGAGAGAGAAGGAGTGGATACGGTGAAAAGGGAAATGGACGAGCAGCACCCAAACTTATGAGTATGTATTTATATATTGCGTTATATGTGTTGATTTGTTTGTGGAAGAAATGGAAAAATAAAAATGAATATAAATAAGAATAAAAAAGAAAGGTGGTGCTATTGACTATTCTGAATCTCAGCCTATGCCTTCAGAAATTCAGAAGATAAATCTGAATGGCAAAAATTAACTCTGGGCTCCCAGTCTGATAAATCAAAAGACAAAATGCTCTAGATGTCAGAAATAAGGAGAGTTATTTCCATTTTCCATTTCTTAACCAACATCCGGGTCCTTGGTAGAACTGATTGGCTTTTTGGCATACTCTTCTACTACAGAGATTTTTTTTAAAAATGACCCTTTTCACATCCCTATGTTTATGTCAAATTTGTTCAGGTTAGATATGCTCAATACTGTAAAAGTTTCTTAATTTGGAGAAAGGGTGCATTAATCTAAATCCACAGATTGTAATATTTATCTTTGGAAAAATGTATTTTTCTAAACAGAATTTGAGAGAAGCAGACAGAATGTATTTTTCACAATACATTTGTTCCTCAAATATCACACACAAAAATATCATTTTAAGCCAAAGACCTGAAACAAACCCAATACCTAGCACTATAAACATACAGCGCTGGTCTATAATGATTAATTAACATACAGCGCTGGTCTATAATGATTAATTAGGCTAATAATACATGCTCATTTTTATTATACAGAATAGTAATACATAATGAAATTATACCAATAAAAAATCAAATCACAGAAGAAAAATATTGTCTCATTCCACTTTATGGAGAGTAAACAACAACAACAAAAACCTATGTTGATTGTGGAGAAAAAAGGTGTTATGTACTGGATTTTTGGAATATCACCATGTGCATTGCTGAAGAACTAACGGTTCTCCAGCAACCCAGACAGGACGTCTCCGGTCCTGCCATTGGTCAACTTTGGGCGGCAAGTATAGCTTCAATCCGATTGGTTAATACCATAGGGCCTGGCTATATATTGAAGCAGGGTGACTCCAATCTCTCAGTACAGTTTCTGCTTAAATAAAGTATGAGTTTGTCTGTACTCATCTGCGTGTTCTCGTTCCTGCTCATCAGAGCCCACGACATAATAAAAGGAATCCAAAATTCTCATCCAGCCATTGCTTCTTTGTCCCAGAATGCTAGAAATTATCTGATACTTGCACTATTGATTTATGAGTAATACATTCAGTGTGCCAGCTCCATCCTAACTGATGTTAAACTTCAGACTTAATAAATAAAACACTTGATCCAATTTTTGGACATTTCTGTTTTTTCCCCCTGACTCGATAATACATTCTGGGAAACATGTACAATACATTCTTTGGAGACATTTTGTAAAATAAGTGTTATGCAATCATGAACCTTGGAATCTCTCACACAGTGACTGGTCAACTTTGCTGGCAATTAAAATCTTCTTAAGGGCAGGTGTAAGTGCTGCCTAAAGCATCACTGAAAATGAGTGCTTCTTAGTTTTTCTGTCACTACATCTAGTGCAAGCATGTCAAACTCATGACGTCACGTGATGTCGTGCGATGTATTGGAACTTTTTCCCATTGATGAAAATGGGATGGGCGCGGTTTCTCTGTGATGCTCCGGCCCACGGGCCGGCAGTTTGACACCCCTGATCTAGTGCCTCCAAATTTAAAAATGAACTGAATACTTTCATGGAATTTGCAACATAGATTAATTCTGATCACTTCCATGCTTATTCTAATGAGAGTTTGTGTTCACTGGAACAGATACAACTTCTTTTTTATATATAAGTTTTATTAATTCTTTTTTTCTTTACATACATATATTAATTTTTCAACCAGCGTGCAGTCTGGGTTCAAAAGCGCTAATACATAATCAAATCCTACTGTTTGGTTCTTTCCTCTAGCCATTTGTAGAATAATTTCCAGCTTTGGTAATATTCTGTTTCTTCTTTATCTTTCAATCTCATAGTTAGTCTGTCCATCTCAGTGCATTCCAGTATTTTTTTTAATTACTTCTTCCTCTGGTGGTATTCCTTCATTTTTCCAGTATTGTGCGAAGATTATTCTTGCTGCTGTTGTAATATGTAGACCAAATATAAACTTTGCTTATTAATCTTTTTTGGTATTATACCTAATATAAAAAATCAGGATTAAATACTACATGTTCTCCCAATATTTTTTCTAACCAAGCATGTATTGTTTTCCAATAAGCCTTTGCTTTATCACATGTCCACCAGATATGATAGTACGTGCCTGAATTATGTTTACATTTCCAACATCTATCTGACATATTTTTAAACATTTTTGCTAATCTTTCTGGTGGCAGGTGCCATCTATAAAACATTTTATATAAATTTTCTTTATATGCAGTTGACATTGTCAGTTTATAATTTCTCTCCCATAATTTTTGCCATTTTTCTAGTTCTATATTATAACCAAAGTTTTTCGCCCACCTTGTCATTGTTTCTTTAGTTTGTTCACTTTCCATCTCTAAAATTAACAAAAAGTTATACATTTTAATTAATTTCTCATCAGAGGTTAACAATATCTTATCAAATACAGTTTGTTCTTTATAAAACCCATACAGTTTCACATCTTTTTCATATCTATTTTGTATTTGTAACTGTACCCACCATGACATGTTGATGACCTGATTTTCCAGCTCTTGTTTCGATTTTAATGTCCCATCAGTATTTAAAATATCTCTATATGCCCAAATTTTTTCAAAATCTACCAAATTTGGATGTGAAAAAGCTTCCATTGTTGATAGCCACCCTGGAATTTTTACATATATTTTAGTTTTGATTTTTCCCCATACTGTTATCAAAGCATTTCTAATATAGTGATTTTGGAAATACTTATGAATTTTGTTTTTCTCGTGCCACAAAAAAGCGTGCCACCCCAATTGTAAGTCATGTCCCCTCCAAATATAACAACCTTTTATTCCTAAGAGTTATCCATTCTTTCACCCATGTTAATACAGATGCTTGATAATACAAAGCCCACTCGGGTAGTCGAAAACCTCCATTTTCCTTAGCATCTTGCAACGTTTTCATCTTTATTCTAGCTTTCTTTCCTTGCCAAACTAACTTCAAAATTAATGAATTTAACTCTTGGAAGAATTTTTTCTCAAGTTTTATCGGAATTGTTTGAAATAAAAATAAGATCTTAGGCAATATATTCATTTTAACAGTAGCAATTCCTCCTAATAGTGACAATTGTAGGTTCTTCCATTTTTCCAAATCTAGCTTTATTTGTTTCAATAGCCTTATATAATTGTCTTCTTTTATTGTTGAGCATTTGGCTGATAAATATATACCAAAATATTTAACCTTTTTCACTATCTGTACCTCTATTGATTCTGACAATCGGGTTTTTTGCTTATCCGTGAGATTCTTCTTATTCCTTATTATCCAGTAATTAACTTTCTTCTTAACTAAATTCAGCTCCTGGTGATTTCACTGCTGTAGATAATGGCCAGGCTGGTGGGGTCAAACATGTCATCAGTTTTGAGTCCAGCCCTCCTTGAATTCCATTGACTTTTATCTAGCACCAATTTGCCTTGACACATTCTTGTGTATAGGTACTATGGAATAAAACTGAAGTACTTTGAACTAAACTCCTGCTCCTGGTTACTTGCCTGACAATATTCAGGTAGGTTGTTTGGGAGAAATACCACTTGCCACTGCCTTCTTTTAGGATACCAGACAATTATTCATCCAAGTACTAAATAGACCCAATCCCGCTTAGCTTCCAAGCCTAGACAGGTTATCCAGTAAAAATTTCATTGTTATGTTATTATATTATAACCTGTTATTAATATTAATAACATTATAATATTTCTTGTTATTATATATTATTATTTAAAATTGCAGACCAGCTTACAGAAATAAAAAATAAAATACCGAACCATAATTAACTGTATGAGTTCTGCTGGTGACCTTCTACCGTTGCTCCATCGAGAGCATTCTAACCTATTGCATTTGTGTGTAATTTGGTTGCTGCACAGTAGCAGACAGGAAAGCACTCCAGAGGGTCCTTACCATCGCCCAGAGGATTATTGGCTGCCCTCTCCTCCCCCCCCCCGCCCCAGACAAAATGTACAGTTCCTGTTGTCTTAAGGTAAAGGTAAAGATTCCCCCGCACATGTGTGCTAGTCGTTTCCAACTCTAGGGGCCAGTGCTCATCTCCATTTCAAAGCCGAAGAGCCAGCGCTTGTCCGAGGACGTCTCCGTGGTCATGTGGCCGGCATGACTAGACACCAAAGGTGCACGGAACGCTGTTACCTTCCCACCGTAGTGGTCCCTATTTTTCTACTTGCATTTTTACGTGCTTTCGAACTGCTAGGTTGGCAGAAGCTGGGATGAGTAACAGGCGCTCACTCTGTTACGCAGCACTCGGGATTCGACCCGCCAAACTGCCGACCTTCTGATCGACAAACTCAGCATCCTAACCCACTGAGCCACCGCGTCCCTCTTCTGTTGTCTTGGGAAAGCTCAAAATATTCTTAAAGACTCATCTCATCCCAGACATTCTTTTTTTGAACTATTACCATCTGGCAGATGGTACGGGATAATAAAAACAAAAACAAATAGGCTGAAAAAATAGTTTTTATCCCAGAATTGTAACCATATTAAATACCATCGTATGGTGCAACATTGAAGTGCAATATTAGGGGCAGCACAATGGTGAATAGAATGTGAAGGATATGTGTATATAATGTATGTTCTTATATGTATGTTCTTATTATTTGCACTGTGGATAGCACTTAATTTCATTGTGAGTTACACAATGACATTCTATTCTATTCTATTCTATTCTATTCGTTAATAAATCACATGTGTGAATTAACAGACAGCTCTATCAAAAGAACCTGAAATTTAGGCTAAGTCTGAAAATCAATTGATTTTGTGTGTAGTGTGCACTGTGGATAGCACTTAATTTCATTGTGAGTTACACAATGACATTCTATTCTATTCTATTCTATTCGTTAATAAATCACATGTGTGAATTAACAGACAGCTCTATCAAAAGAACCTGAAATTTAGGCTAAGTCTGAAAATCAATTGATCCCAAATTTACAAAGCTAAATGCTTTGAGCCTGTGTTTCTGCACAAGTGCCAGCAGAACGAGGGGCCTTGTATTTCAGCACAAGCACCAAGGAGATTCTTTGCTTCAGAGCAATAGCAGGCACCAGATTTTTCAGGGAGGGGAACAGTGACAGCAATATGTTGTCTAGGGACAATGAGAGCAACTCTGCTTTTCTCCTTCAAAAGATGGGGAGCGGGAGCAGGTGTGGACAGTTCTGCTCCACAGATCTGTTCCTGTAGCTTCCGCAGTGAAGGCTGCAAAGTAAACAAACAATTCCATAACTCAAGAGTATTCTTGCTATGGAAGCTGATGGGCAGTAACAAACTCTTCGTTAGTAAAAAATAACATCATGCTGTGACAAGAATCATATTGTGAAAAATGGTGTGTCAGATGAAGTAAACAGAAGAATACCGTATATACTTGAGTATAAGCCGACTCGAGTATAAGCCGAGACCCCCAATTTCACCCCCCAAAACTGGAAAAAGTTATTGACTCGAGTATAAGCCGATCCGCCGTTCTGCAAGCCTGAATACACAGGAATACCCTGTGTGGCCGCGGCTCGTCGGCAGGTCTCCGTTCCTCCTGCCGACCTTTGGGGAGGTTTGGGCGCCTCCCCAAACCTCCCCAAACGTCGGCAGGTCTCCGTTCCTCCTGCCGACCT
This sequence comes from Vipera berus, assembly GCF_964194415.1. Classification (NCBI taxonomy): domain Eukaryota; kingdom Metazoa; phylum Chordata; class Lepidosauria; order Squamata; family Viperidae; genus Vipera; species Vipera berus. The sequence goes on along the minus strand of NC_138202.1, from coordinate 156,596,300 downwards.
TTGGGGAGGTTTGGGCGCCTCCCCAAACCTCCCCAAACCTCGGCAGGTCTCCGTTCCTCCTGCCGACCTTTGGGGAGGTTTGGGCGCCTCCCCAAACCTCCCCAAACCTCGGCAAGTCTCCGTTCCTCCTGCCGACCTTTGGGGAGGTTTGGGCGCCTCCCCAAACCTCGGCAGGTCTCCGTTCCTCCGCGCAGACCTGCCGACCTTTGGGGAGGTTTGGGCGCCTCCCCAAACGTCCCCAAACCTCGGCAGGTCTCCGTTCCTGTTTGGGGAGGTTTGGGCGCCTCCCCAAACCTCCCCAAACCTCGGCAGGTCTCCGTTCCTCCGCGCAGACCTGCCGACGTTTGGGGAGGTTTGGGCGCCTCCCCAAACCTCCCCAAACCTCGGCAGGTCTCCGTTCCTGTTTGGGGAGGTTTGGGCGCCTCCCCAAACCTCCCCAAACCTCGGCAGGTCTCCGTTCCTCCGCGCAGACCTGCCGACCTTTAGGGAGGTTTGGGCGCCTCCCCAAACCTCCCCAAACCTCGGCAGGTCTCCGTTCCTGTTTGGGGAGGTTTGGGCGCCTCCCCAAACCTCCCCAAACCTCGGCAGGTCTCCGTTCCTCCGCGCAGACCTGCCGACGTTTGGGGAGGTTTGGGGAGGCGCCCAAACCTCCCCAAAGGTCGGCAGGAAGAACGGAGACCTGCCGAGGTTTGGGGAGGTTTGGGGAGGCGCCCAAACCTCCCCAAAGGTCGGCAGGTCTGCGCGGAGGAACGGAGACCTGCCGAGGTTTGGGGACGTTTGGGGAGGCGCCCAAACCTCCCCAAACAGGAACGGAGACCTGCCGAGGTTTGGGGACGTTTGGGGAGGCGCCCAAACCTCCCCAAAGGTCGGCAGGTCTGCGCGGAGGAACGGAGACCTGCCGAGGTTTGGGGACGTTTGGGGAGGCGCCCAAACCTCCCCAAAGGTCGGCAGGTCTGCGCGGAGGAACGGAGACCTGCCGAGGTTTGGGGAGGCGCCCAAACCTCCCCAAACAGGAACGGAGACCTGCCGAGGTTTGGGGAGGCGCCCAAACCTCCCCAAAGGTCGGCAGGTCTGCGCGGAGGAACGGAGACCTGCCGAGGTTTGGGGAGGTTTGGGGAGGCGCCCAAACCTCCCCAAACAGGAACGGAGACCTGCCGAGGTTTGGGGACGTTTGGGGAGGCGCCCAAACCTCCCCAAAGGTCGGCAGGTCTGCGCGGAGGAACGGAGACCTGCCGAGGTTTGGGGAGGTTTGGGGAGGCACCCAAACCTCCCCAAACAGGAACGGAGACCTGCCGAGGTTTGGGGAGGCGCCCAAACCTCCCCAAAGGTCGGCAGGAGGAACGGAGACCTGCCGAGGTTTGGGGAGGCGCCCAAACCTCCCCAAAGGTCGGCAGGAGGAACGGAGACCTGGGGAGGTTTGGGGAGGCGCCCAAACCTCCCCAAAGGTCGGCAGGAGGAACGGAGACCTGCCGAGGTTTGGGGAGGCGCCCAAACCTCCCCAAAGGTCGGCAGGAGGAACGGAGACCTGCCGAGGTTTGGGGAGGCGCCCAAACCTCCCCAAAGGTCGGCAGGAGGAACGGAGACCTGCCGACGTTTGGGGAGGTTTGGGGAGGCGCCCAAACCTCCCCAAACGTCGGCAGGTCTGCGCGGAGGAACGGAGACCTGCCGAGGTTTGGGGAGGCGCCCAAACCTCCCCAAACGTCGGCAAGTCTCCGTTCCTCCGCGCCCTGCCTGCCTGCTTCTTTCCGCTGCGGAAAGAAGCAGGCAGGCAAGGCGCGGAGTTTGGGGAGGTGCGCGCGCACCTCCCCAAACCTCCCCAAACTTCGGCAGGTCTCGGACGGCGGTGGCTTGGGAGAGGTGCGGGCGATCCCGGAAGCACCAAAGCCTCGGCCGCGCACAAGTCCTCGGTAAGTTTTTTTTGTTGACTGGAGTATAAGCCGAAGTGGAATTTTTCAGCCCAAAAAGTGGGCTGAAAAATTCGGCTTATACTCAAGTATATACGGTAGTTAGCTCTAAGACAAACAGTGCTCACTTCATGGCATGAAAGATGATTTAGGGCAAGAACCGCACACAGTGTTCGCCAGTGGGCCAGAAATAGCCCACTAACTGTGTGTGCAGCTGCTGAATGCTTCACAGGTTCACACTTCTCTTTTCATAGACCAGGCACACAGCAAAATCAAGTGATTTATCAAATTCCAAAGGGCAGCCAACCAGAAGAGATGACTTTTGGCCTAAAGTGTTAGGATTGGGGAGGGACTTCCCCAAGAACAGCTGCCAGCTAATGATGGAGTCCTCTACTGAAAGAAGATATATATCTGGGCCTGCCTGCCAATCCTGAGAATGGGAATGGGAAACATCTTGCTCAAATGTAGACACAACATTCAGAAGTCATTAAGGATCCCTTCCAGCTTAATTTAGGACTGGGGTTGCCACAGAACCACTGGCTGTTCTGAAACACACTAGCCTAATTTTGAATTACAAAATGTAAGAGCAGTTTGTCAAAGGAACAGCTTAGCAGAGCTGTTCATCTACAGCAGGGGTCTTCAAACCTGCCCCTTATATAACTTGTGGACTTCAACTCCCAGAATTCCTAAGCCAAGCACACTGGCTGAGGAATTCTGGGAGTTGAAGTCCACAAGTCATAAAAGGGCCAAGTTTGAAGACCCCTGATCTACAGTAACAATTCTGACAGTCAGTAGAGACATCTGACAAGGGAAAATTTTGTTTAGATTATCCAGCATTGCTTTTGCTAGAGGAATTACAGGATGCCCAACTTTAAAATCCACAATTCCATAAAAAATTCACTTCTTGCAGCAATCTATATTTTAAAGCCATCTTCCACAAATGGTGGTTTCGAAGTACAATGAGCTCGCAACTCAGAATTCTCTGCAAAGGCTGAGAATTTCAAGTCTGATACCTGTTGGCAATATCAAGTTGAGGAAGATGATTTACCGTATATACTTGAGTATAAGCCGACTCGAGTATAAGCCGAGACCCCCAATTTCACCCCCAAAAACTGGAAAAAGTTGTTGACTCGAGTATAAGCCGATCCGCCGTTCTGCAAGCCTCTGCCGCCAGCAGAGGCTCGATCCGCCATTTTGCAAGCCTGAATACACAGGAATACCCTGTGTGGCCGCGGCTCTCGGGGAAGCCCTGGCTGTCCGCTTCCTCGCTCCACACTGCCATTCGGGGCCCGCGCGTTCCCCGGGCAAATCGCGGCGCCCAGCAGGCGAGGAAACACGCCCGCTCCAGTCGCCCCCCCTTCCCTCAGGAGACGCGAAGCAAGTGACCGCCCGGAGCTTACCGAGGACTTGCTTCGGTGCTTCCAGGATCGCGCGCACCTCTCCCAAGCCGCCGCCGTCCGGAGACCTGCCGACGTTTGGGGAGGTTTGGGGAGGTGCGCGCGCACCTCCCCAAACCTCCCCAAACGTCGGCAGGTCTCCGGACCTCTGCGCCCTGCCTGCCTGCTTCTTTCCGCTGCGGAAAGAAGCAGGCAGGCAGGGCGCAGAGGAACGGAGACCCGGCGACGTTTGGGGAGGTTTGGGGAGGCGCCCAAACCTCCCCAAACGTCGGCAGGTCTCCGTTCCTCCGTGCCCTGCCTGCCTGCTTCTTTCCGCAGCGGAAAGAAGCAGGCAGGCAGGGCGCGGAGGAACGGAGACCCGGCGACGTTTGGGGAGGCGCCCAAACCTCCCCAAACGTCGGCAGGTCTCCGTTCCTCCGCGCCCTGCCTGCCTGCTTCTTTCTGCTGCGGAAAGAAGCAGGCAGGCAGGGCGCGGAGGAACGGAGACCCGGCGACATTTGGGGAGGTTTGGGGAGGCGCCCAAACCTCCCCAAACGTCGGCAGGTCTCCGTTCCTCCGCGCCCTGCCTGCCTGCTTCTTTCCGCAGCGGAAAGAAGCAGGCAGGCAGGGCGCGGAGGAACGGAGACCCGGCGACGTTTGGGGAGGCGCCCAAACCTCCCCAAACGTCGGCAGGTCTCCGTTCCTCCGCGCCCTGCCTGCCTGCTTCTTTCCGCTGCGGAAAGAAGCAGGCAGGCAGGGCGCGGAGGTCCGGAGACCTGCCGACGTTTGGGGAGGTTTGGGGAGGTGCGCGCGCACCTCCCCAAACCTCCCCAAACTTCGGCAGGTCTCCGGACGGCGGTGGCTTGGGAGAGGTGCGCGCGATCCCGGAAGCACCAAAGCCTCGGCCGCGCACAAGTCCTCGGTAAGTTTTTTTGTTGACTGGAGTATAAGCCGAAGTGGAATTTTTCAGCCCAAAAAGTGGGCTGAAAAATTCGGCTTATACTCAAGTATATACGGTACTTAAAGATTGTGGTAATGTTACCATTAAGGTTTGGTCGCACAAGTTATGGCTTTGCACATACAAGTCAGAAGCTGAATTAGAAATTGCTCTGGACTTTACTTGGATAAGCTGGCTGTGTGTTCTTATGATGATTTGGGTTGGATGCACATGTCAAAAGGCCTATAGACCGAAACCTGGAGTCCTATCAGAATTTGCTCTGGGGTTGGCTTGGACTATCTGCTAATCTACATTATCTATCTAGCTGTATCAAAAACCACAGAATGTTTCTGAGTCATTGGAAACAACGCCATGGGAGATTAGCATGGACAATCTCAAGGAAAATAGCTTTTGGTTATTCCAACTTTTTTTTTATGTACATAATAGAAGCAGGATAGAGGTGGAAATATTATACCAAGTTATCCTTTCTCCATTCTGCACCATAAAAGAAAGAATTTGCTAGACAGGAATGATATATCATATATTTGTGGGGGAGCACCCAGAACCAAGTGGTTCTGTGTGAGAGATAGACTCAGGAAACGGGTCTTTTTGGAGGAGGAGAACAGGAAGGTGAATTATCTGCTTTTTTTGGTTCTGGCGACAGTGTGGCTGAGATTGCCAGGAACATTTTAAAAAGTGGGGGAAGAAGTAAATTAATGGTATGTAGGGTACTGACCAAGCAACTATGTTAAGCTATAGAAGAAAGGGGGCAGAAAACCCAGGAGATGATCCAAGGGAACAGTGAATGATAGATTCCATTGATCACAAGTAGGGAAATATATAATGGGAGGCACTGGGCAGATCCTTTACAGCAGGAGTGTCAAACTGCCGGCCCACAGACTGGATGCATCATGCCGAAACCACGCCCACCCCATTGCCCGCAATGGAAAAAAAGTCATGATACGTCACGACACGTCACGTGACGTTGCGAGTTTGATACCCCTGCTTTACAGTATAAGGGAAAGCTTATACTTTACAGTATAAGGGAAAGCTTGGTGGTGATCAGGAGTTCTACTTAGAGGAGGTGGTTTATGAGTGCCTGTACGAGATAATGAGCTCTGTTCTTTCTGATGTGCTTTTTTCTTTTGTGGGGATTATGGTTTATAACATGGGGTTATATATCATTTGTGTATGTGTGTATGTGTGTGTTCTTAATGCTTATGCTCTGCCCAAAGTCATTTGTGCAAGACCTGTAGCCCAGCGGTCCCCAATCTTTATAGCTTGGTGGCCTGGTGGGGGGAGGAGAGGGGAACTAGCCCGCGCAAATAGCGGGCTGCTGCATGCACACGTGTACACACATGTTAGCTCGCTGCAAGTGCAAATTGAGCTATGCGTGTGTACCTGTGCCAGCCAGCTGCTCACACAACCTGGTTCCAAACAGGCCATGGTCCAGTAGTGGCTCGGGGATTGGGGACCCTTGATGTAGCCAAATAAATAAACCTGGTGTTATTTTACATACTTTTCTTTAAAGAATAATTTTGGTTGTAATTGTGTCTAACGTTCATTTCTGTGAATCAGTTCCCCAATATATGTAAAGCATTTTTAAAGCTTTAAAGCTTTCTTGAATACACACAGTCTTGCGCTGATTTTCCACTAACATCTATTTTAATTGCTGATTTTGCATTACAATTTTTGGGAAAGGAAGAATTTTGAAATTCACTTTATATACTGTTAAAAAGGTAAACTTCGATTAGTGCATTTAAATAATTCATCCTGTAAATGTTTAAAACATGATAATTGATATGTACATTCATATCAGAACTAATTCTTCTCTACTTCAGAATACATTATACCTTATGACTCAAGAGTTTTAGGAAGGAAGTCAATTAAGTTTCTCAAAACAGGATTTGACGAAGGCATACAATTATTTTGAAATGAATGTACTGACCCTCTCATATTAAATTTCTGCTTCTGTCCCATTTTTATGTAGGCCTTTTGTATAAGTAAAAAAGCAACCAAAGAAAGGCACATTAAATCTAATTGTTGAAATTGTGAAGAATTACAATACTTGAAAAATACAAAGGTATGAAATGAATGATCCTGGGTATCCCAGTTTTACATTCTTTAAAATGTCAGATAACGCTAAGAAGATTGATTGGTTTAATTTCAAAAGAAGCAAAATGTGAAATTACTTTTCTTTTTTTAGGACTGGAAAAACTTAATGGGATTTGCCACAGTGACTGGAAATCAAAATCAATCCAGAGCACTTTAAGCCAACAAATTTAAGCAAAGGTATTGTGTCCTATTGGAGGTACATATTCCAACAAATATACTGGAGATGCTTGTTGCAGAATACCTTTAGATATTTTCACTAACTCGTGATTATAGGAATCAGTTTATCAGTATCACTATTTAAAAGCACATAATCTGGGCCCTTCTTGTTCCTACTTAAGTCTGATCCCTGCTGTCAAACTGGACACAATCTATTCAATGAATTCATACATCAAGACCAACTGGTGGTACATATACATAACTTTGGTCAATACTTTTCCTTCTCTGCTGTTTGATGAAGACATTCTAGAATGGAATTAATAGTAAATGGTTTCTGCTGAATGTTGAGAAAGGAGTGTGTCATGGAAGATAGCTGCATCAGTTATATGCAAGAAGATATATACAGTGGTACACTGAATGGATGGATCGATGGATGGATGATGGATGGATGGACAAACCAATCCCTTTCATTCCAACACTATGTTTGAAGTGCAGAAAATACCATGGGATTCAATCCTAGAAAGTTCTGCTGAACAACAAAAGAACAGTGTTGGGATTGTGGAGTGATATTACAAATGAATATACAGTAGTATCCATAGCCAATTATCAAAGCTTTCTTTTCTCTGTTCCCATCTCTATTATTCTTCTGCAATCCTTATGATTGCATAAACTAGACAATTGATCTTTTTCAGCCAAATGATTCCAACTCTTCCTATCTTCCTATTTTGCAATTTGCTTAGTGGAAATAATGTTTCCACAACGTAACATTCGGAAGATGAATCTTGGGACTCCTCTGATTAGCCCCAGGAGACTTTTAATCTCACAGCACTTTGGTAATAGCAATAGCACTTAGACTTATCTACTGTTTCGCAGCCCTCTCTAAGCGGTTTACAATGTCAGCATATTGCCCGCAACAACCTGGGTCCTCATTTTATCGACCTCAGAAGGATGGAAGGCTGAATCAACCTTGAGCCCCGTCAGGATCGACCTCCTGCAGTGAGCAGTGAGTTAGCCTGCAATACTGTACTCTAACCACTGTGCCACCATGGCTCTTATAAGATGCTCTTGTATGCGGACTTCCGGGTGGCAAGGCTCCGCCGCCAGCAGCCATTTAGGCTGTCAGCCCCGTCACTCCGTAGAACCGCCGAAAACAGTGCCGATCAGCTGTTTTGGCGGCTCGGAAGCCCGCTCCTTGGGAGAAGAGGAGGGGGTGAGCGCCCAGGCAGGGGTAGAGCTCTCCTAGACTGCCAGAGTTGAAACTCTGGTGGTTGAAGGATTGAGCCCCCCCCCCGAGGCCTGAGTTTGCTCCGGACCGAGCAGAGCAGGGCACAGCAACCATCCCTGCCAGCGAGAGTGAACTTTGGATTACTTGGATGCAGGCAGAGCTGTACAGGAGAATCATGTCAGAGCAAGTATATGATCTTTAACTCAGTGGACTTTGTGGAGATTTTTAAAAAGTGAAAGTGTGCAATAGAATTGAGTGGGTGAAAATGGCTGCCAAATCATCTAAAGCTCCCAGAAGTGCAGGGGCTTCCCCGGTGCAGCAATCTTCGTTACAGGATTTAATGCCCCCTCCCCCTGCACCTGCACCAGCTTTGACAGTAAAAGATTTGCAGGATGTTTTGCAAGAGGCTATGAAAAAGCAATCTCAACAATTAGTTGAACTTATGGATGAGAGGCTTACAGAACTTATGGATGAGAAGCTAACAGAAATGAGGGCAGACATCTTACTAGCATTTCAAGGCATGGCCGTTTGCATTGAGCGCTTGGACGAGAGAGTAGAAGAACTTAGTCAAAATAACATCAGATTAAATGCTAAAATGACGGATGCTGAAACTGTGATGGATAAGATTGACGACGATTTAACCATGGTCCAGTACCATGAGATGGAGTTTGCTGTGAGAATTAGGGGCTTAAAAGAGGATTCTAAGGAAAATTTGAAAAAAGTAGTTTCAGAAGCCCTGGAAGGCGTTTTGGGGCGTTCAATGTATTGATTACATCCAGAATAAATATGGGACTAAAAAGTTTCACTTAGCATTTGAATAAGTAGCGGATATATATGATGTATAACTAGCTTGTAGTTATTTTACTAAGAGTTAAAGTGCGATAGAATTTAATATTTTATTGTTGTTTGCATATTTTAGATTATGTTTGTTTGTATTTTTATACCCTCTATTTTGCTCTGGGAAGTCGGGGAGGGGGGAGGGGAGGGTTGGGGGGGTTGGGGAGAGGGGAGGGGGGTTTGTATTCAAAAATGTATTGTAAAACTTTTCAATAAAAAAAAGATGCTCTTGTATGCATCTTAGATTGATGGGTCTGCCACTGTGCCCTGTGTCCTTCCCAAACAACATTACTTCCCCAGCATCAGAAAAGGATTACAGTGGCAACTAATGTAGTAATAAGACATTTCAGATTTTAAAGGGAAAAGAATACATTTGCCTTTTTCTGTACTTTCCAGGCTAAGTCATAAGCAAAGATACCAGGAATACAGTATGTGTGGGTGTCATGGATGGAAGCACTGCTCTAAGTTTGAAGGAGTGCAGTTCTGCTCAGTGCAGATAATGGTTGGTGAGACAATACTTGCTGTCCAACACTGTCAATTAATTGCAAATCTGAAACCAGGAGAAAAAAAGATGTGCTGTGTCAGGTTGTCAGTCCCACCTACATCATTACTAGTATCTAACCACTACTATGTGCGCACACATGCACAAAGTCTCTTTCATTAGAGTCAACAAATTCACTACCGTTAGATAATGTGCTATATTTCCCTGCTCACTTTGCCAAATAAATTCTAGGAAGGCACAGAGACCTTACAGCAATAAGAAAAATACCCAATATACCTATTGCACTTTAGGCTTTATCAAATCAAGAATGAGGGAATTGAGTTCACGTAT